>NC_069505.1:8563127-8853127 GCF_027579735.1 Bombina bombina
TCTCTCTTTCTTTCTCTCTATCTTTCTCTTTCTCTTTCTCTCTCTCTTTCTCTTTCTCTCTCTCTTTCTCTTTCTCTCTCTCTTTCTCTCTTTCTCTCTTTCTCTCTTTCTCTCTTTCTTTCTTTCTCTCTTTCTTTCTCTCTTTCTTTCTCTCTTTCTTTCTCTCTTTCTTTCTCTCTTTCTTTCTCTCTTTCTTTCTCTCTTTCTTTCTCTCTTTCTTTCTCTCTTTCTTTCTCTCTTTCTTTCTCTCTTTCTTTCTCTCTTTCTTTCTCTCTTTCTTTCTCTCTTTCTTTCTCTCTTTCTCTCTTTCTTTCTCTCTTTCTCTCTCTCTTTCTTTCTCTCTTTCTCTCTCTCTTTCTCTCTTTCTCTCTCTCTTTCTCTCTTTCTCTCTTTCTCTCTCTCTTTCTCTCTCTCTCTTTCTCTCTCTCTCTTTCTCTCTCTCTCTTTCTCTCTCTCTCTTTCTCTCTCTCTCTTTCTCTCTCTCTCTTTCTCTCTCTCTCTTTCTCTCTCTCTCTTTCTCTCTCTCTCTTTCTCTCTCTCTCTTTCTCTCTCTCTCTCTTCTCTTTCTCTCTCTCTTTCTTTCTCTCTCTCTTTCTCTCTCTCTTTCTTTCTCTTTCTCTCTCTCTTTCTCTCTCTCTCTTTCTTTCTCTCTTTCTTTCTCTCTTTCTTTCTCTCTTTCTTTCTCTCTTTCTTTCTCTCTTTCTTTCTCTCTTTCTTTCTCTCTTTCTCTCTCTCTTTCTTTCTCTCTTTCTTTCTCTCTTTCTCTCTCTCTTTCTTTCTCTCTTTCTTTCTCTCTTTCTCTCTCTCTTTCTCTCTCTCTTTCTCTCTCTCTTTCTCTCTCTCTCATTTTGGATTTGAAGATCCTAAACATATTTCACAGGGTACCATCGTTCAAGATGGAAACCATTCGAACGATTCTACCCACTATCCAGGAAGGTCAATTTATGACTACCGTGGATCTAAAGGATGCGTACCTACATATTCCTATCCACAAAGAACATCATCAGTTCCTAAGGTTCGCCTTTCTGGACAAACATTACCAGTTTGTGGCCCTCCCATTCGGGTTAGCCACTGCTCCAAGGATTTTCACAAAGGTACTAGGGTCCCTTCTAGCGGTTCTAAGACCGAGGGGCATTGCAGTAGTACCATACTTGGACGACATTCTAATACAAGCGTTGTCCCTGTCAACAGCAACGGCTCATACAGACATCGTTCTGGCCTTTCTCAGATCTCACGGATGGAAGGTGAACATACAAAAAAGTTCTCTGTCTCCGTCAACAAGAGTTCCCTTCTTGGGAACAATAATGGATTCCTTAGAAATGAGGATTTTTCTGACAGAGGTCAGAAAGTCAAAAATTCTAAGCACTTGTCAAGTTCTTCATTCTGTTCCACGTCCTTCCATAGCGCAGTGCATGGAAGTAGTAGGGTTGATGGTTGCAGCAATGGACATAGTTCCTTTTGCACGAATTCATCTAAGACCATTACAACTGTGCATGCTCAAACAGTGGAATGGGGACTATACAGACTTGTCTCCAATGATTCAAGTAGATCAGAAGACCAGAGATTCACTCCGTTGGTGGCTGACCCTGGACCATCTATCCCAGGGAATGAGCTTCCGCAGACCAGAGTGGGTCATTGTCACGACCGACGCCAGTCTAGTGGGCTGGGGCGCGGTCTGGGAATCCCTGAAAGCTCAGGGACTATGGTCTCGGGGAGAGTCTCTTCTCCCGATAAACATTCTGGAACTAAGAGCAATCTTCAATGCTCTCAGGGCTTGGCCTCAGCTAGCAAAGGCCAGATTCATAAGATTCCAATCAGACAACATGACGACCGTTGCGTATATCAATCATCAGGGGGGAACAAGGAGTTCCCTGGCGATGAAAGAAGTGACAAAAATAATTCAATGGGCGGAGGATCACACCTGCCACCTATCTGCGATCCACATCCCAGGTGTGGAAAACTGGCAAGCGGATTATCTGAGTCGTCAGACATTCCATCCGGGGGAGTGGGAACTCCACCCGGAGACCTTTGCCCAACTAACTCAATTATGGGGCATTCCAGACATGGATCTGATGGCGTCTCGTCAGAACTTCAAGGTTCCTTGCTACGGGTCCAGATCCAGGGATCCCAAGGCGACTCTAGTGGATGCACTAGTAGCACCTTGGACCTTCAACCTAGCTTATGTGTTCCCACCGTTTCCTCTCATTCCCAGGCTGGTAGCCAGGATCAAACAGGAGAGGGCCTCGGTGATCTTGATAGCTCCTGCGTGGCCACGCAGGACTTGGTATGCAGACCTGGTGAATATGTCATCGGTTCCACCATGGAAGCTACCTTTGAGACAGGACCTTCTTGTTCAGGGTCCATTCAAACATCCAAATCTGATCTCCCTCCAGCTGACGGCTTGGAGATTGAACGCTTGATGCTATCAAAGCGTGGGTTTTCAGAATCTGTGATAGATACTCTGGTTCAAGCCAGAAAACCGGTAACTAGAAAGATTTACCATAAAATATGGAAAAGATATATCTGTTGGTGTGAATCCAAAGGATTCCCATGGAATAAGATAAAAATTCCTAAGATTCTCTCCTTTCTACAAGAAGGTTTGGAGAAAGGATTATCTGCAAGTTCTCTAAAGGGACAGATCTCTGCTTTATCTGTCTTACTACACAAAAGACTGGCAGCTGTGCCAGATGTTCAAGCATTTGTTCAGGCTCTTGTTAGGATCAAGCCTGTTTACAGACCTCTGACTCCTCCCTGGAGTCTAAATCTAGTTCTTTCAGTTCTTCAAGGGGTTCCATTTGAACCTTTGCATTCCATAGATATTAAGTTACTATCTTGGAAAGTTTTGTTTTTGGTTGCTATTTCTTCTGCTAGAAGAGATTCAGAGTTATCTGCTCTGCAGTGTTCTCCGCCCTATCTGGTGTTCCATGCAGATAAGGTGGTTTTGCGTACTAAGCCTGGTTTTCTTCCAAAGGTTGTTTCTAACAAAAATATTAACCAGGAGATAGTTGTACCTTCTTTATGTCCGAATCCAGTTTCAAAGAAGGAACGTTTGTTACACAATTTGGACGTAGTCCGTGCTCTAAAATTCTATTTAGAGGCTACAAAAGATTTCAGACAAACATCTTCTTTGTTTGTTGTCTATTCTGGTAAAAGGAGAGGTCAAAAAGCGACTTCTACCTCTCTTTCCTTTTGGCTTAAAAGCATCATCCGATTAGCTTATGAGACTGCCGGACGGCAGCCTCCTGAAAGAATCACAGCTCACTCCACTAGGGCTGTGGCTTCCACATGGGCCTTCAAGAACGAGGCTTCTGTTGACCAGATATGTAAGGCAGCGACTTGGTCTTCACTGCACACTTTTGCCAAATTTTACAAATTTGATACTTTTGCTTCTTCGGAGGCTATTTTTGGGAGAAAGGTTTTGCAAGCCGTGGTGCCTTCCGTTTAGGTAACCTGATTTGCTCCCTCCCTTCATCCGTGTCCTAAAGCTTTGGTATTGGTTCCCACAAGTAAGGATGACGCCGTGGACCGGACACCAATGTTGGAGAAAACAGAATTTATGCTTACCTGATAAATTACTTTCTCCAACGGTGTGTCCGGTCCACGGCCCGCCCTGGTTTTTTTAATCAGGTCTGATGAATTATTTTCTCTAACTACAGTCACCACGGTACCATATGGTTTCTCCTATATTTTTCCTCCTGTCCGTCGGTCGAATGACTGGGGTGGGCGGAGAAGTAAATTAGAAAGATGTTTAAAATTGCATTCTCTTTCTAAATCATGAAATAAAAAAATGTGGGTTTCATGTCCCTTTAAGCTTTGGAACTTATGTTTTTCTGTTTTATTATTCTGACCCTGCTAGAACTTTAGAATTTTCTGTTTGACCCTTGAACAGATATGTCCTATCCTACATATAGGGCTGATCCTGGTCAGGTATTGGTTCTCTCTGTTCTTTTTGAGATTTATAATATGTTTTATCCTATATAACAGGCTGTATCCTATATAACAGGCTGTATCCTGTATAACAGGCTGTATCCTATATAACAGGCTGTAGCCTGTATAAAAGGCTGTAGCCTGTATAAAAGGCTGTAGCCTGTATAACAGGCTGTAGCCTGTATAAAAGGCTGTAGCCTGTATAACAGGCTGTATCCTGTATAAAAGGCTGTAGCCTGTATAACAGGCTGTATCCTGTATAACAGGCTGTATCCTGTATAACAGGCTGTATCCTGTATAACAGGCTGTATCCTGTATAACAGGCTGTATCCTGTATAACAGGCTGTATCCTGTATAACAGGCTGTAGCCTGTATAACAGGCGGTAGCCTGTATAACAGGCGGTAGCCTGTATAACAGGCGGTAGCCTGTATAACAGGCGGTAGCCTGTATAACAGGCGGTAGCCTGTATAACAGGCGGTAGCCTGTTTGGGTACCAGTTGCCTCTCTTCTATCTTCTTCTCAAGAGGTTGTTTTCTTTGTTCCTTCGGTCCAGAGGAAGCCCTTCTATCCTAGATGTCAGGCTGGTCCTAGTTTAAATCATCTTGGTTGGGCGTCTGATATTGGATCGTGTGTGGTCCACGTGGCCTTTGAGTTTTTACTGTGCTTAACAAAGCTGTTTACTTGGAGTTTGAATTCTGCTGTGGCAGTTTTTCTTTAGGAGCTATGTTTTTTTCTCTCCTGATGAGAGAGGAATGGGAGTCTTTTTTTTTTTTTTTTTTTTTTTTTTTCCCCTCTCTATTGGTGCTCCATAGGGGTTCTCTCGTTCTATTTGGTTTCTCTGATATCTATGCAGAGCTTATTTCTTCTTCCTTTTGAGGGTTGATAATACGGTTCTCTCTTCCTTTTTCAGCGAGATGGATCTTTTCCTGTCTTCATGTTGGGGAAATCCGGATTTTAGGGACCATATCGTTTTCAGTAACCTCGTCTGATCCTAGATTTTTCTTGGGATCTAGCTTTTTTTTTTTTTTATACAGTATACTGTTTTCCTGGGTTCTGGTTGCTCCTGATTTTTGGTGATTCTGTTTTTTCTCCCTCACCTGCTAGGATTTTTAAAGAATCTCTCTTGTCATTTCCATACTTTGCGTTGGATTTCGATTCGAGCTCCTGGGGTAGGCCCCATGGTGGTTCTTTAGATGCTGTTTGATCTCTCAGACAGGAAGTCTCTAGGCTTTTTTTGAGTTAAAGTGCTCTATGAGCTTGCTTTGCAGTTTTTCTTCAGATCTTCGTTGGTACTGGGGGAGGGTGATGTTTATCCCAGTCCGTTTCTTTGACTTGGCCTTGTTGCTTATCTATTTCAGAATTTGATAGATTTCTGGATAGCCCGCACTGGTCTCCAGTATGCGGTATATCTTTCCTTGTTCTGGGAAAACTTCCTTTGATCTACTGGGGCGGTTTTGACTTAGCACTTCCATGGAAGTGGGAGAGTGCCTGGGATCCCTTTTTGTTTTTTCTTTCTAAGGAATCTTCTGTAACTCTTTCTAATCTTAGGACCTGGTCTTCAGAGTTTTATCCAGTTGGGAGTAGGTCTTTTTTTCTCCCTCTGAGAGTTCAGCAGGAGGTTGAGGGACTCTCCTTCGGTGTGTACCTTTTTTGATTTGGATTCCCGGAAAGTTTTTTTTTGGATCTGTACCTTTGGTGGAATCCGATCTAGGCTCTATGGGCTTCTGTGACTATCCCAGTTTTTTCCCTTAGGGGATCATAGTCAGGGGTTCTTAAGTAGATCTCTGAATCCTTTCGGGGCTTGGGAAGTTTATTATTCCTTGTTCTCTCTGACTATGTCACTCCTTCTGGGTTGACTCAGTCTGACAGGACCAGGCGTCAGAGTAGCTGATTGCTCCTTTTGTGCTGCGACTTCGTTTCGTGTTTTGATCTGCTCCTTATTATGGAGTTTGGCAGGGTCTTCGCACTTGGTGGTATCCGTGAGAGGGATTTTTCTGAAAGGTGTCACTCCTTTCCTCAGCTTGTAGCTGGTCCCTCGTTATAATTTTGGGATGGCAGCCTTCCCCCCTGTTTTGGTGGGGTAGTGTTGGTTCTCTCTGATTTTATATCTCTTCTTGAGGTTCTTTCTTGTCCCTTTCCAGGGTGTCCTGGAGAAAGGGTTTCTTAGCCGGTTCTTGGATTTGATGGCTAGTTCTTATAGCATGTGGATTAGTCTGGCTGCCTAACAGACGTGCGGTTACGGGTTGTATCATCCGTCGCCTTCTGCCCTGGTATGTGGGCTCCTAAGCAGATTCTAGATATCTGTTTCTGTTCTGTTCCGAGGTTCATGAACTTTTAGTGTTGATTTCCTTTGCTAGGATGCGGACTGTGGTCCGGCAGTTGCGTTCTAATTTTTGCCTTTTCAGGAATTTAGATTTTCTTAAGGATTTGCATTGATTTTTTGTATCAATGCAGGAGATGTTCCTTGAAATTTTCTATTCATTGACCTGTTCCGTTTGTGGAGTATTCTCTACATGTCCTAGTCTTTCTTGCAGTTTGGTAATACGCTCTCCTTATGGGGTTTTCTTTCTAAGAAAACCAAAGAGGGAGTGCTTCTCCCTCTTTGTTCCCTTTTTTCTGGGTTCGTGCCTCGAGGTCTTTTAAGACTTTCTTTAGCATAGTCAGTTTCAGTTTGTTTCTGTGTATGTTCCTATTTGGAAGTGTAAAAAATGAAGAAGAATAGAGGGGCGCCTCATGTGTGGAATCAAATCAACAACCAAAAAATGACACAGATCAGGCCAAATGCGTACTCACATATTCCAGGAGCACACTTATGTGCTGGTAGAAGCAGGCTGCAGAATTAAAGAGGTGTGACAGCTCACCCACTTAGGAACGCTCTTAGCGAGAAGTGTTCGTGCTACAATGGAGACATAAAATGCAGGCACTACATGTGCAGACTATTAATGATGCAACCAATAGTAATTTCTTGATGTAGAGGGTACTCACATACTCCAGGAGCACACCAATGTGCTTGTAGACGCAGGCTGCAGATTGAAGTGGGTGTGGCAGCTCACCCAAACAGATGGTGTCTTGGTAGTTGTGGCACAGGTAAATGGTAGTCCCAGTGTGCTCCCTCAGATAGTGAGCTGATCCCTTGTAAATAGGTACAGGCAGATGGTGGGTAGAAAAAATCCACTCAGTGAATAAATAATGTATCCAAATTTATTAAAAACACAAAATCTTAAAAACAACAACACTATAGTTGCTGATAAAAGTGGATAATGGGGTGTCCACACCCACTTCAATCTGCAGCCTGCGTCTACAAGCACATTTGTGTGCTCCTGGAGTATGTGAGTACCCTCTACATCAAGAAATTACTATTGTTTGCATCATTAATAGTCTGCACATGTAGTGCCTGCATTTTATGTCTCCATTGTAGCACGAACACTTCTCGCTAAGAGCGTTCCTAAGTGGGTGAGCTGTCACACCTCTTTAATTCTGCAGCCTGCTTCTACCAGCACATAAGTGTGCTCCTGGAATATGTGAGTACGCATTTGGCCTGATCTGTGTCATTTTTTGGTTGTTGATTTGATGATACCACACATGAGGCAACATAGTAGCATAGTAGCATAGTAACATAGTAGATAAGGTTGAAAAAAGACTGAAGTCCATCGAGTTCAACCTATACAAATCTAAAATACTTACATAAAGCTCCAGTTAAGCTTAAATAACCCCATTAAAATGTGACCCATTTAATACTAGCAATCATATCCATGAATTTTGTTTATATACAGAAATTTATCCAGACTATTTTTAAATGTATCTATGGTATTGGCATTCACTACTTACTTTGGTAATGAGTTCCACAATTTTATTGCTCTTACAGTAAAAAAACGTTTCCGTTGCAGGAGATTAAATCTCCTTTCCTTCAACCTTAAATTATGACCTCTTGTCAGAAACAATTTTCTTGGAATAAACAGAGCTTCTGCCATCTCTGTATATGGGCCTTGAATATATTTATATAAAGTAATCATGTCACCTCTCAAGCGCCTTTTTTCTAAAGAAAACAGACCCAGTTTGGCTAGCCTCTCCTCATAGGTTAATTTCTCCAATCCCCTTATTAGCTTTGTGGCCCTTCTCTGAACTTTTTCTAGTTCTGCAATATCTTTTTTTTAGCAATCGGTCCCCAGAACTGCACTCCAAACTCAAGATGAGGTCTTACCAGGGCTTTATATAATGACAGAATTATGCTTTCCTCCCTTGAATCAATGCCTCTTTTAATACATGCTAGTATCTTATTAGCCTTTGAAGCTGCTGCCCTGCATTGTGCACCCATCTTTAGCTTGTTATCTATTACTACTCCCAAATCCCTGTCCTCCTGTGTTTGGCTAAGTCTTGTCCCATTTAAAAAATACGTAGCCTGCTTATTTTTACTTCCAAAATGTAGAACCTTGCTCTTTTCCGTATTAAATCTCATTTTCCATTCACTTGCCCATAGTTCTAATTTTAGCAAATCCCTTTGTAAAGAGAGTTCGTCCTGCTCTGACCTAATGACCTTACTTAACTTAGTATCATCTGCAAAAATAGAGATGTCGCTATTTAATCCTTGCTCAAGTCATTTATAAAAATATTAAAAAGAACAGGGCCCAGTACTGATCCCTGGGGGACGCCACTGATTACCTTTGTCAAATCTGAGTATGATCCATTTACTACTACTCGTTGCTCCCTATCTTTTATCCAGTTATTTATCCATGAGCTAACATTTTCAGCTATTCCCAGTCCCTTAATTTTGTGCATTAATCTCTCATGTGGCACTGTATCAAATGCCTTTGCAAAATCTAAGTATATCACATCCACTGATTCCCCTTTATCTATATTTTTACTTACTTCCTCGTAGAATCTAATTAGATTAGTTTGACATGATCTATTTCTCCTAAAGCCATGCTGATTAGAACTCATAATCTTGTTTACACGAATATGCTCATCAATATAATCCCTTATATATAGAGGCGCCCCTCTATTCTTCTTAATTTTTTATAGTTTTACCTGGACCAGCCGGTGAGGAGGAGGCAGCCGTCCCAGCAATCATTTCTATCTGAAGAATATCTAAAGGACATTTATACCTTTTTTTAATTGCAAGTGAACTTCCACATCAGTATTTAAGGTTTTCACTGTTATAAGTTACTTGCGATACATTACATATTTATGCCATATATATGTTATAAGTTACTTGTGACACATTACATATTTATGTTATAGATTTTTTATTGTCCTTTGAGCGCCCCCTCTGTGACTAGGTCACCCCTGCTCAATCCTATTTGGAAGTGTAAGGTGTTGGGAGTCTTGGTTGTCCTCCTTGTTCGTGGAGGAGTGTTCTTTATTGACCTCGTAGACAGCGGGACTCTTGTCTCCTCAGAGGTTTTTGGGCTCAATTTGGGACCAGTGATTTTGTGTGGTCTCTGGCGTGGGCTCTTATGGTCCTAATTGTTGCAGCTGTGGACTCTCCCTGTATTTAGAAGTTAAACATAAATTATGACTTACCCGATAATTTCCTTTCCTTCGATACAGGGACAGTCCACAGCTCCCGCCCTTGCTCTCCGGTGGGCAGCCTTAAAATTAGTTGTTTTCTTCTGGCACCTTTTTCACCCTGATATTTCTTTTACTGTTCCTTGTTCCCTCGGCAGAATGACTGGGGGATGAGGGATGTGGGGGAGGTATTTAAAGCCTTTGGCTTGGGGGTCTTTGCCTCCTCCTGGTGGCCAGGTTCTGTTTTCCCAAAAGTAATGAATGCAGCTGTGGACTCTCCCTGTATCGAAGGAAAGGAAATTATCTGGTAAGTCATAATTTGTTATTGTATGTTGTATCTGAATCATGACAACTGTGTTTCATGTCCCTTTAAACAGTAAATAGCTGATAGACCTAATGACATATTCACAGCTTAGACTAGAATAATATGTAGCTGTAGTGTTACAATTCTATTCGTGTAAAGGTTCAGTTTCTGTAAGGTAATGAGCAGCCATGTTTGAACTAGTTTTCTATTTATCTCTGTGCAAATGAGGCTGTGTGTGATCCTTGTTTGTTTAATCTCTTTTATTGCCTGTTTTATATCTGCCCTTTATTATCTTCAGTAGAGGAAACGGAAGATAAAACACGGCAAGGCCATTACTTTATAGAAACAGGGGTATATAGAAAACCAGCAATTGTTAGATTACAGGAAAAGGGAACAAAGTAAATAATAAAGTATATTACACATATAATTACACATTTTATATTACAATCTCATGTTGTTTTATATCGCTTTAATGCTCTTATCCAGTGGCATATTTAGCTCTTGTGTTACCCTAAGCTTTCAAAATTGTGCACCACCCAAGGCTTTTGGCCTCTTTTAGCCATAATATGATTTTTTTTTTTTCATGGCATTTTCAAAGTAATTGTTCCCCAGAGCTTGTAAAACACTTGCGCACACGCAGATCCTTTGTATCACACATTTTTATTTGCTGTCAGCCATAGTGACGTCCGACTACACACAGGACAATGCCAGGTGAGACCCCTGAGGTTATAGAGTCACAATGAAGAGGAAATTCTTAGGCAAGAGCCGATTATTCTCTAAAAGAAATTCCTTGAAATGTAACCTGTGTCACCATGTCCTGAGGAATAGCTGGTCCCACAGTTTGTTCCTCTGGTGGTGGATGGTGTCAAGTGGCCACGCGGAGTGATATGCAGCCATGGCTAGCGCCCCTCCCCCACCTGCTGCCAGTGTGCAGGTTCCTTACAAGTGCTCTACACGGCCCCTGGTAGGAAATGTAGCTGCCGGTCCTACTGTGAGGGAGTTAGGCAGACTCGGTACATGAAGGGCTCCGGAACAGCCTGGACCCTAATTAATAAAGGGCTGCTTGATGCTAGTGCCTACCAACCAGTCTTGGCCTATGGTGTTCCCTATAGTTGCTCAGTTCAAAGCCAGTCACCTGCCCCTCCCCCATCTGCTGCCCTAGGCACATGCCTTGTTTGCCTAGGCCTTAATACACTCCTGCTGCTATCAAACCAAGTTTGAAAACATTGTACAACTCTGACATTACAATAATAAGAAAACCGATCTCTATTTTTAAAATGAATATTTACTAAAGTGTTTAGTTCTCATTTGTCACTAATTATAGAATAGAACATTAAATACCCTACGAGTAAATAAAATGCACCGCATACAAATAGACCAAAAATTACAACATATACAGTATATACTGTCCACATATAAAACATTTGTGTGTGCAGACCTTATGTAATACTGCACTTAATTACTGATATATACTGTGCATATATAAACATTTATTGTGTGTGCAGACCTTATGTAATGCAGCACTTAATTACTGATATATACTGTGCATATATAAACAGTTATTGTGTGTGCATACCTATCGTAATGCAGCACTTAATTACTGATATATACTGTGAATATATAAATATTTATTGTGTGTGCAGACCTTATGTAATGCAGCACTTAATTACTGATATATACTGTGCATATATAAACAGTTATTGTGTGTGCAGACCTTATGTAATGTGCACTTAATTACTGATATATACTGTGCATATATAAACATTTATTGTGTGTGACCTTATGTAATACGACACTTAATTACTGATATATACTGTGCATATATAAACATTTATTGTGTGTGCAGACCTTATGTAATGTGACACTTAATTACTGATATATACTGTGCATATATAAACAGTTATTGTGTGTGCAGACCTTATGTAATGTAGCGCTTAATTACTGATATATACTTTGCATATATAAACAGTTATTGTGTGTGCAGACCTTATGTAATGTAGCAGTTAATTACTGATATATACTGTGCATATATAAACATTTATTGTGTGTGCAGACCTTATGTAATGCAGCACTTAATTACTGATATATACTGTGCATATATAAACATTTATTGTATGTGCAGACCTTATGTAATGCAGCACTTAATTACTGATATATACTGTGCATATATAAACATTTATTGTGCGTGCAGACCTTTTGTAATGCTGCACTTAATTACTGATATATACTGTGCATATATAAACATTTATTGTGTGTGCAGACCTTATGTAATGCAGCACTTAATTACTGATATATACTGTGCATATATAAACATTTATTGTGTGTGCAGACCTTATGTAATGCAGCACTTAATTACTGATATATACTGTGCATATATAAACATTTATTGCGTGTGCAGACCTTATGTAATACTGCACTTAATTACTGATATATACTGTGCATATATAAACATTTATTGTGTGTGCAGACCTTTTGTAATGCTGCACTTAATTACTGATATATACTGTGCATATATAAACATTTATTGTGTGTGCAGACCTTATGTAATGCAGCACTTAATTACTGATATATACTGTGCATATATAAACATTTATTGCGTGTGCAGACCTTATGTAATACTGCACTTAATTACTGATATATACTGTGCATATATAAACATTTATTGTGTGTGCAGACCTTATGTAATGCAGCACCTAATTACTGATATATACTGTGCATATATAAATATTTATTGTGTGCATACCTTATGTAATGCTGCTCTTAATTACTGATATATACTGTGCATATATAAACATTTATTGTGTGTACAGACCTTATGAAATGCAGCACTTAATTACTGATATATACTGTGCATATATAAACATTTATTGCGTGTGCAGACCTTATGTAATGCAGAACTTAATTACTGATATATACTGTGCCTATATAAACATTTATTGTGTGTGCAGACCTTATGTAATACTGCACTTAATTACTGATATATACTGTGCATATATAAACATTTATTGTGTGTGCAGACCTTATGTAATACTGCACTTAATTACTGATATATACTGTGCATATATAAACATTTATTGTGTGTGCAGACCTTATGTAATGCAGCACTTAATTACTGATATTTACTGTGCATATATAAACATTTATTGTGTGTGCAGACCTTATGTAATGCAGCACTTAATTACTGATATATACTGTGCATATATAAACAGTTATTGTGTGTGCAGACCTTATGTAATGTAGCATTTAATTACTGATATATACTGTGCATATATAAACAGTTATTGTGTGTGCAGACCTTATGTAATGTAGCATTTAATTACTGATATATACTGTGCATATATAAACAGTTATTGTGTGTGCAGACCTTATGTAATGCAGCACTTAATTACTGATATATACTGTGCATATATAAACAGTTATTGTGTGTGCAGACCTTATGTAATGTAGCATTTAATTACTGATATATACTGTGCATATATAAACATTTATTGTGTGTGCAGACCTTTTGTAATGCTGCACTTAATTACTGATATATACTGTGCATATATAAACAGTTATTGTGTGTGCAGACCTTATGTAATGCAGCACTTAATTACTGATATATACTGTGCATATATAAACATTTATTGTGTGTGCAGACCTTATGTAATGTGGCACTTAATTACTGATATATACTGTGCATATATAAACATTTATTGTGTGTACAGACCTTATGTAATGTAGCATTTAATTACTGATATATACTGTGCATATATAAACATTTATTGTGTGTGCATACCTTATGTAATGTAGCACTTAATTACTGATATATACTGTGCATATATAAACATTTATTGTGTGTGCAGACCTTATGTAATGCAGCACCTAATTACTGATATATACTGTGCATATATAAACATGTATTGTATGTGCAGATCTTATGTAATGCAGCACTTAATTACTGTTATATATACTGTGCATATATAAACATTTATTGTGTGTGCAGACCTTATGTAATGCAGCACTTAATTACTGATATATACTGTGCATATATAAACATTTATTGTGTGTGCAGACCTTATGTAATGCAGCACTTAATTACTGATATATACTGTGCATATATAAACATTTATTGTGTGTGCAGACCTTATGTAATGCAGCACTTAATTACTGATATATACTGTGCATATATAAACATTTATTGTGTGTGCAGATCTTATGTAATGCAGCACTTAATTACTGATATATACTGTGCATATATAAACATGTATTGTGTGTGCAGACCTTATATAATGCAGCACTTAACTACTGATATATACTGTGCATATATAAACATTTATTGTGTGTGTAGACCTTATGTAATGCAGCACTTAATTACTGATATATACTGTGCATATATAAACATTTATTGTGTGTGCAGACCTTATGTAATACAACACTTAATTACTGATATATACTGTGCATATATAAACATTTATTGTGTGTGCAGACCTTATGTAATACAGCACTTAATTACTGATATATACTGTGCATATATAAACATTTATTGTGTGCGCAGACCTTATGTAATGCAGCGCTTAATTACTGATATATACTGTGCATATATAAACATTATTGTGTGTCACCTTACGTAATGCGGCACTTAATTACTGATATATACTGTGCATATATAAACAGTTATTGTGTGTGCAGATCTTATGTAATGCAGCACTTAATTACTGATATATACTGTGCATATATAAACAGTTATTGTGTGTGCAGATCTTATGTAATGCAGCACTTAATTACTGATATATACTGTGCATATATAAACATGTATTGTGTGTGCAGACCTTATGTAATACAACACTTAATTACTGATATATACTGTGCATATATAAACATTTATTGTGTGTGCAGACCTTATGTAATACAGCACTTAATTACTGATATATACTGTGCATATATAAACATTTATTGTGTGTGCAGACGTTATGTAATGTAGCACCTAATTACTGATATATACTGTGCATATATAAATATTTATTGTGTGTGCAGACCTTACTTAATGCAGCACTTAATTACTGATATATACTGTGCATATATAAATATTTATTGTGTGTGCAGACCTTACTTAATGCAGCACTTAATTACTGATATATACTGTGCATATATAAACATTTATTGTGTGTGCAGACCTTATGTAATGTAGCACTTAACTACTGATATATACTGTGCATATATAAACATTTATTGTGTGTGCAGACCTTTTGTAATGCGGCACTTAATTACTGATATATACTGTGCATATATAAACATTTATTGTGTGTGCACAGACCTTATGTAATGCGGCACTTAATTACTGATATATACTGTGCATATATAAACATTTATTGTGTGTGCAGACCTTTTGTAATGCGGCACTTAATTACTGATATATACTGTACATATATAAACATTTATTGTGTGTGCACAGACCTTATGTAATGCGGCACTTAATTACTGATATATACTGTGCATATATAAACATTTATTGTGCGTGCAGACCTTATATAATGCTGCACTTAATCACGGATATATACTGTGCATGTATTGAAAATGAAGTTGAATGGACCTTTTGTTAAAAAACAAACTTTTTTTTCCCCCTTTAGTGGAGATAGTGTCTCGGCCGGTGAAGTCATCTTCTACAATGGAAGTTCAAAATTTCAAGCCAGAAAAGAAATCAAAAAAACCTCAGGGTGATGTGGAGATGAAAGAAGTGGAACCTGTATAAGAAGTGCAGTGACCGCCCCCTTGTTACTGTGCATCATCTGCGCCTGACCTTTACTTTTCTTGGATATTGGGAAGTAAACTGACACAAGTTTAATATTTTTTAATAAAAATGTGTATCTGTAACTACCACTAGTGTCTGTGTCATTAGTGATGCTGTAAGCCGTGTGTCTCGGGTGTATCTGTAACTCCCACTAGTGTCTGTGTCATTAGTGATGGTGTAAGCCGTGTGCCTGTGTGTCTCGGGTGTATCTGAGCTGAAGTCTCTGTCTTCTCACTAACACTAAGCTGTGTGACTGTGTCATGTATATCTGTACTGTGTCTTCTCACTGACACTAAGCTGTGTGACTGTGTCATGTATATCTGTGCTGTGTCTTCTCACTGACACTAAGCTGTGTGACTGTGTCATGTATATCTGTGCTGTGTCTTCTCACTGACACTAAGCTGTGTGACTGTGTCATGTATATCTGTCTTCTCACTGACACTAAGCTGTGTGACTGTGTCATGTATATCTGTACTGTGTCTTCTCACTAACACTAAGCTGTGTGACTGTGTCATGTATATCTGTACTGTGTCTTCTCACTGACACTAAGCTGTGTGACTGTGTCATGTATATCTGTACTGTGTCTTCTCACTGACACTAAGCTGTGTGACTGTGTCATGTATATCTGTGCTGTGTCTTCTCACTGACACTAAGCTGTGTGACTGTGTCATGTATATCTGTACTGTGTCTTCTCACTGACACTAAGCTGTGTGACTGTGTCATGTATATCTGTACTGTGTCTTCTCACTGACACTAAGCTGTGTGACTGTGTCATGTATATCTGTACTGTGTCTTCTCACTGACACTAAGCTGTGTGACTGTGTCATGTATATCTGTACTGTGTCTTCTCACTGACACTAAGCTGTGTGACTGTGTCATGTATATCTGTACTGTGTCTTCTCACTGACACTAAGCTGTGTGACTGTGTCATGTATATCTGTACTGTGTCTTCTCACTGACACTAAGCTGTGTGACTGTGTCATGTATATCTGTGCTGTGTCTTCTCACTGACACTAAGCTGTGTGACTGTGTCATGTATATCTGTACTGTGTCTTCTCACTGACACTAAGCTGTGTGACTGTGTCATGTATATCTGTGCTGTCTCTTCTCACTAACACTAAGCTGTGTGACTGTGTCATGTATATCTGTACTGTGTCTTCTCACTGACACTAAGCTGTGTGACTGTGTCATGTATATCTGTGCTGTGTCTTCTCACTAACACTAAGCTGTGTGACTGTGTCATGTATATCTGTGCTGTGTCTTCTCACTGACACTAAGCTGTGTGACTATGTCATGTATATCTGTACTGTGTCTTCTCACTGACACTAAGCTGTGTGACTGTGTCATGTATATCTGTGCTGTGTCTTCTCACTGACACTAAGCTGTGTGACTGTGTCATGTATATCTGTACTGTGTCTTCTCACTGACACTAAGCTGTGTGACTGTGTCATGTATATCTGTGCTGTGTCTTCTCACTGACACTAAGCTGTGTGATCTGTGTCATGTATATCTGTACTGTGTCTTCTCACTGACACTAAGCTGTGTGACTGTGTCATGTATATCTGTACTGTGTCTTCTCACTGACACTAAGCTGTGTGACTGTGTCATGTATATCTGTACTGTGTCTTCTCACTGACACTAAGCTGTGTGACTGTGTCATGTATATCTGTACTGTGTCTTCTCACTGACACTAAGCTGTGTGACTGTGTCCATGTATATCTGTGCTGTGTCTTCTCACTGACACTAAGCTGTGTGACTGTGTCATGTATATCTGTACTGTGTCTTCTCACTGACACTAAGCTGTGTGACTGTGTCATGTATATCTGTACTGTGTCTTCTCACTGACACTAAGCCTGTGTGACTGTGTCATGTATATCTGTACTGTGTCTTCTCACTGAACACTAAGCTGTGTGACTGTGTCATGTATATCTGTGCTGTGTCTTCTCACTAACACTAAGCTGTGTGACTGTGTCATGTATATCTGTACTGTGTCTTCTCACTGACACTAAGCTGTGTGACTGTGTCATGTATATCTGTACTGTGTCTTCTCACTGACACTAAGCTGTGTGACTGTGTCATGTATATCTGTACTGTGTCTTCTCACTGACACTAAGCTGTGTGACTGTGTCATGTATATCTGTACTGTGTCTTCTCACTGACACTAAGCTGTGTGACTGTGTCATGTATATCTGTACTGTGTCTTCTCACTGACACTAAGCTGTGTGACTGTGTCATGTATATCTGTACTGTGTCTTCTCACTGACACTAAGCTGTGTGACTGTGTCATGTATATCTGTACTGTGTCTTCTCACTGACACTAAGCTGTGTGACTGTGTCATGTATATCTGTACTGTGTCTTCTCACTGACACTAAGCTGTGTGACTGTGTCATGTATATCTGTACTGTGTCTTCTCACTAGACACTAAGCTGTGTGACTGTGTCATGTATATCTGTACTGTGTCTTCTCACTGACACTAAGCTGTGTGACTGTGTCATGTATATCTGTAGCTGTGTCTTCTCACTGACACTAAGCTGTGTGACTGTGTCATGTATATCTGTGCTGTGTCTTCTCACTGACACTAAGCTGTGTGACTGTGTCATGTATATCTGTACTGTGTCTTCTCACTGACACTAAGCTGTGTGCCTGTGTCATGTATATCTGTACTGTGTCTTCTCACTGACACTAAGCTGTGTGACTGTGTCATGTATATCTGTACTGTGTCCTTCTCACTGACACTAAGCTGTGTGACTGTGTCATGTATATCTGTACTGTGTCTTCTCACTGACACTAAGCTGTGTGACTGTGTCATGTATATCTGTACTGTGTCTTCTCACTGACACTAAGCTGTGTGACTGTGTCATGTATATCTGTACTGTGTCTTCTCACTGACACTAAGCTGTGTGACTGTGTCATGTATAATCTGTGCTGTGTCTTCTCACCTAACACTAAGCTGTGTGACGTGTCATGTATATCTGTACTGTGTCTTCTCACTGACACTAAGCTGGTGTGACTGTATCATGTATATCTGTACTGTGTCTTCTCACTGACACTAAGCTGTGTGACTGTCATGTATATCTGTACTGTGTCTTCTCACTGACACTATAGCTGTGTGACTGTGTCATGTATATCTGTACTGTGTCTTCTCACTGACACTAAGCTGTGTGACTGTGTCATGTATATCTGTACTGTGTCTTCTCACTGACACTAAGCTGTGTGACTGTGTCATGTATATCTGTACTGTGTCTTCTCACTGACACTAAGCTGTAGTGACTGTGTCATGTATATCTGTACTGTGTCTTCTCACTGACACTAAGCTGTGTGACTGTGTCATGTATATCTGTACTGTGTCTTCTCACTGACACTAAGCTGTGTGACTGTGTCATGTATATCTGTACTGTGTCTTCTCACTGACACTAAGCTGTGTGACTGTGTCATGTATATCTGTACTGTGTCTTCTCACTGACACTAAGCGTGTGACTGTGTCATGTATATCTGTACTGTGTCTTCTCACTGACACTAAGCTGTGTGACTGTGTCATGTATATCTGTGCTGTGTCTTCTCACTGACACTAAGCTGTGTGACTGTGTCATGTATATCTGTACTGTGTCTTCTCACTGACACTAAGCTGTGTGACTGTGTCATGTATATCTGTGCTGTGTCTTCTCACTGACACTAAGCTGTGTGATTGTGTCATGTATATCTGTACTGTGTCTTCTCACTGACACTAAGCTGTGTGACTGTGTCATGTATATCTGTACTGTGTCTTCTCACTAACACTAAGCTGTGTGACTGTGTCATGTATATCTGTACTGTGTCTTCTCACTAACACTAAGCTGTGTGACTGTCATGTATATCTGTACTGTGTCTTCTCACTGACACTAAGCTGTGTGACTGTCATGTATATCTGTACTGTGTCTTCTCACTGACACTAAGCTGTGTGACTGTGTCATGTATATCTGTACTGTGTCTTCTCACTGACACTAAGCTGTGTGACTGTGTCATGTATATCTGTGCTGTGTCTTCTCACTGACACTAAGCTGTGTGACTGTGTCATGTATATCTGTGCTGTGTCTTCTCACTGACACTAAGCTGTGTGACTGTGTCATGTATATCTGTGCTGTGTCTTCTCACTGACACTAAGCTGTGTGACTGTCATGTATATCTGTACTGTGTCTTCTCACTGACACTAAGCTGTGTGACTGTGTCATGTATATTTGTGCTGTGTCTTCTCACTGACACTAAGCTGTGTGACTGTGTCATGTATATCTGTACTGTGTCTTCTCACTGACACTAAGCTGTGTGACTGTGTCATGTATATCTGTACTGTGTCTTCTCACTAACACTAAGCTGTGTGACTGTGTCATGTATATCTGTACTGTGTCTTCTCACTGACACTAAGCTGTGTGACTGTGTCATGTATATCAGTACTGTGTCTTCTCACTGACACTAAGCTGTGTGACTGTCATGTATATCTGTACTGTGTCTTCTCACTGACACTAAGCTGTGTGACTGTGTCATGTATATCTGTACTGTGTCTTCTCACTGACACTAAGCTGTGTGACTGTGTCATGTATATCTGTGCTGTGTCTTCTCACTGACACTAAGCTGTGTGACTGTGTCATGTATATCTGTACTGTGTCTTCTCACTGACACTAAGCTGTGTGACTGTGTCATGTATATCTGTACTGTGTCTTCTCACTGACACTAAGCTGTGTGACTGTGTCATGTATATCTGTACTGTGTCTTCTCACTGACACTAAGCTGTGTGACTGTGTCATGTATATCTGTGCTGTGTCTTCTCACTGACACTAAGCTGTGTGACTGTGTCATGTATATCTGTACTGTGTCTTCTCACTGACACTAAGCTGTGTGACTGTGTCATGTATATCTGTGCTGTGTCTTCTCACTGACACTAAGCTGTGTGACTGTGTCATGTATATCTGTACTGTGTCTTCTCACTGACACTAAGCTGTGTGACTGTGTCTTCTCACTGACACTAAGCTGTGTGACTGTGTCATGTATATCTGTACTGTGTCTTCTCACTGACACTAAGCTGTGTGACTGTGTCATGTATATCTGTACTGTGTCTTCTCACTGACACTAAGCTGTGTGACTGTGTCATGTATATCTGTACTGTGTCTTCTCACTGACACTAAGCTGTGTGACTGTGTCATGTATATCTGTACTGTGTCTTCTCACTGACACTAAGCTGTGTGACTGTGTCATGTATATCTGTACTGTGTCTTCTCACTAACACTAAGCTGTGTGACTGTGTCATGTATATCTGTGCTGTGTCTTCTCACTAACACTAAGCTGTGTGACTGTGTCATGTATATCTGTACTGTGTCTTCTCACTAACACTAAGCTGTGTGACTGTGTCATGTATATCTGTACTGTGTCTTCTCACTAACACTAAGCTGTGTGACTGTGTCATGTATATCTGTGCTGTGTCTTCTCACTGACACTAAGCTGTGTGACTGTGTCATGTATATCTGTACTGTGTCTTCTCACTGACACTAAGCTGTGTGACTGTGTCATGTATATCTGTACTGTGTCTTCTCACTGACACTAAGCTGTGTGACTGTGTCATGTATATCTGTACTGTGTCTTCTCACTGACACTAAGCTGTGTGACTGTGTCATGTATATCTGTACTGTGTCTTCTCACTGACACTAAGCTGTGTGACTGTGTCATGTATATCTGTACTGTGTCTTCTCACTGACACTAAGCTGTGTGACTGTGTCATGTATATCTGTGCTGTGTCTTCTCACTGACACTAAGCTGTGTGACTGTGTCATGTATATCTGTACTGTGTCTTCTCACTGACACTAAGCTGTGTGACTGTGTCATGTATATCTGTGCTGTGTCTTCTCACTGAACACTAAGCTGTGTGACTGTGTCATGTATATCGTGTACTGTGTCTTCTCACTGAACACTAAGCTGTGTGACTGTGTCATGTATATCTGTACTGTGTCTTCTCACTGACACTAAGCTGTGTGACTGTGTCATGTATATCTGTACTGTGTCTTCTCACTGACACTAAGCTGTGTGACTGTGTCATGTATATCTGTACTGTGTCTTCTCACTGACACTAAGCTGTGTGACTGTTGTGTCATGTATAGCTGTAGCTGTTTCGTCATCAACTGACACTAAGCTGTGTGTGGACTGTTGTACATGTATATCTGTAGCTGTGTACTTCTCACTGGACACTAGAGCTTGGTAGTGAGCATGTGTCATTGTATATCATGTGCTCTTGTGTTGTCCTTCTCACTGACACTAAGCTGTGTGACTGTGTATGTATATCTGTTCTGTGTCTTCTCACTGACCACTAAGCTCTTGGTTGGTTGCCTGTGTTCACGTATATCTGTACTGTGTCATTCTCACTGACACTAAGCTTGTGTGACTGTTTCATGTATATCTGTAGCTGTGTCTCTCACCTGGACACTAAGCTGTGTGACTGTTATCATGTCTATCTGTACTGTGTCTTCTCACTGACACTAAGCTGTGTGACTGTGTCAATGTATATCTGTACTGTTGTCTTCTCACTAACACTAAAGCTGTGTGACTTTGATCATGTATATCTGTTACGGGTCTTCCTCACTGACACTAAGCTTTGTGACTGTGTCATGTATATCTGTACTGTGGTCTTCTCACTGACACTAAGCTGTGTGACTGTGTCATGTATATCTGTACTGTGTCTTCTCACTGTACACTAAGCTGTGTGACTGTGTCATGTATATCTGTAGCTGTGTCTTCTCACTGACACTAAGCTGTGTGACTGTGTCATGTATATCTGTACTGTGTCTTCTCACTGACACTAAGCTGTGTGACTGTGTCATGTATATCTGTACTGTGTCTTCTCACTGACACTAAGCTGGTGGGAGTGTGTCATGTATATCTGTACTGTGTCTTCTCACTGACACTAAGCTGTGTGACTGTGTCATGTATAGTCTGTACTGTGTCTTCTCACTGACACTAAGCTTGTGACTGTGTCATGTATATCTGGTACTGTGTCTTCTCACTACACTAAGCTGTGTGACTGTGTCCATGTATATCTGTACTGTGTCTTCTCACTGAACACTAAGCTGTGTGACCTGTGTCATGTATATCTGTTACTGTGTCTTCTCACTGACACTAAGCTGTGTGACTGTGTCATGTAATCTGTACTGTGTCTTCTCACTGACACTAAGCTGTGTGACTGTGTCATGTATATCTGTGACTGTGTCTTCTCACTGACACTAAGCTGTGTGACTGTGTCATGTATATCTGTGACTGTGTCTTCTCACTGACACTAAGCTGTGTGACTGTGTCATGTATATCTGTACTGTATCTTCTCACTGACACTAAGCTGTGTGACTGTGTCATGTATATCTGTAGCTGGTCTTCTCACTGACACTAAGCTGTGTGACTGTGTCATGTATATCTGTGCTGTGTCTTCTCACTGACACTAAGCTGTGTGACTGTGTCATGTATATCTGTGCTGTGTCTTCTCACTGACACTAAGCTGTGTGACTGTGTCCATGTATATCTGTACTGTGGTCTTCTCACTTTAACTAAGCTGTGTGACTGTGTCATGTATATCTGTACTGTGTCTTCTCACTGACACTAAGCTGTGTGACTGTGTCATGTATATCTGTACTGTGTCTTCTCACTGACACTAAGCTGTGTGACTGTCATGTATATCTGTACTGTGTCTTCTCACTGACACTAAGCTGTGTGACTGTCATGTATATCTGTGACTGTGTCTTCTCACTGACACTAAGCTGTGTGGACTGTCTCATGTATATCGTACTGGTCTGTGTCCTCTCACCTGACACTAAGCTGTGTGACTGTTGTCAGGTATAGCTGTACCTGTGTCGTCTCACTGAACACTAAGCTGTGGTGACTTGTCACTGTATATACTGTACTGTGTCTTCTCAACTGTACACTAAGCTGTGTGACTGTGTCATGTATATCTGTACTGTGGCTTCTCACTACAACTGAAGCTGTGTGACTAGTGTCATGGTATATCTGGTACTTGTGTCTTCTCACTGGACACTAATCTGTGTGACTGTGTCGATGTATATCTGGACTGTATCTTTCTCACTGACAAAAGCGGTGTGACTGTGTCATGTATATCTGTAGCTTGTGTCTTCTCACTGACACTTAAGCTGGTGTGACTGTGTGTCATGTATATCTGTGATTGTGTCTTCTCACTGACACTAAGCTGTTGTGACTGGTGTCATGTATATCTGTGCTGTGGTCTTCTCACTGACACTAAGCTGTGTGACTGTGTCATGTATATCTGACTGTGTCTTCTCACTGACACCTAAGCTGTGTGGACTGTGTCATGTATATCTGTGCTGTGTCTTCTCACTGACACTAAGCTGTGTGACTGTGTCATGTATATCAGTACCTGTGTCTTCTCACTTGACACTAAGCTGTGTGACTGTGTCATGTATATCTTGCTGTGTCTTCTCACAGACTCTAAGCTGTGTGATGTGGTGTATATCTGTACTGTGTCTTTCACTGGACACTAGCTGTGTGAAGTGTCATGTATATCTGTACTGTGTCTTCTCACTGACACTAAGCTGTGTGACTGTGTCCATGTATATCTGTGCTGGTCTTCTCAACTGACACTAAGCTGTGTGACTGTGTCATGTATATCTGTACTGTGTCTTCTTCACTAACACTAAGCTGGGTGACTGTTGTCAGTGTATATCTGTACTGTGTCTTCTCACTCGACACTTAAGCTGTGTGACTGTGTCATGTATATCTGTACTGTGTCTTCTCATAACACTAATGCTGTGTGACTGTGTCATGTATATCTGTACTGTGTCCTTCTCAACTAACACTAAGCTGTGTGACTGTGTCATGTATATCTGTGCCTGTGTCTTCTCTCTGGACACTAAGCTGTGGGACTGTGTCATGTATATCAGTACAGTGTCTTCTCACTGACACTAAGCTGTGTGACTGTGTCATGTATATCTGTACTGTGTCTTCTCACTGACACTAAGCTGTGTGACTGTGTCATGTATATCTGTACTGTGTCTTCTCACTGACACTAAGCTGTGTGACTGTGTCATGTATATCTGTACTGTGTCTTCTCACTGACACTAAGCTGTGTGACTGTGTCATGTATATCTGTGCTGTGTCCTTCTCACTGACACTAAGCTGTGTGACTGTGTCATGTATATCTGTGCTGTGTCTTCTCACTGACACTAAGCTGTGTGACTGTGTCATGTATATCTGTACTGTGTCTTCTCACTGACACTAAGCTGTGTGACTGTGTCATGTATATCTGTAGCTGTGTCTTCTCACTAACACTAAGCTGTGTGACTGTGTCATGTATATCTGTGCTGTGTCTTCTCACTGACACTAAGCTGTGTGACTGTGTCATGTATATCTGTACTGTGTCTTCCTCACTGACACTAAGCTGTGTGACTGTGTCATGTATATCTGTGCTGTGTCTTCTCACTGACACTAAGCTGTGTGACTGGTGTCATGTATATCTGTACTGTGTCTTCTCACTGACACTAAGCTGTGTGACTGTGTCATGTATATCTGTGCTGTGTCTTCTCACTGACACTAAGCTGTGTGACTGTGTCAGTGTATATCTGTACTGTGTCTTCTCACTGACACTAAGCTGTGTGACTGTGTCATGTATATCTGTACTGTGTCTTCTCACTGACACTAAGCTGTGTGACTGTGTCATGTATATCTGTACTGTCTTCTCACTGACACTAAGCTGTGTGACTGTGTCATGTATATCTGTACTGTGTCTTCTCACTGACACTAAGCTGTGTGACTGTGTCATGTATATCTGTACTGTGTCTTCTCACTGACACTAAGCTGTGTGACTGTGTCATGTATATCTGTGCTGTGTCTTCTCACTGACACTAAGCTGTGTGACTGTGTCATGTATATCTGTACTGTGTCTTCTCACTGACACTAAGCTGTGTGACTGTGTCATGTATATCTGTACTGTGTCTTCTCACTGACACTAAGCTGTGTGACTGTGTCATGTATATCTGTACTGTGTCTTCTCACTGACACTAAGCTGTGTGACTGTGTCATGTATATCTGTACTGTGTCTTCTCACTAGACACTAAGCTGTGTGACTGTGTCATGTATATCTGGTATGTGTCTTCTCACTGACACTAAGCTGTGTGACTGTGTCATGTATATCTGTACTGTGTCTTCTCACTGACACTAAGCTGTGTGACTGTGTCATGTATATCTGTACTGTGTCTTCTCACTGACACTAAGCTGTGTGACTGTGTCATGTATATCTGTACTGTGTCTTCTCACTAACACTAAGCTGTGTGACTGTGTCATGTATATCTGTGCTGTGTCTTCTCACTGACACTAAGCTGTGTGACTGTGTCATGTATATCTGTACTGTGTCTTCTCACTGAACACCTAAGCTGTGTGACTGTGTCATGTATATCTGTGCTGTGTCTTCTCACTGACACTAAGCTGTGTGACTGTGTCATGTATATCTGTACTGTGTCTTCTCACTGACACTAAGCTGTGTGACTGTGTCATGTATATCTGTACTGTGTCTTCTCACTGACACTAAGCTGTGTGACTGTGTCATGTATATCTGTACTGTGTCTTCTCACTGACACTAAGCTGTGTGACTGTGTCATGTATATCTGTACTGTGTCTTCTCACTGACACTAAGCTGTGTGACTGTGTCATGTATATCTGTACTGTGTCTTCTCACTGACACTAAGCTGTGTGACTGTGTCATGTATATCTGTGCTGTGTCTTCTCACTGACACTAAGCTGTGTGACTGTGTCATGTATATCTGTACTGTGTCTTCTCACTGACACTAAGCTGTGTGACTGTGTCATGTATATCTGTACTGTGTCTTCTCACTGACACTAAGCTGTGTGACTGTGTCATGTATATCTGTGCTGTGTCTTCTCACTGACACTAAGCTGTGTGACTGTGTCATGTATATCTGTACTGTGGGGTCTTCTCACTGACACTAAGCTGTGTGACTGTGTCATGTATATCTGTACTGTGTCTTCTCACTAACACCAAAGCGGTGTACTGTGTCATGATATCTGTGCTGTGTCTTCTCACTGACACTAAAAGCTGTGTGACTGTGTCATGTATATACTGTACTGTGTCTTCTCACTGACACTAAGGCTGTTGTGACTGTGTCATGTATATCTGTACTGTGGTCTTCTCACTGACACTAAGCTGTGTGACTGTGTCATGTATATCTGTACTGTGGTCATCTTCACTGACACTAAAGCTGTGTGACTGTGTCATGTATATCTGTACTGTGTCTTCTCACTGACACTAAGCTGTGTGACTGTCATGTATATCTGTAGCTGTGTCTTCCTCACTGACACTAAGCTGTGTGACTGTGTCATGTATATCTGTGCTGGTGTATTCTCACTGACACTAAGACTGTGTGACTGTGTCATGTAGATCTGTGCTGTGTCTTCGCACTGACACTTAAGCTGTGTGACTGTGTCATGTATATCTGTACTGTGTCTTCTCACTGACACTAAGCTGTGTGACTGTGTCATGTATATCTGTACTGTGTCTTCTCACTGACACTAAGCTGTGTGACTGTGTCATGTATATCTGTACTGTGTCTTCTCACTAACACTAAGCTGTGTGACTGTGTCATGTATATCTGTGTCTGTGTCTTCTTCACTGACACTAAGCTGTGTGACTGTGTCCATGTATATCTGTACTGTGTTCTATTATTAAATTTGCTGTTCACTCAGACACTAAGCTGTGCTGTGCCTGTGTCATGTATATCTGTACTGTGTCTTCCTCACTGACACTAAGCTGTGTGACTGTGTCATGTTATCTGTACTGTGTCTTCTCACTGACACTAAGCTGTGTGACTGTGTCCATGTATATCAGGTACTGTGTCTTCTCACTGACACTAAGCTGTGTGACTGTGTCATGTATATCTGTACTCGTGTCTTCTCACTGACACTAAGCTGTGTGACCGAGTCATGTATATCTGTACTGTGTCTTCTCCTGACACTAAGCTGTGTGACTGTGTCATGTATATCTGTACTGTGTCTTCTCACTGACACTAAGCTGTGTGACTGTGTCATGTATATCTGTACTGTGTCTTCTCACTGACACTAAGCTGTGTGACTGTCATGTATATCTGTACTGTGTCTTCTCACTGACACTAAGCTGTGTGACTGTGTCATGTATATCTGTACTGTGTCTTCTCACTGACACTAAGCTGTGTGACTGTCATGTATATCTGTACTGTGTCTTCTCACTGACACTAAGCTGTGTGACTGTGTCATGTATATCTGTTCTGTGTCTTCTCACTGACACTAAGCTGTGTGACTGTGTCATGTATATCTGTACTGTGTCTTCTCACTGACACTAAGCTGTGTGACTGTGTCATGTATATCTGTACTGTGTCTTCTCACTGACACTAAGCTGTGTGACTGTGTCATGTATATCTGTACTGTGTCTTCTCACTGACACTAAGCTGTGTGACTGTGTCATGTATATCTGTACTGTGTCTTCTCACTGACACTAAGCTGTGTGACTGTGTCATGTATATCTGTACTGTGTCTTCTCACTGACACTAAGCTGTGTGACTGTGTCATGTATATCTGTACTGTGTCTTCTCACTGACACTAAGCTGTGTGACTGTTCATGTATATCTGTAGCTGTGTCTTCTCACTGACACTAAGCTGTGTGACTGTCATGTATATCTGTACTGTGTCTTCTCACTTTATACTAAGCTGTGTGACTGTGTCATGTATATCTGTACTGTGTCTTCTCACTGACACTAAGCTGTGTGACTGTGTCATGTATATCTGTACTGTGTCTTCTCACTGACACTAAGCTGTGTGACTGTGTCATGTATATCTGTACTGTGTCTTCTCACTGACACTAAGCTGTGTGACTGTGTCATGTAAATCTGTGCTGTGTCTTCTCACTGACACTAAGCTGTGTGACTGTGTCATGTATATCTGTACTGTGTCTTCTCACTGACACTAAGCTGTGTGACTGTGTCATGTATATCTGTGCTGTGTCTTCTCACTGACACTAAGCTGTGTGACTGTGTCATGTATATCTGTGCTGTGTCTTCTCACTGACACTAAGCTGTGTGACTGTGTCATGTATATCTGTACTGTGTCTTCTCACTGACACTAAGCTGTGTGACTGTGTCATGTATATCTGTGCTGTGTCTTCTCACTGACACTAAGCTGTGTGACTGTGTCATGTATATCTGTGCTGTGTCTTCTCACTAACACTAAGCTGTGTGACTGTGCTCATGTCTATCTGTACTGTGTCTTCTCACTGACACTAAGCTGTGTGACTGTCATGTATATCTGTTACTGTGTCTTCTCACTGAACACTAAGCTGTGTGACTGTGTCATGTATATCTGTGCTGTGTCTTCTCACTGACACTAAGCTGTGTGACTGTCATGTATATCAGTACTGTGTCTTCTCACTGACACTAAGCGTGTGGTGACTGTGTCATGTATATCTGTACTGTCTTCTCACTGACACTAAGCTGTGTGACTGTGTCATGTATATCTGTACTGTGTCTTCTCACTGACACTAAGCTGTGTGACTGTGTCATGTATATCTGTACTGTGTCTTCTCACTGACACTAAGCTATGTGACTGTGTCATGTATATCTGTACTGTGTCTTCTCACTGACACTAAGCTGTGTGACTGTCATGTATATCTGTGCTGTGTCTTCTCACTGACACTAAGCTGTGTGACTGTGTCATGTATATCTGTGCTGTGTCTTCTCACTGACACTAAGCTGTGTGACTGTGTCATGTATATCTGTGCTGTGTCTTCTCACTGACACTAAGCTGTGTGACTGTCATGTATATCTGTACTGTGTCTTCTCACTGACACTAAGCTGTGTGACTGTGTCATGTATATCTACTGTGTCTTCTCACTGACACTAAGCTGTGTGACTGTGTCATGTATATCTGTGTTGGTCTTCTCACTGACACTAAGCTGTGTGACTGTGTCATGTATATCTGTCTGTGTCTTCTCACTGACACTAAGCTGTGTGCTGTGTCTTGTATATCTGTACTGTGTCTTCTCACTGACACTAAGCTGTGTGACTGTGTCATGTATATCTGTACTGTGTCTTCTCACTGACACTAAGCTGTGTGACTGTGTCATGTATATCTGTACTGTGTCTTCTCACTGACACTAAGCTGTGTGACTGTGTCATGTATATCTGTACTGTGTCTTCTCACTGACACTAAGCTGTGTGACTGTGTCATGTATATCTGTACTGTGTCTTCTCACTGACACTAAGCTGTGTGACTGTGTCATGTATATCTGTACTGTGTCTTCTCACTGACACTAAGCTGTGTGACTTGTGTCATGTATATCTGTGCTGTGTCTTCTCACTGTCACTAAGCTGTGTGACTGTGTCATGTATATCTGTACTGTGTCTTCTCACTGACACTAAGCTGTGTGACTGTGTCATGTATATCTGTACTGTGTCTTCTCACTGACACTAAGCTGTGTGACTGTGTCATGTATATCTGTGCTGTGTCTTCTCACTGACACTAAGCTGTGTGACTGTGTCATGTATATCTGTGCTGTGTCTTCTCACTGACACTAAGCTGTGTGACTGTGTCATGTATATCTGTGCTGTGTCTTCTCACTGACACTAAGCTGTGTGACTGTGTCATGTATATCTGTACTGTGTCTTCTCACTGACACTAAGCTGTGTGACTGTCATGTATATCTGTACTGTGTCTTCTCACTGACACTAAGCTGTGTGACTGTGTCATGTATATCTGTGCTGTGTCTTCTCACTGACACTAAGCTGTGTGACTGTGTCATGTATATCTGTACTGTGTCTTCTCACTGACACTAAGCTGTGTGACTGTGTCATGTATATCTGTGCTGTGTCTTCTCACTGACACTAAGCTGTGTGACTGTGTCATGTATATCTGTCAGTGTCTTCTCACTGACACTAAGCTGTGTGACTGTGTTCATGTATATCTGTGCTGTGTCTTCTCACTGACACTAAGCTGTGTGACTGTGTCATGTATATCTGTACTGTGTCTTCTCACTGACACTAAGCTGTGTGACTGTGTCATGTATATCTGTACTGTGTCTTCTCACTGACACTAAGCTGTGTGACTGTGTCATGTATATCTGTACTGTGTCTTCTCACTAACACTAAGCTGTGTGACTGTGTCATGTATATCTGTACTGTGTCTTCTCACTGACACTAAGCTGTGTGACTGTGTCATGTATATCTGTACTGTGTCTTCTCACTGACACTAAGCTGTGTGACTGTGTCATGTATATCTGGTACTGTGTCTTCTCACTGACCACTAAGCTGTGTGACTGTGTCATGTATATCTGTGCTGTGTCTTCTCACTGACACTAAGCTGTGTGACTGTGTCATGTATATCTGTACAGTGTCTTCTCACTGACACTAAGCTGTGTGGACTGTGTCATGTATATCTGTGCTGTGTCTTCTCACTGAACACTAAGCTGTGTGACTGTGTCATGTATATCAGTACTGTGTCTTCTCACTGACACTAAGCTGTGTGACTGTGTCATGTATATCTGTACTGTGTCTTCTCACTGACACTAAGCTGTGTGACTGTGTCATGTATATCTGTACTGTGTCTTCTCACTGACACTAAGCTGTGTGACTGTGTCATGTATACTCTGTACTGTGTCTTCTCACTGACACTAAGCTGTGTGACTGTGTCATGTATATCTGTACTGTGTCTTCTCACTAACACTAAGCTGTGTGACTGTGTCATGTATATCTGTAGCTGTGTCTTCTCACATGACACTAAAGCTGTGTGACTGTGTCATGTATATCTGTACTGTGTCTTCTCACTGACACTAAGCTGTGTGACTGTGTCATGTATATCTGTTACTGTGTCCTTCTCACTAACACTAAGCTGTGTGACTGTGTCATGTATATCTGTACTGTGTCTTCTCACCTAACACTAAGCTGTGTGACTGTGTCATGATATATCTGTACTGTGTCTTCTCACTGACACTAAGCTGTGTGACTGTGTCATGTATATCTGTACTGTGTCTTCTCACTGACACTAAGCTGTGTGACTGTGTCATGTATATCTGTACTGTGTCTTCTCACTGACACTAAGCTGTGTGACTGTCTCATGTATATCTGTGCTGTGTCTTCTCACTGACACTAAGCTGTGTGACTGTGTCATGTATATCTGTGCTGTGTCTTCTCACTGACACTAAGCTGTGTGACTGTGTCATGTATATCTGTACTGTGTCTTCTCACTGACACTAAGCTGTGTGACTGTGTCATGTATATCTGTGCTGTGTCTTCTCACTGACACTAAGCTGTGTGACTGTCATGTATATCTGTGCTGTGTCTTCTCACTGACACTAAGCTGTGTGACTGTGTCATGTATATCTGTGCTGTGTCTTCTCACTGACACTAAGCTGTGTGACTGTGTCATGTATATCTGTACTGTCTTCTCACTAACACTAAGCTGTGTGACTGTGTCATGTATATCTGTGCTGTGTCTTCTCACTGACACTAAGCTGTGTGACTGTGTCATGTATATCTGTACTGTGTCTTCTCACCTGACACTAAGCTGTGTGACTGTGTCATGTATATCTGTAGCTGTGTCTTCTCACTGACACTAAGCTGTGTGACTGTGTCATGTATACTCTGTACTGTGTCTTCTCACTGACACTATAGCTGTGTGACTGTGTCATGTATATCTGTACTGTGGTCTCTACCTAGCTTTGATAGACCCAGTTTTCATGGTATATCAGTACTGTGTCCTTACTCTCTGAACACTAAGCTGGTGGTGAGCGGTGTCATGTATTCTGTACTGTGTCTTCCTCACTGACACTAAGCTGTGTGACTGTGTCATGTATATCTGTAGCTGTGTCGTCTCTACTGGGACAACTAACTGTGTGACTTGTGTCATGTTATATCTGTACTGTGTCTTCTTCACTTAGACGACTAAGCTTGTGTGACTGTGTCATGTATATCTGGACTGTGTCTTTCTGCACTGTACACTAAAGGGCTGTGTGACTGTGTCATGTATATCTCTTGTACGTGTGTCTTCTCACTGACAACTAAGCTGTGTGACTTGTGTCATGTATAGATCTGTGACTGTGTCTTCTCACTGACACGTAAGCCTGTGTGACTGTGTCATGTATATCAGTACTGTGTCTTCTCACTAACACTAAGCTGTGTGACTGTGTCATGTATATCTGTACTGTGTCTTCTCACTGACACTAAGCTGTGTGACTGTCATGTATATCTGTACTGTGTCTTCTCACTGACACTAAGCTGTGTGACTGTCATGTATATCTGTACTGTGTCTTCTCACTGACACTAAGCTGTGTGACTGTGTCATGTATATCTGTACTGTGTCTTCTCACTGACACTAAGCTGTGTGACTGTGTCATGTATATCTGTGCTGTGTCTTCTCACTGACACTAAGCTGTGTGACTGTCATGTATATCTGCTGTGTCTTCTCACTGACACTAAGCTGTGTGACTGTGTCATGTATATCTGTACTGTCTTCTCACTGACACTAAGCTGTGTGACTGTCATGTATATCTGTACTGTGTCTTCTCACTGACACTAAGCTGTGTGACTGTGTCATGTATATCTGTGCTGTGTCTTCTCACTGACACTAAGCTGTGTGACTGTCATGTATATCTGTACTGTGTCTTCTCACTGACACTAAGCTGTGTGACTGTGTCATGTATATCTGTACTGTGTCTTCTCACTGACACTAAGCTGTGTGACTGTCATGTATATCTGTACTGTGTCTTCTCACTGACACTAAGCTGTGTGACTGTGTCATGTATATCAGTACTGTGTCTTCTCACTGACACTAAGCTGTGTGACTGTGTCATGTATATCTGTACTGTGTCTTCTCACTGACACTAAGCTGTGTGACTGTGTCATGTATATCTGTACTGTGTCTTCTCACTGACACTAAGCTGTGTGACTGTGTCATGTATATCTGTGCTGTGTCTTCTCACTAACACTAAGCTGTGTGACTGTCATGTATATCTGTACTGTGTCTTCTCACTAACACTAAGCTGTGTGACTGTGTCATGTATATCTGTGCTGTGTCTTCTCACTGACACTAAGCTGTGTGACTGTGTCATGTATATCTGTACTGTGTCTTCTCACTGACACTAAGCTGTGTGACTGTGTCATGTATATCTGTACTGTGTCTTCTCACTGACACTAAGCTGTGTGACTGTGTCATGTATATCTGTGCTGTGTCTTCTCACTGACACTAAGCTGTGTGACTGTGTCATGTATATCTGTACTGTGTCTTCTCACTGACACTAAGCTGTGTGACTGTGTCATGTATATCTGTACTGTGTCTTCTCACTGACACTAAGCTGTGTGACTGTGTCATGTATATCTGTACTGTGTCTTCTCACTGACACTAAGCTGTGTGACTGTGTCATGTATATCTGTACTGTGTCTTCTCACTGACACTAAGCTGTGTGACTGTGTCATGTATATCTGTGCTGTATCTTCTCACTAACACTAAGCTGTGTGACTGTGTCATGTATATATGTGCTGTGTCTTCTCACTAACACTAAGCTGTGTGACTGTGTCATGTATATCTGTACTGTGTCTTCTCACTGACACTAAGCTGTGTGACTGTGTCATGTATATCTGTGCTGTGTCTTCTCACTGACACTAAGCTGTGTGACTGTGTCATGTATATCTGTACTGTGTCTTCTCACTAACACTAAGCTGTGTGACTGTCATGTATATCTGTACTGTGTCTTCTCACTGACACTAAGCTGTGTGACTGTGTCATGTATATCTGTACTGTGTCTTCTCACTGACACTAAGCTGTGTGACTGTGTCATGTATATCTGTGCTGTGTCTTCTCACTGACACTAAGCTGTGTGACTGTGTCATGTATATCTGTACTGTCTTCTCACTGACACTAAGCTGTGTGACTGTGTCATGTATATCTGTGCTGTGTCTTCTCACTGACACTAAGCTGTGTGACTGTGTCATGTATATCTGTACTGTGTCTTCTCACTGACACTAAGCTGTGTGACTGTGTCATGTATATCTGTACTGTGTCTTCTCACTAACACTAAGCTGTGTGACTGTGTCATGTATATCTGTGCTGTGTCTTCTCACTGACACTAAGCTGTGTGACTGTGTCATGTATATCTGCTGTGTCTTCTCACTGACACTAAGCTGTGTGACTGTGTCATGTATATCTGTACTGTGTCTTCTCACTTACACTAAGCTGTGTGACTGTGTCATGTATATCTGTACTGTGTCTTCTCACTGACACTAAGCTGTGTGACTGTGTCATGTATATCTGTACTGTGTCTTCTCACTAACACTAAGCTGTGTGACTGTGTCATGTATATCTGTACTGTGTCTTCTCACTAACACTAAGCTGTGTGACTGTGTCATGTATATCTGTACTGTGTCTTCTCACTAACACTAAGCTGTGTGACTGTGTCATGTATATCTGTGCTGTGTCTTCTCACTGACAGCTAAGCTTGTGTGACTGTGTCATGTATATCTGTGCTGTGTCTTCTCACTGACACTAGCTGTTGACTGTGTCATGTATATCTGTACTGTGTCTTCTCACTGACACTAAGCAGTGTGACTGTGTCATGTATATCTGTGCTGTGTCTTCTCACTGACACTAAGCTGTGTGACTGTGTCATGTATATCTGTACTGTGTCTTCTCACTACACTCAGCTGTGTGACTGTTCATGTATATCTGTACTGTGTCTTCTCACTGACACTAAGCTGTGTGACTGTGTCATGTATATCTGTACTGTGTCTTCTCACTGACACTAAGCTGTGTGATTGTGTCATGTATATCTGTACTGTGTCTTCTCACTAACACTAAGCTGTGTGACTTGTCATGTATATCGTACTGTGTCTTCTCACTACACTAAGCTGTGTGACTGTGTCATGTATATCTGTGCTGTGTCTTCTCACTGACACTAAGCTGTGTGACTGTGTCATGTATATCTGTACTGTGTCTTCTCACTGACTCTTATGTGTGACTGTGTCATGTATATCTGTACTGTGTCTTCTCACTGACACTAAGCTGTGTGACTGTGTCATGTATATCTGTACTGTGTCTTCTCACTGACACTAAGCTGTGTGACTGTGTCATGTATATCTACTGTGTCTTCTCACTGACACTAAGCTGTGTGACTGTCATGTATATCTGTACTGTGTCTTCTCACTGACACTAAGCTGTGTGACTGTGTCATGTATATCTGTGCTGTGTCTTCTCACTGACACTAAGCTGTGTGACTGTGTCATGTATATCTAATGTGTCTTCTCACTGACACTAAGCTGTGTGACTGTGTCATGTATATCTGTACTGTGTCTTCTCACTACACTAAGCTGTGTGACTGTGTCATGTATATCTGTCTGTGTCTTCTCACTGACACTAAGCTGTGTGACTGTGTCATGTATATCTGTACTGTGTCTTCTCACTGACACTAAGCTGTGTGACTGTGTCATGTATATCTGTACTGTGTCTTCTCACTGACACTAAGCTGTGTGACTGTGTCATGTATATCTGTGCTGTGTCTTCTCACTGACACTAAGCTGTGTGACTGTCATGTATATCTGTACTGTGTCTTCTCACTGACACTAAGCTGTGTGACTGTGTCATGTATATCTATGCTGTGTGACTGTGTCATGTATATCTATACTGTGTCTTCTCACTGACACTAAGCTGTGTGACTGTGTCATGTATATCTGTACTGTGTCTTCTCACTGACACTAAGCTGTGTGACTGTGTCATGTATATCTTGTACTGTGTCTTCTCACTGACACTAAGGCTGTGTGACTGTGTCATGTATAGTCTGTACTTGTGTCTTCTCACCTGACACTAAGCTGTGTGACTGGTGTCATGTATATCTGTACTGTGTCTTCTCACTGACACTAAAGCTGTGTGACTGTTCATGTATATCAGTACTGTGTCTCTCACTGACACTAAGCTGTGTGACTGTGTCATGTATATTCTGTGCTGTGTCTTTCTCACTGACACTAAGGCTGTGTGACTGTCATGTGATATCTGTACTGTGTCTTCTCACTGACACTAAGCTGTGTGACTGTGTCATGTATATCTGTACTGTGTCTTTCTCACTGACACTAAGCTGTTGTGACTGTGTCATGTATATCTGTACTGTCTTCTCACTGACACTAAGCTGTGTGACTGTGTCATGTATATCTGTACTGTGTCTTCTCACTGACACTAAGCTGTGTGACTGTGTCATGTATATCTGTACTGTGTCTTCTCACTAACACTAAGCTGTGTGACTGTGTCATGTATATCTGTACTGTGTCTTCTCACTAACACTAAGCTGTGTGACTGTGTCATGTATATCTGTACTGTGTCTTCTCACTGACACTAAGCTGTGTGACTGTGTCATGTATATCTGTGCTGTGTCTTCTCACTACACTAAGCTGTGTGACTGTGTCATGTATATCTGTACTGTGTCTTCTCACTAACACTAAGCTGTGTGACTGTGTCATGTATATCTGTACTGTGTCTTCTCACTGACACTAAGCTGTGTGACTGTGTCATGTATATCTGTACTGTGTCTTCTCACTGACACTAAGCTGTGTGACTGTGTCATGTATATCTGTGCTGTGTCTTCTCACTGACACTAAGCTGTGTGACTGTGTCATGTATATCAGTACTGTGTCTTCTCACTGACACTAAGCTGTGTGACTGTGTCATGTATATCTGTGCTGTGTCTTCTCACTGACACTAAGCTGTGTGACTGTGTCATGTATATCAGTACTGTGTCTTCTCACTGACACTAAGCTGTGTGACTGTGTCATGTATATCTGTACTGTGTCTTCTCACTAACACTAAGCTGTGTGACTGTCATGTATATCTGTACTGTGTCTTCTCACTAACACTAAGCTGTGTGACTGTGTCATGTATATCTGTGCTGTGTCTTCTCACTGACACTAAGCTGTGTGACTGTGTCATGTATATCTGTGCTGTGTCTTCTCACTAACACTAAGCTGTGTGACTGTCATGTATATCTGTACTGTGTCTTCTCACTAACACTAAGCTGTGTGACTGTGTCATGTATATCTGTGCTGTGTCTTCTCACTGACACTAAGCTGTGTGACTGTGTCATGTATATCTGTACTGTGTCTTCTCACTGACACTAAGCTGTGTGACTGTCTCATGTATATCTGTACTGTGTCTTCTCACTAACACTAAGCTGTGTGACTGTGTCATGTATATCTGTACTGTGTCTTCTCACTGACACTAAGCTGTGTGACTGTCTCATGTATATCTGTGCTGTGTCTTCTCACTGACACTAAGCTGTGTGACTGTGTCATGTATATCTGTGCTGTCTTCTCACTAACACTAAGCTGTGTGACTATGTCATGTATATCAGTACTGTGTCTTCTCACTAACACTAAGCTGTGTGACTGTGTCATGTATATCTGTACTGTGTCTTCTCACTAACACTAAGCTGTGTGACTGTGTCATGTATATCTGTGCTGTGTCTTCTCACTGACACTAAGCTGTGTGACTGTATCATGTATATCTGTGCTGTGTCTTCTCACTGACACTAAGCTGTGTGACTGTGTCATGTATATCTGTGCTGTGTCTTCTCACTGACACTAAGCTGTGTGACTGTGTCATGTATATCTGTACTGTGTCTTCTCACTGACACTAAGCTGTGTGACTGTGTCATGTATATCTGTACTGTGTCTTCTCACTGACACTAAGCTGTGTGACTGTGTCATGTATATCTGTGCTGTGTCTTCTCACTGACACTAAGCTGTGTGACTGTCATGTATATCTGTACTGTGTCTTCTCACTGACACTAAGCTGTGTGACTGTGTCATGTATATCTGTGCTGTCTTCTCACTGACACTAAGCTGTGTGACTGTGTCATGTATATCTGTACTGTGTCTTCTCACTGACACTAAGCTGTGTGACTGTGTCATGTATATCTGTGCTGTGTCTTCTCACTGACACTAAGCTGTGTGACTGTGTCATGTATATCTGTACTGTGTCTTCTCACTGACACTAAGCTGTGTGACTGTCTCATGTATATCTGTGCTGTGTCTTCTCACTGACACTAAGCTGTGTGACTGTGTCATGTATATCTGTACTGTGTCTTCTCACTGACACTAAGCTGTGTGACTGTGTCATGTATATCTGTACTGTGTCTTCTCACTGACACTAAGCTGTGTGACTGTGTCATGTATATCTGTGCTGTGTCTTCTCACTGACACTAAGCTGTGTCTGTCATGTATATCTGTACTGTGTCTTCTCACTAACACTAAGCTGTGTGACTGTGTCATGTATATCTGTGCTGTGTCTTCTCACTGACACTAAGCTGTGTGACTGTGTCATGTATATCTGTGCTGTGTCTTCTCACTGACACTAAGCTGTGTGACTGTGTCATGTATATCTGTACTGTGTCTTCTCACTGACACTAAGCTGTGTGACTGTGTCATGTATATCTGTACTGTGTCTTCTCACTGACACTAAGCTGTGTGACTGTGTCATGTATATCTGTACTGTGTCTTCTCACTGACACTAAGCTGTGTGACTGTGTCATGTATATCTGTACTGTGTCTTCTCACTGTATCTAAGCTGTGTGACTGTGTCATGTATATCTGTACTGTGTCTTCTCACTGACACTAAGCTGTGTGACTGTGTCATGTATATCTGTACTGTGTCTTCTCACTGACACTAAGCTGTGTGACTGTGTCATGTATATCTGTGCTGTGTCTTCTCACTGACACTAAGCTGTGTGACTGTGTCATGTATATCTGTACTGTGTCTTCTCACTGACACTAAGCTGTGTGACTGTGTCATGTATATCTGTACTGTGTCTTCTCACTAACACTAAGCTGTGTGACTGTGTCATGTATATCTGTACTGTGTCTTCTCACTAACACTAAGCTGTGTGACTGTGTCATGTATATCTGTACTGTCTTCTCACTAACACTAAGCTGTGTGACTGTGTCATGTATATCTGTGCTGTGTCTTCTCACTAACACTAAGCTGTGTGACTGTGTCATGTATATCTGTGCTGTGTCTTCTCACTGACACTAAGCTGTGTGACTGTGTCATGTATATCTGTGCTGTGTCTTCTCACTGACACTAAGCTGTGTGACTGTGTCATGTATATCTGTACTGTGTCTTCTCACTGACACTAAGCTGTGTGACTGTGTCATGTATATCTGTACTGTGTCTTCTCACTGACACTAAGCTGTGTGACTGTGTCATGTATATCTGTGCTGTGTCTTCTCACTGACACTAAGCTGTGTGACTGTGTCATGTATATCTGTGCTGTGTCTTCTCACTGACACTAAGCTGTGTGACTGTGTCATGTATATCTGTGCTGTGTCTTCTCACTAACACTAAGCTGTGTGACTGTGTCATGTATATCTGTACTGTGTCTTCTCACTGACACTAAGCTGTGTGACTGTGTCATGTATATCTGTACTGTGTCTTCTCACTGACACTAAGCTGTGTGACTGTATCATGTATATCTGTGCTGTGTCTTCTCACTGACACTAAGCTGTGTGACTGTATCATGTATATCTGTACTGTGTCTTCTCACTGACACTAAGCTGTGTGACTGTGTCATGTATATCTGTACTGTGTCTTCTCACTAACACTAAGCTGTGTGACTGTGTCATGTATATCTGTACTGTCTTCTCACTGACACTAAGCTGTGTGACTGTGTCATGTATATCTGTACTGTGTCTTCTCACTGACACTAAGCTGTGTGACTGTGTCATGTATATCTGTACTGTGTCTTCTCACTGACACTAAGCTGTGTGACTGTGTCATGTATATCTGTGCTGTGTCTTCTCACTAACACTAAGCTGTGTGACTGTGTCATGTATATCTGTACTGTGTCTTCTCACTGACACTAAGCTGTGTGACTGTGTCATGTATATCTGTGCTGTGTCTTCTCACTGACACTAAGCTGTGTGACTGTGTCATGTATATCTGTACTGTGTCTTCTCACTATACTAAGCTGTTGTGACTGTGTCATGTATATCTGTACTGTGTCTTCTCACTGACACTAAGCTGTGTGACTGTGTCATGTATATCTGTACTGTGTCTTCTCACTGACACTAAGCTGTGTGACTGTGTCTATATCTGTGCTGTGTCTTCTCACTGACACTAAGCTGTGTGACTGTGTCATGTATATCTGTACTGTCTTCTCACTGACACTAAGCTGTGTGACTGTGTCATGTATATCTGTGCTGTGTCTTCTCACTGACACTAAGCTGTGTGACTGTGTCATGTATATCTGTACTGTGTCTTCTCACTGACACTAAGCTGTGTGACTGTGTCATGTATATCTGTACTGTTTCTTCTCACTGACACTAAGCTGTGTGACTGTGTCATGTATATCTGTACTGTGTCTTCTCACTGACACTAAGCTGTGTGACTGTGTCATGTATATCTGTGCTGTGTCTTCTCACTGACACTAAGCAGTGTGACTGTGTCATGTATATCTGTGCTGTGTCTTCTCACTGACACTAAGCTGTGTGATTGTGTCATGTATATCTGTACTGTGTCTTCTCACTGACACTAAGCTGTGTGACTGTTTCATGTATATCTGTGCTGTGTCTTCTCACTGACACTAAGCTGTGTGACTGTCATGTATATCTGTGCTGTGTCTTCTCACTGACACTAAGCTGTGTGATTGTGTCATGTATATCTGTACTGTGTCTTCTCACTGACACTAAGCTGTGTGATTGTGTCATGTATATCTGTACTGTGTCTTCTCACTGACACTAAGCTGTGTGACTGTGTCATGTATATCTGTACTGTGTCTTCTCACTGACACTAAGCTGTGTGACTGTGTCATGTATATCTGTGCTGTGTCTTCTCACTGACACTAAGCTGTGTGACTGTGTCATGTATATCTGTACTGTATCTTCTCACTAACACTAAGCTGTGTGACTGTGTCATGTATATCTGTGCTGTCTTCTCACTGACACTAAGCTGTGTGACTGTGTCATGTATATCTGTGCTGTGTCTTCTCACTGACACTAAGCTGTGTGACTGTGTCATGTATATCTGTGCTGTGTCTTCTCACTGACACTAAGCTGTGTGACTGTGTCATGTATATCTGTACTGTGTCTTCTCACTGACACTAAGCTGTGTGACTGTGTCATGTATATCTGTACTGTGTCTTCTCACTAACACTAAGCTGTGTGACTGTGTCATGTATATCTGTGCTGTGTCTTCTCACTGACACTAAGCTGTGTGACTGTGTCATGTATATCTGTGTTGTGTCTTCTCACTGACACTAAGCTGTGTGACTGTGTCATGTATATCTGTGCTGTCTTCTCACTGACACTAAGCTGTGTGACTGTGTCATGTATATCTGTACTGTGTCTTCTCACTGACACTAAGCTGTGTGACTGTCATGTATATCTGTGCTGTGTCTTCTCACTGACACTAAGCTGTGTGACTGTGTCATGTATATCTGTGCTGTGTCTTCTCACTAACACTAAGCTGTGTGACTGTGTCATGTATATCTGTACTGTGTCTTCTCACTAACACTAAGCTGTGTGACTGTGTCATGTATATCTGTGCTGTGTCTTCTCACTAACACTAAGCTGTGTGACTGTGTCATGTATATCTGTGCTGTGTCTCTCACTGACACTAAGCTGTGTGACTGTCATGTATATCTGTGCTGTGTCTTCTCACTGACACTAAGCTGTGTGACTGTGTCATGTATATCTGTGCTGTGTCTTCTCACTGACACTAAGCTGTGTGACTGTGTCATGTATATCTGTGTTGTCTTCTCACTAACACTAAGCTGTGTGACTATGTCATGTATATCTGTACTGTGTCTTCTCACTGACACTAAGCTGTGTGACTGTGTCATGTATATCTGTACTGTGTCTTCTCACTGACACTAAGCTGTGTGACTGTGTCATGTATATCTGTACTGTGTCTTCTCACTGACACTAAGCTGTGTGACTGTGTCATGTATATCTGTACTGTGTCTTCTCACTGACACTAAGCTGTGTGACTGTGTCATGTATATCTGTACTGTGTCTTCTCACTGACACTAAGCTGTGTGACTGTGTCATGTATATCTGTGCTGTGTCTTCTCACTGACACTAAGCTGTGTGACTGTCATGTATATCTGTACTGTGTCTTCTCACTAACACTAAGCTGTGTGACTGTCATGTATATCTGTGCTGTGTCTTCTCACTGACACTAAGCTGTGTGACTGTGTCATGGTATATCAGTACTGGTGTCTTCTCACTGACACTAAGCTGCTGTGTGACTGTGTCATGTATATCTGTACTGTGTCTTCTCCACTGACACTAGCTGTGTGACGTGTCATGTATATCTGTACTGTGTCTGTCTCACTGACTACTAAGCTGTGGTGACTGTGTCATGTATATCTGTCTGTGTCTTCTCACTGACACTAAGCTGTGTGACTTGTCATGTATATGCTGTTGCTGTGTCTTCTCTCTGACACTAAGCAGTGTGACTGTGTCTATGGTATATCTGTACTGTGTCTTCTCACTGAAACTAAGCTGTGTGACTGTGTCATGTATATCTGTACGTGTCTTCTCACTGAGCCACTAAGCTGTGTGACTGTGTCATGTATATCTGTACTGTGTGCCTTCTCACTAACCTAAGCTGTTGTGACTGTGTCATGTATATCTGTCTGGTGTCTTCTCACTGACACTAAGCTGTGTGACTGTGTCATGTATATCTGTACTTGTGTCTTCTCACTGAACACTAAGCTGTGTGACTGTGGTCATGTATATCTGTGCTGTGTCTTCTCAGCTGACACTAAGCTGTGTGACTGTGGTCATGTATATCTGTACTGTTCTTCTCACTAACACTAAGCTGTGTTGACTGTGGTCATGTATATCTTGTACTGTGTCTTCTCACTGACACTAAGCTGTGGACTGTGTCATGATATCTGTGCTGTGTCTCTCACTAGACACTAAGCTGTGTGACGTGTCCATGTATATCTGTTCTGTGTCTTCTCACTGACACTAAGCGTGTGTGACTGTGTCATGTATATCTTGAACTGTGTCTTCTCACTGACACTAAGCTGTGTGACTGTGTCATGTATATCTGTCTGTGTCTTCTCACTGACACACTAAAGCTGTGTGACTGTGTCTTGTATATCTGTACTGTGTCTGCTCACTAACACTAAGCTTTGTGACTGTGTCATGTATATCTGTACTGTGTCTTCTCACTAACACTAAGCTGTGTGACTGTGTCATGTATATCTGTACTGTGTCTTCTCACTGACACTAAGCTGTGTGACTGTGTCATGTATATCTGTACTGTGTCTTCTCACTGACACTAAGCTGTGTGACTGTGTCATGTATATCTGTACTGTGTCTTCTCACTGACACTAAGCTGTGTGACTGTGTCATGTATATCTGTGCTGTGTCTTCTCACTGACACTAAGCTGTGTGACTGTCATGTATATCTGTACTGTGTCTTCTCACTGACACTAAGCTGTGTGACTGTGTCATGTATATCTGTACTGTATCTTCTCACTAACACTAAGCTGTGTGACTGTGTCATGTATATCTGTGCTGTCTTCTCACTGACACTAAGCTGTGTGACTGTGTCATGTATATCTGTACTGTGTCTTCTCACTGACACTAAGCTGTGTGACTGTGTCATGTATATCTGTACTGTGTCTTCTCACTAACACTAAGCTGTGTGACTGTGTCATGTATATCTGTGCTGTGTCTTCTCACTGACACTAAGCTGTGTGACTGTGTCATGTATATCTGTACTGTGTCTTCTCACTAACACTAAGCTGTGTGACTGTGTCATGTATATCTGCTGTGTCTTCTCACTGACACTAAGCTGTGTGACTGTGTCATGTAATCTGTACTGTGTCTTCTCACTACACTAAGCTGTGTGACTGTGTCATGTATATCTGTACTGTGTCTTCTCACTGACACTAAGCTGTGTGACTGTGTCATGTATATCTGTGCTGTGTCTTCTCACTGACACTAAGCTGTGTGACTGTGTCATGTATATCTGTACTGTGTCTTCTCACTGAACACTAAGCTGTGTGACTGTGTCATGTATCTGTGCTGTGTCTTCTCACTGACACTAAGCTGTGTGACTGTGTCATGTATATCTGTACTGTGTCCTTCTCACTGACACTAAGCTGTGTGACTGTGTCATGTATATCTGTACTGTGTCTTCTCACTGACACTAAGCTGTGTGACTGTGTCATGTATATCTGTGCTGTGTCTTCTCACTGACACTAAGCTGTGTGACTGTGTCATGTATATCTGTACTGTTGTCTCTCACTAACACTAAGCTGTGTGACTGTGTCATGTATATCTGTACTGTGTCTTCTCACTGACACTAAGCTGTGTGACTGTGTCATGTATATCTGTACTGTTCTTCTCACTGACACTAAGCTGTGTGACTGTGTCATGTATATCTGTGCTGTGTCTTCTCACTGACACTAAGCTGTGTGACTGTGTCATGTATATCTGTACTGTGATTCTCACTGACACTAAGCTGTGTGACTGTGTCATGTATATCTGTACTGTGTCTTCTCACTGACACTAAGCTGTGTGACTGTGTCATGTATATCTGTGCTGTGTCTTCTCACTGACACTAAGCTGTGTGACTGTGTCATGTATATCTGTACTGTTGTCTTCTCACTAACACTAAGCTGTGTGACTGTGTCATGTATATCTGTGCTGTGTCTTCTCACTGACACTAAGCTGTGTGACTGTGTCATGTATATCTGTACTGTGTCTTCTCACTGACACTAAGCTGTGTGACTGTGTCATGTATATCTGTACTGTGTCTTCTCACTGACACTAAGCTGTGTGACTGTGTCATGTATATCTGTAGCTGTGTCTTCTCACTGACACTAAGCTGTGTGACCTGTGTCATGTATATCTGTACTGTGTCTTCTCACTGACACTAAGCTGTGTGACTGTGTCATGTATATCTGTACTGTGTCTTCTCACTACACTAAGCTGTGTGACTGTGTCATGTATATCTGTACTGTGTCTTCTCACTGACACTAAGCTGTGTGACTGTGTCATGTATATCTGTACTGTGTCTTCTCACTGACACTAAGCTGTGTGACTGTGTCATGTATATCTGTGCTGTGTCTTCTCACTGACACTAAGCAGTGTGACTGTGTCATGTATATCTGTGCTGTGTCTTCTCACTGACACTAAGCTGTGTGATTGTGTCATGTATATCTGTACTGTGTCTTCTCACTGACACTAAGCTGTGTGACTGTTTCATGTATATCTGTGCTGTGTCTTCTCACTGACACTAAGCTGTGTGACTGTCATGTATATCTGTGCTGTGTCTTCTCACTGACACTAAGCTGTGTGATTGTGTCATGTATATCTGTACTGTGTCTTCTCACTGACACTAAGCTGTGTGATTGTGTCATGTATATCTGTACTGTGTCTTCTCACTGACACTAAGCTGTGTGACTGTGTCATGTATATCTGTACTGTGTCTTCTCACTGACACTAAGCTGTGTGACTGTGTCATGTATATCTGTGCTGTGTCTTCTCACTGACACTAAGCTGTGTGACTGTGTCATGTATATCTGTACTGTATCTTCTCACTAACACTAAGCTGTGTGACTGTGTCATGTATATCTGTGCTGTCTTCTCACTGACACTAAGCTGTGTGACTGTGTCATGTATATCTGTGCTGTGTCTTCTCACTACACTAAGCTGTGTGACTGTGTCATGAATATCTGTTCTGTTGTCTTCTCACTGACACTAAGCTGTGTGACTGTGTCATGTATATCTGTACTGTGTCTTCTCACTGACACTAAGCTGTGTGACTGTGTCATGTATATCTGTACTGTGTCTTCTCACTGACACTAAGCTGTGTGACTGTCATGTATATCTGTGCTGTGTCTTCTCACTGACACTAAGCTGTGTGACTGTGTCATGTATATCTGTACTGTGTCTTCTCACTGACACTAAGCTGTGTGACTGTGTCATGTATATCTGTACTGTGTCTTCTCACTGACACTAAGCTGTGTGACTGTGTCATGTAATCTGTACTGTGTCTTCTCACTGACACTAAGCTGTGTGACTGTGTCATGTATATCTGTACTGTGTCTTCTCACTGACACTAAGCTGTGTGACTGTGTCATGTATATCTGTGCTGTGTCTTCACACTTACACTAAGCTGTGTGACTGTGTCATGTATATCTGTGCTGTGTCTTCTCACTGACACTAAGCTGTGTGACTGTGTCATGTATATCTGTGCTGTGTCTTCTCAACTGACACTAAGCTGTGTGACTGTGTCATGTATATCTGTGCTGTGTCTTCTCACTGACACTAAGCTGTGTGACTGTGTCATGTATATCTGTACTGTGTCTTCTCACTGACACTAAGCTGTGTGACTGTGTCATGTATATCTGTACTGTGTCTTCTCCCTGGACACTAAGCTGTGTGACTGTGTCAGTGTATATCTTGTGCTGTGTCTTCTCACTGACACTAAGCTGTGTGACTGTGTCATGTATATCTGTGCTGTGTCTTCTCACTGACACTAAGCGTGTGTGACTGTGTCATGTATAACTGTCTGTGTCTTCTCACTGACACTAAGCTGTGTGACTGTGTCATGGTTATCTGTTGCTGTGTCTTCTCACTGACACTAAGCTGTGTGACTGTGTCATGTATATCTGTACTGTGTCTTCTCACTACACTAAGCTGTGTGACTGTGTCATGTATATCTGTACTGTGTCTTCTCACTGACACTAAGCAGTTGTGACTTGTCATGTATACTTCTGAGCTGTGTCCTTCTCACTGACACTAAGCTGTGTACTGTGTCATGTATATCTGTGCGTGTCTTCTCACTGACACTAAGCCTTGTGACTGTGTCATGTATATCTGTGCTGTGTCTTCTCACTGACACTAAGCTGTGTGACTGTGTCATGTATATCTGTGCTGTAGTCTTCTCACTGACACTAGACTGTGTGACTGTGTCATGTAATATGTACTGTGTCTTCTCACTGACACTAAGCTGTGTGACTGATGTCATGTATATCTGTGCTGTGTCCTTCTCACTACACTAAGCTGTGTGACTGTTGTCATTATATCTGTACTGTGTCTTCTCACTGACACTAAGGCTGTGTGACTGTGTCATGTATATCTGTGCTGTGTCTTCTCACTGACACTAAGCTGTGTGACTGTGTCATGTATATCTGTACTTGTGTCTTCTCACTGACACTAAGCTGTGTGACTGTGTCATGTATATCTGTGCTGTGTCTTCTCACTGACACTAAGCTGTGTGACTGTGTCATGTATATCTGTGCTGTGTCTTCTCACTAACACTAAGCTGTGTGACTGTGTCATGTAATTCTGTACTGTGTCTTCTCACTAACACTAAGCTGTGTGACTGTGTCATGTATATCTGTAGCTGTGTCTTCTCACTAACACTAAGCTGTGTGACTGTGTCATGTATATCTGTAGCTGTGTTCTTCTCACTGACACTAAGCTGTGTGACTGTGTGTCATGTATATCTGTAGCTGTGTCTTCTCACTGACACTAAGCTGTGTGACAGTGTCATGTAAATCTGTACTGTGTCTTCTCACTGACACTAAGCTGTGTGACTGTGTCATGTATATCTGTACTGTGTCTTCTCACTGACACTAAGCTGTGTGACTGTGTCATGTATATCTGTACTGTGTCTTCTCACTGACACTAAGCTGTGTGACTGTGTCATGTATATCTGTACTGTGTCTTCTCACTGACACTAAGCTGTGTGACTGTGCATGTATATCTGTACTGTGTCTTCTCACTGACACTAAGCTGTGTGACTGTGTCATGTATATCTGTGCTGTGTCTTCTCACTAACACTAAGCTGTGTGACTGTGTCATGTATATCTGTACTGTGTCTTCTCACTGACACTAAGCTGTGTGACTGTGTCATGTATATCTGTACTGTGTCTTCTCACTAACACTAAGCTGTGTGACTGTGTCATGTATATCTGTACTGTGTCTTCTCACTGACACTAAGCTGTGTGACTGTGTCATGTATATCAGTACTGTGTCTTCTCACTGACACTAAGCTGTGTGACTGTCTCATGTATATCAGTACTGTGTCTTCTCACTGACACTAAGCTGTGTGACTGTGTCATGTATATCTGTACTGTGTCTTCTCACTGACACTAAGCTGTGTGACTGTGTCATGTATATCTGTACTGTGTCTTCTCACTAACACTAAGCTGTGTGACTGTGTCATGTATATCTGTACTGTGTCTTCTCACAACACTAAGCTGTGTGACTATGTCATGTATATCTGTACTGTGTCTTCTCACTGACACTAAGCTGTGTGACTGTGTCATGTATATCTGTACTGTGTCTTCTCACTGACACTAAGCTGTGTGACTGTCATGTATATCAGTACTGTGTCTTCTCACTGACACTAAGCTGTGTGACTGTGTCATGTATATCTGTACTGTGTCTTCTCACTGACACTAAGCTGTGTGACTGTGTCATGTATATCTGTACTGTCTTCTCACTGACACTAAGCTGTGTGACTGTGTCATGTATATCTGTGCTGTGTCTTCTCACTGACACTAAGCTGTGTGACTGTGTCATGTATATCTGTACTGTGTCTTCTCACTGACACTAAGCTGTGTGACTGTGTCATGTATATCTGTACTGTGTCTTCTCACTGACACTAAGCTGTGTGACTGTGTCATGTATATCTGTACTGTGTCTTCTCACTGACACTAAGCTGTGTGACTGTGTCATGTATATCTGTTGTGTCTTCTCACTGACACTAAGCTGTGTGACTGTGTCATGTATATCTGTACTGTGTCTTCTCACTGACACTAAGCTGTGTGACTGTGTCATGTATATCTGTACTGTGTCTTCTCACTGACACTAAGCTGTGTGACTGTGTCATGTATATCTGTACTGTGTCTTCTCACTGACACTAAGCTGTGTGACTGTGTCATGTATATCTGTACTGTGTCTTCTCACTGACACTAAGCTGTGTGACTGTGTCATGTATATCTGTGCTGTGTCTTCTCACTGACACTAAGCTGTGTGACTGTGTCATGTATATCTGTGTTGTGTCTTCTCACTGACACTAAGCTGTGTGACTGTGTCATGTATATCTGTGCTGTGTCTTCTCACTGACACTAAGCTGTGTGACTGTGTCATGTATATCTGTACTGTCTTCTCACTGACACTAAGCTGTGTGACTGTGTCATGTATATCTGTACTGTGTCTTCTCACTGACACTAAGCTGTGTGACTGTGTCATGTATATCAGTACTGTGTCTTCTCACTGACACTAAGCTGTGTGACTGTGTCATGTATATCTGTGCTGTGTCTTCTCACTGACACTAAGCTGTGGTGACTGTGTCATGTATATCTGTACTGTGTCTTCTCACTGACACTAAGCTGTGTGACTGGTCATGTATATCTGTGCTGTGTCTTCTCACTGACACTAAGCTGTGTGACTGTGTCATGTATATCTGTACTGTGTCTTCTCACTGACACTAAGCTGTGTGACGGGTCATGTATATCTGTACTGTGTCTTCTCACTGACACTAAGCTGTGTGACTGTGTCATGTATATCTGTAGCTGTGTCTTCTCACTGACACTAAGCTGTGTGACTGTGTCATGTATATCTGTACTGTGTCTTCTCACAGTCACTAAGCTGTGTGACTGGGGTTGTCAGTGTATATCGGTGGCTGTGTTCGTTCTCACTAACACTAAGCTGTGTGACTGTTGTCATGTAGATCTGTACGTGTGTCTTCTCACTGACACTAAGCGTGGTGACTGTGTCATGTATATCTGTGGCTGTGTCTTCTCACTGACACTAAGCTGTTGACTGTGTCATGTATTCTGTAACTGTGTCTTCTCACTGACACTAAGCTGTGTGACTGTCATGTATATCGGTGCTGTGTCTTCTCACTGACACTAAGCTGTGTGAGCTGTTGTCATGTAGTATCTGTACTGTGTGTCTTCTCACTGACACTAAGGCTTGTGACTGTTCATGGATATCTGTGCTTGTCTTCTCACTGACACTAAGCTGTGTGACTGGTGTCATGTATATCTGTACTGTGTCTTCTCACTACACAAAGCTGTGTGACTGTGTCCATGTATATCTGTACTGTGTCTTCTCACTGACACTAAGCTTGTGACTGTGTCATGTATAGTCTGTACTGTGTCTTCTCACTGACACTAAGCTGTGTGACCGTGTCATGTATATCTGTACTGTGTCTTCTCACTGACACTAAGCTGTGTGACTGTGTCATGTATATCTGTACTGTGTCTTCTCACTGACACTAAGCTGTGTGACTGTGTCATGTATATCTGTACTGTGTCTTCTCACTGACACTAAGCTGTGTGACTGTGTCATGTATATCTGTGCTGTGTCTTCTCACTGACACTAAGCTGTGTGACTGTGTCATGTATATCTGTACTGTGTCTTCTCACTGACACTAAGCTGTGTGACTGTGTCATGTATATCTGTACTGTGTCTTCTCACTGACACTAAGCTGTGTGACTGTGTCATGTATATCTGTACTGTGTCTTCTCACTGACACTAAGCTGTGTGACTGTGTCATGTATATCTGTACTGTGTCTTCTCACTGACACTAAGCTGTGTGACTGTGTCATGTATATCTGTACTGTGTCTTCTCACTGACACTAAGCTGTGTGACTGTGTCATGTATATCTGTACTGTGTCTTCTCACTGACACTTAAGCTGTGTGACTGTGTCATGTATATCTGTACTGTGTCTTCTCACTGACACTAAGCTGTGTGACTGTGTCATGTATATCTGTTCTGTGTCTTCTCACTGACACTAAGCTGTGTGACTGTGTCATGTATATCTGTGCTGTGTCTTCTCACTGACACTAAGCTGTGTGACTGTGTCATGTATATCTGTACTGTGTCTTCTCACTGACACTAAGCTGTGTGACTGTGTCATGTATATCTGTACTGTGTCTTCTCACTAGACACTAAGCTGTGTGACTGTGTCATGTATATCTGTACTGTGTCTTCTCACTAACACTAAGCTGTGTGACTGTGTCATGTATATCTGTACTGTGTCTTCTCACTGACACTAAGCTGTGGTGACTGTGTCATGTATAATCTGTACTGTGTCTTCTCACTGAACACTAAGCTGTGTGACTGTGTCATGTATATCTGTACTGTGTCTTCTCACTGACACTAAGCTGTGTGACTGTGTCATGTATATCTGTACTGTGTCTTCTCACTGACACTAAGCTGTGTGACTGTGTCATGTATATCTGTGCTGTGTCTTCTCACTGACACTGAAGCTGTGTGAACTGTGTCATGTATATCTGTACTGTGTCTTCTCACTGACACTAAGCTGTGTGACTGTGTCATGTATATCTGTACTGGTCTTCTCACTGACACTAAGCTGTGTGACTGTGTCATGTATATCTGTACTGTGGTCTTCCTCACTGACACTAAGCTGCTGTGACTGTGTCATGTATATCTGTACTGTGTCCCTATCTCACTGACACTAAGCTGTGTTGACTGTGTCATGTATATCTGTACTGTGTCTTCTCACTGAACACTAAGCTGTGTGACTGTGTCATGTATATCTGTACTGTGTCCTTCTCACTGACACTAAGCTGTGTGACTGTGTCATGTATATCTGTACTGTGTCTTCTCACTGACACTAAGCTGTGTGACTGTGTCATGTATATCTGTACTGGTGTCTTCTCACTGACACAAAGCTGTGTGACTGTGTCATGTATATCTGTACTGGTCTTCTCACTGACACTAAGCTGTGTGATCTGTGTCATGTATATCTGTACTGTGTCTTCTCACTGACACTAAGCTGTGTGACTGTGTCATGTATATCTGTACTGTGTCTTCTCACTGACACTAAGCTGTGTGACTGTGTCATGTATATCTGTAGCTGTGTCTTCTCACTGACACTAAGCTGTGTGACGTGTCATGTATATCTGTACTGTGTCTTCTCACTGACACTAAGCTGTGTGACTGTGTCATGTATATCTGTAGCTGTGTCCTTCTCACTGACACTAAGCTGTGTGACTGTGTCATGTATATCTGTACTGTGTCTTCTCACTGACACTAAGCTGTGTGACTGTGTCATGTATATCTGTACTGTGTCTTCTCACTGACACTAAGCTGTGTGACTGTGTCATGTATATCTGTACTGTGTCTTCTCACTGACACTAAGCTGTGTGACTGTGTCATTGTATATCTGTAGCTAGTGTCTTCTCACTTACACTAAGCTGTGTGACCTGTGTCATGTAAATCTGATACTGTGTCCATTCTCACTGACACTAGGCCTGTGTGACTGTGTCATGTATATCTGTGCTGTGTCTTCTCACTGACACTAAGCTGTGTGACTGTGTCATGTATATCTGTACTGTGTCTTCTCACTGACACTAAGCTGTGTGACTGTGTCATGTATATCTGTACTGTGTCTTCTCACTGACACTAAGCTGTGTAGACTGTGTCATGTATATCTGTACTGTGTCTTCTCACTGACACTAAGCTGTGTGACTGTGTCATGTATATCTGTGCTGTGTCTTCTCACTGACACTAAGCTGTGTGACTGTCATGTATATCTGTACTGTGTCTTCTCACTGACACTAAGCTGTGTGACTGGTCATGTATATCTGTACTGTGTCTTCTCACTGACACTAAGCTGTGTGACTGTGTCATGTATATCTGTACTGTGTCTTCTCACTGACACTAAGCTGTGTGACTGTGTCATGTATATCTGTACTGTGTCTTCTCACTGACACTAAGCTGTGTGACTGTGTCATGTATATCTGTACTGTGTCTTCTCACTGACACTAAGCTGTGTGACTGTGTCATGTATATCTGTACTGTGTCTTCTCACTGACACTAAGCTGTGTGACTGTGTCATGTATATCTGTACTGTGTCTTCTCACTGACACTAAGCTGTGTGACTGTGTCATGTATATCTGTACTGTGTCTTCTCACTGACACTAAGCTGTGTGACTGTGTCATGTATATCTGTACTGTGTCTTCTCACTGACACTAAGCTGTGTGACTGTGTCATGTATATCTGTACTGTGTCTTCTCACTGACACTAAGCTGTGTGACTGTGTCATGTATATCTGTGCTGTGTCTTCTCACTGACACTAAGCTGTGTGACTGTGTCATGTATATCTGTACTGTGTCTTCTCACTAACACTAAGCTGTGTGACTGTGTCATGTATATCTGTACTGTGTCTTCTCACTGACACTAAGCTGTGTGACTGTGTCATGTATATCTGTACTGTGTCTTCTCACTGACACTAAGCTGTGTGACTGTGTCATGTATATCTGTGCTGTGTCTTCTCACTGACACTAAGCTGTGTGACTGTGTCATGTATATCTGTACTGTGTCTTCTCACTAACACTAAGCTGTGTGACTGTGTCATGTATATCTGTACTGTGTCTTCTCACTGACACTAAGCTGTGTGACTGTGTCATGTATATCTGTACTGTGTCTTCTCACTGACACTAAGCTGTGTGACTGTGTCATGTATATCTGTACTGTGTCTTCTCACTGACACTAAGCTGTGTGACTGTGTCATGTATATCTGTACTGTGTCTTCTCACTGACACTAAGCTGTGTGACTGTGTCATGTATATCTGTACTGTGTCTTCTCACTGACACTAAGCTGTGTGACTGTGTCATGTATATCTGTACTGTGTCTTCTCACTGACACTAAGCTGTGTGACTGTGTCATGTATATCTGTACTGTGTCTTCTCACTGACACTAAGCTGTGTGACTGTGTCATGTATATCTGTACTGTGTCTTCTCACTGACACTAAGCTGTGTGACTGTGTCATGTATATCTGTACTGTGTCTTCTCACTGACACTAAGCTGTGTGACTGTGTCATGTATATCTGTACTGTGTCTTCTCACTGACACTAAGCTGTGTGACTGTGTCATGTATATCTGTACTGTGTCTTCTCACTGACACTAAGCTGTGTGACTGTGTCATGTATATCTGTACTGTGTCTTCTCACTGACACTAAGCTGTGTGACTGTGTCATGTATATCTGTACTGTGTCTTCTCACTGACACTAAGCTGTGTGACTGTGTCATGTATATCTGTACTGTGTCTTCTCACTGACACTAAGCTGTGTGACTGTGTCATGTATATCTGTACTGTGTCTTCTCACTGACACTAAGCTGTGTGACTGTGTCATGTATATCTGTACTGTGTCTTCTCACTGACACTAAGCTGTGTGACTGTGTCATGTATATCTGTACTGTGTCTTCTCACTAACACTAAGCTGTGTGACTGTGTCATGTATATCTGTACTGTGTCTTCTCACTGACACTAAGCTGTGTGACTGTGTCATGTATATCTGTACTGTGTCTTCTCACTGACACTAAGCTGTGTGACTGTGTCATGTATATCTGTACTGTGTCTTCTCACTGACACTAAGCTGTGTGACTGTGTCATGTATATCTGTACTGTGTCTTCTCACTGACACTAAGCTGTGTGACTGTGTCATGTATATCTGTACTGTGTCTTCTCACTGACACTAAGCTGTGTGACTGTGTCATGTATATCTGTACTGTGTCTTCTCACTGACACTAAGCTGTGTGACTGTGTCATGTATATCTGTACTGTGTCTTCTCACTGACACTAAGCTGTGTGACTGTGTCATGTATATCTGTACTGTGTCTTCTCACTGACACTAAGCTGTGTGACTGTGTCATGTATATCTGTGCTGTGTCTTCTCACTGACACTAAGCTGTGTGACTGTGTCATGTATATCTGTGTTGTCTTCTCACTGACACTAAGCTGTGTGACTGTGTCATGTATATCTGTACTGTGTCTTCTCACTGACACTAAGCTGTGTGACTGTGTCATGTATATCTGTGCTGTGTCTTCTCACTGACACTAAGCTGTGTGACTGTGTCATGTATATCTGTACTGTGTCTTCTCACTGACACTAAGCTGTGTGACTGTGTCATGTATATCTGTACTGTGTCTTCTCACTAACACTAAGCTGTGTGACTGTGTCATGTATATCTGTGCTGTGTCTTCTCACTGACACTAAGCTGTGTGACTGTGTCATGTATATCTGTACTGTGTCTTCTCACTGACACTAAGCTGTGTGACTGTGTCATGTATATCTGTGCTGTGTCTTCTCACTAACACTAAGCTGTGTGACTGTGTCATGTATATCTGTACTGTGTCTTCTCACTAACACTAAGCTGTGTGACTGTGTCATGTATATCTGTGCTGTGTCTTCTCACTGACACTAAGCTGTGTGACTGTGTCATGTATATCTGTGCTGTGTCTTCTCACTGACACTAAGCTGTGTGACTGTGTCATGTATATCTGTGCTGTGTCTTCTCACTGACACTAAGCTGTGTGACTGTGTCATGTATATCTGTACTGTGTCTTCTCACTAACACTAAGCTGTGTGACTGTGTCATGTATATCTGTACTGTGTCTTCTCACTGACACTAAGCTGTGTGACTGTGTCATGTATATCTGTGCTGTGTCTTCTCACTGACACTAAGCTGTGTGACTGTGTCATGTATATCTGTGCTGTGTCTTCTCACTAACACTAAGCTGTGTGACTGTGTCATGTATATCTGTGCTGTGTCTTCTCACTGACACTAAGCTGTGTGACTGTGTCATGTATATCTGTACTGTGTCTTCTCACTGACACTAAGCTGTGTGACTGTCATGTATATCTGTACTGTGTCTTCTCACTGACACTAAGCTGTGTGACTGTGTCATGTATATCAGTACTGTGTCTTCTCACTGACACTAAGCTGTGTGACTGTGTCATGTATATCTGTACTGTGTCTTCTCACTGACACTAAGCTGTGTGACTGTGTCATGTATATCTGTGCTGTGTCTTCTCACTGACACTAAGCTGTGTGACTGTGTCATGTATATCTGTACTGTGTCTTCTCACTGACACTAAGCTGTGTGACTGTGTCATGTATATCTGTGCTGTGTCTTCTCACTAACACTAAGCTGTGTGACTGTGTCATGTATATCTGTGCTGTGTCTTCTCACTAACACTAAGCTGTGTGACTGTCATGTATATCTGTGTTATGTCTTCTCACTGACACTAAGCTGTGTGACTGTGTCATGTATATCTGTACTGTGTCTTCTCACTGACACTAAGCTGTGTGACTGTGTCATGTATATCTGTGCTGTGTCTTCTCACTGACACTAAGCTGTGTGACTGTGTCATGTATATCTGTACTGTGTCTTCTCACTGACACTAAGCTGTGTGACTGTGTCATGTATATCTGTACTGTGTCTTCTCACTAACACTAAGCTGTGTGACTGTGTCATGTATATCTGTACTGTGTCTTCTCACTGACACTAAGCTGTGTGACTGTGTCATGTATATCTGTGCTGTGTCTTCTCACTGACACTAAGCTGTGTGACTGTGTCATGTATATCTGTACTGTGTCTTCTCACTGACACTAAGCTGTGTGACTGTGTCATGTATATCTGTACTGTGTCTTCTCACTGACACTAAGCTGTGTGACTGTGTCATGTATATCTGTGCTGTGTCTTCTCACTGACACTAAGCTGTGTGACTGTGTCATGTATATCTGTACTGTGTCTTCTCACTGACACTAAGCTGTGTGACTGTGTCATGTATATCTGTACTGTGTCTTCTCACTGACACTAAGCTGTGTGACTGTGTCATGTATATCTGTGCTGTGTCTTCTCACTGACACTAAGCTGTGTGACTGTGTCATGTATATCTGTGCTGTGTTTATTTCTGACAATGCTCATATTATTTTAGCTGAGTCTGAAAAAACAAGCAGATTGCCTGGGTAACTAAAAGCTTTGCTATGCTCTCTCTAACCCAGGAGAAAAAGAAGATTGTTGTTTTCACGTCCTGTTCTACTACACAGGGGTTAATGTCACCAATCAGCAAGGTATATAACAGTCTAGGTCCTTACCCCAAACCAGTCTTGAGAAAGGTCAGTGGAGACCGAAACCGGTTGACTGGTAAGGAGTATTTTAATTGTGATCACATTAAGAAGCCATCTGCACTATTGTTTGCCTTTCCTTTTTTGGCAGGTAAGGGACAACATTGCAAGTTGGAATTATTTGTTAACTACCGCCCAGGAAGATTTCTACGTAATCAGCAGTTGGGATCCATATTGAGATAGACTATAGCAAGATTCTTATTATACAATTTGAGTATTTATTTGGACTTTTAAGCATTTTATGTTATATCATCCGTTTTTAACCCACTGTTGTTATATGGTCTCTTTTAATTAACCTCTCGAGGCTCTTTGAGCAAGTCCCTTATATCTAGCTCAGCAACTCTGAGCCCTTTAGATTTGTATTTTAGGGCATTAATTTAGAGCCTGTGTTCAATTTTACTCCAATCACAAAGTTTTGCCACTATTCAGTGTTTATAACAGATATTTGTTCACATCACATCACAGTTTGCAAGCAGAAACACATTTGAACACACGGTAAAGTTGTGCTGTTGTTTTTTTTTGGTTCTATTTATGCTTTATGTTTGCATTAGTTGATTTGTCAAAAATTCACTTGTAAATCGTTTTATTTTGAATTCATTGTTTATTTTGAAAATAAGGTTCACACACCCCTGCAATATTTTTCTCACATTTTTTCACTTGTTAGGATTTACACCCTTTTTGGATAAACACATAGGCACAACCTCAGGTCTTATATTTTGAATTCAGGTTCTAGACATTCCTGTAACATTTTTTGTCCTCCTGTTAGGATTTACACAATTTTGGATAAACACATAGGCAAAACCCCAATTCGGAGCCACTTACATTTCACAGCCACCGGTTTCAAGCAACCTGGAATCTATCCACCTGTGCATTGTAACACATTGTTTTTATAAATAGTGTGCATAAGCGCTCCTAGCATTCACATATTAGAATTTAAGTTTTAAGCGATAGACATTATTTGTTAGATTTTTTTTTGTTGTTATTTATTGTTCTACAAGCATTTTTAAATTGTTCCTATTGTTTCAATATATATTTTAAAGTGTAACATGGATCCCTGACTAATTGTTGTATAATTTTAAATGTACCAACTTTTTTATCTTATGTATTAAATCATATTATTTCAACCTATTGTTACCTTTGGTATTTGACTATCTGCCCATAGACCCTGCCTACGTTGTTTGGCGCTCTGATATCCAATCTTAAAATTTATTCTAATACTAAATACAGTATGTTTTTAACATTAGATTATATCAAAGCAATTATACTGCTAATTTCCAAAATTATAGCATTTATACATCTGTTATATTTTAAAAGATGGATTTAAACTTTCATAAACATTTAGTGTATAATCATATGACATGACTCAGATCATCCCATGCAGACAATCCTGTATTTAGTATCTTTTAGCCCCATCTGAAAGATAGAAAATCCATATGTTATATATATTTAAAAAAAAAATGGGATTATTACAACTGTTATTTAATCTATTACAAATTTGAATTTATCTCCCATATATATATTCAATACATTCAGAGGCATACATTTAATATGTTATCAGTTGTATTTTCAGTAAATTTAAAAGTTACATTTTAACATGTGCTTTTGCTGTGTGTTGGTCAACACAGATGTTTCAATACACAGCAGTTATAATTAGTCTTTGCTTTTCATTAAGTTCCAAAGAAGAAATCCAGCCATTTCTCAGAGATTATGTCTTTGCTGGTCAAACTTTCACTGCTTCATTTACACAGCATGGGGTCATTTTACAAGTGGTTGTCAAAAATTACAATCCCTGAAAATGTTTGTGTTTTCAAACCTTTTCCTAGACAGATCGGCTCCTTACTTTGGCAGGAAACCCATGTATGGGCATGTACTTTTGAGGCTCCATCATGCTAATTTCCATTTCCTTGAAATTGTGAGCATCTCATTAAGCCTTAAGTTAACAGTTTTAGACATTTACGTCTCTATTCACTGTATGGGGTAAGGTATGTTTTGAAGTTTGTATTCCCAGCTAGGGAGCAAATGCTGTCTTTTGAAGTTTCTTGGGACATCCTGTCTGTATTTGAGTCTTGAGATGTGTATTCAAATCATGTGGGTTTGGAGTCAATTCCTGACATCAGAATTACAACCCTATTTTAATAATATCTGATAAAAATATGGCTTCATACATAAACACATTCCCCTGTCCTGTTTACATATATATATGTTTTCTTCTATAAGATACGACGAGTCCACGGATTCATCCTTTACTTGTGGGATATTATCCTCCTGCTAACAGGAAGTGGCAAAGAGCACCACAGCAGAGCTGTCTATATAGCTCCTCCCTTAACTCCATCCCCAGTCATTCTCTTTGCCTACTCTAAGTACTAGGAAGGGTAAAGTGAAAGAGGTGATAAAATGTTAGTTTTTATTTTCTTCAAGCAAGATTTTTTTTTATTTTAAATGGTACCGGTGTGTACTATTTTCTCTCAGGCAGCAGATGGATGAAGACTTCTGCCTGGAGGCTGATAATCTTAGCATTTGTCACTAAGATCCAGAGCAGTTCTCACAGAATGGCTGAGGAGTACTTAAGAAAATTCAGTTAGAGGAACGTTTTTCATGCTATAAGCAGTGAGGTATGTTCAGTCATTTTTTTCTGGAGAGACTGTGGTATTTCAGAATTGGCTGATAGTATCCCCATGAGGGTAAGCAGTAATCCTAAGAGAAGAGGGGTTTTACTAAGCTTGCATAAGGGGCTAAGAAAAAATGGTTGACACTGAATTTGAATGTTTGTGGGCAAACTGTATTTATTCATTAGGAACGTTTTGATGATTTAATGAGAGGGTACACTTGGCTTCTTTTATGGGTTTAAAAACTCACATGGCTAGTTTGAGACCGCTCTGGTGTGGTTCATTTGGGCTGAGAGACATCGAGTGAGATGGGCGGGGCCTATTTTCACGCCTCAGTTGCGCAGTTGTATTTGCAAGGCAAGCAGCAAGCTCCAACTCCGGTGGGCCCTTGTGGAAGTATTGGGCCAAATCGAAGCTTTAATCTTGTTTTTCCAGATCCCTGAGGGCAGGTAGGCGCCACAGCAGGGGGTGTTTTTTCCGGATTTAAAAGCTTATTAACTATCCGGTTTTTACAGTAAGGGTTGTGTTCCTTTTCCTTGTGGGGCAAATTTAGCTGCATAATTTGAATACTTATATCAAAAAATTTAAATGATTTGAATATTTTGAAGCAGTTTAGCAAAACGTGTATGCTTTTTTTCTCTTAAAGGCGCAGTACCGTTTTTTTAAGATTATTTTTTTACTAAATAAAGTGTTTTCAAGCCTGTTTGTGGTCATTACTAGCCTGTTAACATGCCTGACATTGAGGAAAGCCAATGTTCAATGTGTTTGGAAGCCATTGTGGAACCCCCACTTAAAATGTGTCCCTCATGCACTGAAAGGGCAAAAAATTGCAAAGAACATATTTTAGCTAATAAAAGTATGTCACAGGATGATTCTCAGTCAGAAGGGAATCAGGTTATGCCATCTAATTCTCCCAAAGTGTCACAACCATTAACGCCCGCACAAGCGATGCCAAGTGCTTCTAGTGCGTCTAATTCTTTCACCCTGCAAGATATGGCCGCAGTTATGAATACTACCCTCACAGAGGTTTTATCTAAGCTGCCTGGGTTGCAGGGGAAGCGCAGTAGGTCCGGTGTGAGATTAAATGCTGAGCCCTCTGACGCTTTATTAGCCATCTCACAATGTTCTGAATTGGGGGTGAGGGAATTGCTGTCTGAGGGAGAGATTTCTGATTCAGGAAAGATGTTCCCTCAGACAGACTCAGATATGACTGCTTTTAAATTTAAGCTAGAACACCTCCACTTGTTACTCAGGGAGGTTTTAGCGACTCTGGATGATTGTGACCCTATTGTAATTTCACCAGAGAAATTGTGTAAAATGGATAGATATCTAGAGGTTCCTACTTACACTAATGTTTCTCCGGTCCCCAAGAGGATTTCGGACATTGTTACAAAGGAGTGGGATAGACCAGGTATTCTCTTTTCTCCCCCTCCTACTTTTAAGAAAATGTTTCCCATATCAGACACCATTCGGGATTCGTGGCTGACGGGTCCCTAAGGTTGAGGGAGCTATTTCTACCCTAGCTAAGCGTACAACTATACCTATTGAGGACAGTTGTGCTTTCAAAGATCCTATGGATAAAAAATTTAGAGGGTCTTCTAAATAAAATATTTATTCATCAGGGTTTTCTTCTGCAACCTATAGCGTGCATTGTTCCTATACTGCAGCTTCGTTTTCTTCAAGGGGTTCCGTTTGAACCTATGCATTCCATAGATATTAAGCTTCTATCTTGGAAAGTTCTGTTTTTAGTTGCTATCTCTTCGGCTCAAAGAGTTTCTGAACTATCTGCATTGCAATGCGACTCGCCTTATCTTGTTTTCCATGCTGATAAGGTGGTTTTGCGTACCAAACCTGGATTCCTTCCTAAGGTTGTTACTAATAAGAATATTAATCAGGAAATTGTTGTTCCTTCTCTGTGTCCTAATCCTTCCTCTAAGAAGGAGCGTCTGTTGCACAACTTGGACGTGGTTCGTGCTTTGAAGTTTTACTTGCAAGCGACCAAAGATTTCTGTCAAACATCTTCTCTGTTTGTTGTCTATTCTGGAAGACGTAGAGGTCAAAAAGCTACGGCTACCTCTCCTTCTTTTTGGTTGAAAAGCATAATCCGTTTGACATACGATACTGCTGGACAGCAGCCTCCTGAAAGAATTGCAGCTCACTCTACTAGATCGGTGGCTTCCACATGGGCTTTTAAAAATGATGCTTCTGTTGAACAGATTTGTAAGGCTGCGACTTGGTCTTCGCTTCATACCTTTTCCAAATTTTACAAATTTGATACTTTTGCTTCTTCGGAGGCTATTTTTGGGAGAAAAGTTATTCAAGCAGTGGTGCCTTCTGTTTAGCCATCTGTCTTGTCCCTCCCGTTCATCCGTGTCCTGTAGCTTTGGTATTGTATCCCACAAGTAAAGGATGAATCCGTGGACTCGTCGTATCTTATAGAAGTAAAGTAAATTTATGCTTACCTGATAAATTAATTTCTTCTATGGTACGACGAGTCCACGGCCCGCCCTGTCACTTTAAGACAGATTGTATTTTTTTGATTTGAAACTTCAGTCACCTCTGCACCTTTTAGCTTCTCCTTTTTCTTCTAGTACCTTCGGTCAAATGACTGGGGGGTGGAGTTAAGGGAGGAGCTATATAGACAGCTCTGCTGTGGTGCTCTTTGCCAGTTCCTGTTAGCAGGAGGATAATATCCCACAAGTAAAGGATGAATCCGTGGACTTGTCGTACCATAGAAGAAATTAATTTATCAGGTAAACATAAATTTACTTAATTACCTGTACCATGACAATGTTGTGGCTAAAATAATTTCTGGGTCTTCAGCAAACTAGGCAACATTAAAGGGAAATTCCAGCCAACACTGACATGCACACAGTTTTAAATAGAAGCCTAAACATGTAGCAGCTAAAATGCGTTTAGTAGAAGATATAGATGTTTCAAAAGTGTACGTAAGTATGCTCCATGCACCAGCATTTTAAACACGGCACTTGCTTGTATCATCTAGTAACGACTCAATTTACATAATTGCTGACACAATACAAACCCCACTGGTGATCTGAGTAGCTGCAGTATATAAAATGCTGGTGCACTGAGAATAGCTATGCCTCACATGCACGTGCAGAGAAAAACGCTAACACTAAAACAGAGAGAACTTTATAATGTAAATATGTTTCTATCTAAAGATGTAATTCATCTATGTGCCATATCCCTTTAACATTTCAGAAAGTGTTCCTTATGTAAGTAGGTGAGACAGTAGTGCATCATAAAGATGCATAGATAAATGTAAACTGTACATACGTGTATATATTTATATATCTGATTCTTATTAAAAAGTGCCCCTTATGTTTGTAATATAGATCACATCTATTTATTTAACCACTATTCGCCATGAAGTTAATCCAGCAAGACTTCTTCAGTCCTCACATTTAGAAAGTCTTATCCAGTCAGTTGATTTATTACACCCGTCTGCAGTTCTGGCCTGTAAAGTAAGAGGGCTTCTAATAAGTTGAGGGGGAGCTAACTTTGAAGCCTTAAGAATATCTTGTTGCAGTGTTTCCCGCTCTTCCCCAGGACAAAGCTTTGCACCATTTTCCTTTTGTACTTCCCACCTCATCTCTTCATAAAGATTTGTGTAGAAATTAAAGGGCTACTTCTGGTCATGCTCAAACGTAACCTCAGATGCATTATAAGCCCTGAAATGTTTAGCTGGTTATCCCTTTTATGTAAACCATGGCTTAACTCTGTCTGGTGGTCCAATACATTATTAACTCTGGGTGTAAAATGCTTCACCTTATTCACACCCTCCAAAAGATTTTTCTTTCCTAAGATATGGCGAGACCACAACGTCATCAATTATTGTTGGGAATATCACTCTGACCAACAGGAGGAGGCAAAGAGCACCACAGAAAAGCTGTTAAGTATCACTCCCCTTCCCACAAACCCCAGTCATTCTCTTTGCCTTGGTGCATGGAGGAGGTGAAGTTTTGGTGTCTGAAGAAAATTGAATTTCCTTCGCTTAAAGCAAGTTTTTGGGTCTAGCTGTACTCAACGTTAATCTCTTGAGTAGGGTAGTGGTGGCTTTAAAGCAGTTAGGAACTTGTAAGGTGGGCTTTGCTGCATTTTCCTAACATATTTGCTGCCCTTGTATAGAAAGCCAGAGTAGGTTTACTCTGTTCTTTCTTTTATCCACAGGTCTCTGTAAGGAGTGGCATCCTTTTATACCGTGTGAGCTTTCCTCCTGCCGGACAGCTAGATGTGCAGGTAAGTCCCCTTTGTCTTCTGGAACTAGGAGGCTGGCCCTGAAGGGGTTAACCTTAAGACTGCAGTATATTTGGGACTAGAATCCTGTGTACAGGGTTATTTATGGCAGTAGGCAGGCACTCTGTGTATGTGACCTGGAGAAATGGGTTAACCTCCTTTATTGAAAGGAAATTAGTTTATGCAGGGTTAATTTGACAAATCACACTTAGTTCTGGTAATATGTAGGAACGTGGTGTTTTAGGAGAACTTTGATTATTGCAGATGTGATCTTTAAGCTGTCTTAGACTGAGCTACAGGAAATGGCTTAATTTTATTATGCTCCTTTTCCGGCTTGAAACGCGCACTTTAGAGTAGTGGCGCTGCTTCACAGGCCGGTCACGTGACCTCTGAGTTCTGATCTTTGGAGACATATGGAGCGGTTGTGACTGCTTCTCTGGCTGAATCGGATCTATCCTTGCACTCGATCGCTACTAGGGGCAGATAGGCACCTCAGTCATAGGAATGCGCTTAGGAATCTTAGTTGACTTATTTAATTATAAGGGGCAAAATATTAGAGTGATGATCTTTAAATCATAAGATAAAGCATTAACTCTGTATATTGGTGGATGTGGTTTGTTTTTTCTAGATCAAGACACTACCGCATTTTTTATTTAAAGGGCCAGTACCTTAATAAACAACTTATTTTTTATTTTTTGTTTATTTTGCAAACCAAGTTTTCTGCATAATGGAACAGGATCCTGCTCATATGGACAGGTGCCTGCTTTAGTTAGAGTATCAAATTGTGCCACCCTTGCAATTTTGTTCCTCATGTATAGAGAGGACTTTAAAACAATAAACTATTTGTCTCTAAACCAAACGTCTCTCAGGATGATATCATGCTGTTCAGGCATTGCCACAGCTTTCTCCTCAACCGTCCCAAGCCTTAATGGCGTTACATGCAGTGCCCTGCGATTCCTCTCAATCTCCTAGAGGAGTTTATTTGCAAGCAGAAAATGCTGCCCAGGTATCCTCTGCGGTATCTTCGACATTAGCTGTCATTCCCATGCTACAGGGGAAACACAACAGGAAAATTAGGGATTCAGAAAGTAAGGTTTCTGCTACCCAAGTTGCCCTTCCTCATAATTCTGATGAGGAGGATATGTCGGTAGCTTCTGAGGGTGAAATGTGAGATTCAGACAGTATATTTCCTTCTGATGCTGAAGTTGTTTTCTTCAGATTTAAGCTTGAACACCTCTGTGTACTGTTAAATGAGGTTTTGGCTACTTTGGACAACTCCGATACTCCTGTCATTATTAACCCTAAGAAGTCTAGTAAACTTAATAAACACTTTTATGTTCCTTCCTCTATGGAGGTTTTTCCTGTGCCAGACCGTGCTACAAAGATTGTAGCAAAAGAATGGGAGAACCTTGGGATTCCTTTTTCCCCGTCTCCTGTCTTTAAGAAGATTTTTCCTGTCGCTGACTCCATTTAAGAGTCATGGTACACTGTGCCTAAATAAGAAAGGGCTATTTCTACTCTGGCTAAGAGAACTACTATTCCTTTTGAGGATAGCTGCTCCTTTAAGGATCCAATGGATAAAAAGCTGGAGGCTTATTTAAAGAAAATGTATGTTCATCAAGGTCTCCAATGGCAACCTGCAGTGTGTATTGCCACTGTGACAAGTGCGGCAGCTTATTGGTTTGACGCCCTGTCTGATTCTCTTCAGGTAGAGACTCCCTTAGAGGAGATCCAAGACAGGATTAAGGTTCTTAAGCTAGCTTATTCCTTTATTACCGACACTTCCATGCAGGTTATTAAACTGGGAGCCAAGATATCTGGTTTTAAAGTGCTAGCGCGCAGAGCATTGTGGCTGAAATCTTGGTCAGCCGATGTTTCCAAACTTCTGGTGATTCCTTACAAGGGTAAGACCTTGTTTGGACCTGGTTTGGCAGAAATAATTTCTGATATTATGGGTGGAAAGGGGTCTTTTCTACCACAAGATTAGAAGAATAGATCTAAAGGACGTCAGAGTAATTTACGTTCAATTCTTCCTTTGGTCCAAGAGGGGTCAGTTCATGACGACCATAGACCTGAAGGACGCGTATCTTCATGTACCCATCAATCGGGATCATCACAAATTCCTGAGATACGCCTTTCTAGACAAACACTTTGTTTGTGGCTCTTCCATTTGGCCTTGCCACAGCTCCCAGAATTTTCTCAAAGGTTCTGGGGGCTCTCTTGGCAGTGATCAGGTCTCTGGGAATTGCAGTGGCGCCTTACCTGGACGACATATTGGTTCAGGCGCCTTCTTTTCAACAAGCAACTTCTCATACAGATATATTTTCTATGTTCTCACAGATGGAAGCTGAATCTGGAAAAGAGTTCCCTTGTTCCAGCTACAAGGGTAGTTTTCTTAGGGACCATAATAGATTACCAATCTATGAAAATATTTCTGACAGAGGTCACAAAATCCAAAATTCTTTCCTCTTGCCTCTCTCTGCAGTCGACTGTTCGGCCATCAGTGGCTCAATGTATGGAGGTAATTGGTCTGATGGTTGCTTCCATGGACATCATTCCCTTAGCTCGATTTCATTTGAGAGCTCTGCAGTTATGCATGCTCGGACAATGAAATGGGGACCATTCAGATCTGTCTCAGAGGTTAGATCTAGATCAGCTGACAAGAGACTCTCTTCCATGGTGGATTTCTCAGGAGCATCTGTCTCAGGGCACATGCTTCCGGAGACCTTCCTAGGTGATTGTGGCCAAGGATGCCAGCCTGCTGGGCTGGGGAGCAGTCTGGGACTTGTTAAATGTGCAGGGACTATGGACTTGGGAGGAGTCTGCTCTCCCCATAAATATCTTGGAGTTGAAAGCGATTTACAATGCTCTGATGGCTTAGACTCAGTTGTCCTTAGCCCGGTTTATCAGGTTCCAGTCGGACAATATCACCTCAGTGGCTTACATCAACCACCAGGGAGGAAATCCGAGTTCCTTAGCCATGAAGGAGGTGGCTCAGATTGTTCAGTGGACGGAAGCTCACAGTTGCTGTCTATCTGACATCCACATTCCAGGGGTGGACAACTGGGAAGCGGACTTCCTGAGCAGACAGACATTTCGTCCCGGGGAGTGGGCTCTCCATCCGGAGGTGTTCTCCAGGTTAACCCTCAAATGGGGGATGCCAGAGTTGGATCTGATAGTGTCTCGGCAGAACACCAAGCTTCCAAGGTATGGTTCAAGGTAAAGAGATCTGCAGGCTGCCCTGATAGATGCTCTGGCAGTTCCTTGGGATTTCAGTCTAGAATACCTGTTTCTTCCAAAATAAATGTGAAATATAATAATACTAAAAAGTTCAATTGGAAATGGAAGGATATATCCGTTCCTGGAGGAAATTTCCCTGGGACTTGAATCTTCTGTTAGTCCTCACATGAAATGAGAGAAAACACAAAAATAGTGCAATTCTGTAAACCCATTGGATAAAATGTTGAAATAGGACACATTTGTTGGAGCTTATACAAGCTCTATATGATGCGCACACCTACTTTATACTGGTAGGTAAACAGTATCCCACAATTAAATAGTTAAAAAGAAATATTTATTAAAATCTTAAAAAACAGGACAAATGCTAAGTGTACACCATAGATTAAAGGGATCCAACAGGAAAACAGTTATTACCGTCCAGGGTTAACCGCAATACTGGATGGATACGGATGGAGGGCAGAAGCTTAACCATGTACCAACCGCAATCCTAGACCGGTTAGGTGTCACTCCGCCCTTAGCGTCACTTGCACGTTTTGACGTGATGATGGGAGAAAGTTCCAACGTACGTTTCGCTGAACAACTTGCGGCTTTGTCAAGGAATCCTTGTTCCTTCCGTTTCCGGAACCTGTTTCTTCCGTTTGCTCTTCTTCCACGAGTCATTGCTTGTATCAAACAGGAAAGAGCATTGGTAATTCTAATAGCTCCTGCATGGCCTCACAGGATCTGGTATGCAGACCTAGTGAAGATGTCATCTCTTCCACCTTGGAGGTTGCCTCTGGGGAAGGACCTTCTAAATCCGGGTCCTTTCCTTCATCCAAATCTAGTTTCTCTGAAGCTGACTACTTGGAGATTGAGACCATGATTCAGACTTGCAAGCCTGTTACTAGAAAGATTTACCATAATGTATGGCATTAATACCTTTTATTGGTGTGAATCCATGGGCTACTCTTGGAGTAGGGTAAGGTTCCTAGGATTTTGTCCTTTCTCCAGGAAGGTCTGGAGAAGGGTTTATCAGTCAGTACTCTGAAGGGTCAGATTTCTGCATTATCTATTTTGTTACACAAGAGTCTGGCGGATGTGCCAGACATGAAATCTTTTTCTTCTTAAATGGAAAGAGTCCACAGCTGCATTCATTACTTTTGGGAAATAAGAACATGGCCACCAGGAGGAGGCAAAGAGAACCCAGCCAAAGGCTTAAATACTCCTCCCACTCCCCTCATCCCCCAGTCATTCTTTGCCTTTCGTCCCAGGAGGATGGCAGAGAATTGTCAGAATTATTGTTTTTGTCTCTTATGGAGGGTAGTACTCTTCGGCATGGGACAGGAGTTTTAAGTAGTCCTGTCAGTCTCTCAGTGAGGGCTTGGATGAAAGTTAGAGTCCAGAGATGCAGGGAGTTTCTTTCTGCGAAACCATCCCGACTCATATTAACAGCTCCTCAAGCAATCTGCGTTGTCGAACTTTGCTTCGCTGCCTGCTTTCTTCTCTCAAGTCCATGGCGGAGGCAATGCTACTATCCGTCACACTTGAAGGGCCGTGTTCCTGTTCCATGGCGTAGATTCCGGTAAGATGGTTTCATTTTACTTTATTTGCAATGTACTGTAATGTGAATGTTTCCTGAGAGGCTACCGCCTTGCGGGTCTAACTTATACATAAGTGATTCAGTGAGTCTCTTTCAGTATCTTGGAATAGAGGGATAATATCTCCGGAGGGGGGTTATTGAACGGGGGGGGGGTTATAATCATGTTTATGTGATTCAACCTGCTTATGTGCAATGTTTACTGGGCTCCTGGTTGGAACTTAAGGCCTTTGGAAGTGACGCAGCCTTTTGGTTGGGTGCGCTTGTTTGGACTGTACGGTTAACCTTGTGTTCGGACGTGGCTATGTTCCGTTTCTCCACTTCCGCATTCCCGACCGCGTGGCGAAGGAAATTTTCTAGTCCGCAGGGGTCTGGTCATAGGAGGCGGTGAGTGCCCCAGCCATTAGGGGTGTCGGGTGCCGTTTTAGTTTTCATTACTTTAGTCCATATTTAAGACTGTGTTAATTTCAGATTCAGTTACAGAGGATTCTGATACTAAGACTATTTTGATTTTAGATTCAGATTCTGTGTCCGGTGATGAATCCGGAGTGGCCTCGTTGACGCCTCTCAACCAGTTTTGTTCCGTATGCCATTTCAGAGCGCCTGGTTCCTCGGGCTCTGGGAATCAAGGGACTGCTGAGCCATCCGCTTCTGGGGGTCCTGTCCTCCGAGAGGCGAGTTCCCTACCAAATCATACTTTTGCACATGCGGGTAACCCAGTTTATGGTTCCTCCATGCGGGGTGGCAGCACGTTTTCGCTTCCACATAATGTTGGCGATTGTTCATCTGCAGAGTTCTGACGTTTATATGAGAATGTGCTCATGCCCTATTGTCTGGGCCTTCCGCCTTGGGGAGGGCCTCTACAGTTCCATGCTGGGGTATCTGTCCCTGAGTGTTGTGTCTTCCGTTACAGGATTGCGCGCCTTCGCGTGTTGCTCAGACATGTTTTTCAGTTATTGAATGACCCTATCGTTACCAGATACGGGGAATTTCAGTCTGTTAATTAGAATGGTGCACCTCATTAGACATATGGGGATGAAGTAATCTCCTTATTGTCATTTGTTTGAGATCTTTCCCAGTTTTTGAAAGATAGGGCTCTGTTAGACTGGTCCTGCGGGTAGGCCTGTGTCTTTTTGGGCGTTAACCTTCTGGTTGCCTTACATTTTATTTATATCTGATGGGATGTCTTTAATTTGTTGTCGTTTCCTTCGGGAACCTTCTGGGATTGATACTCTTTATTACTTCTTTGGAAGTTGATGGACATGTTAGTCCTCTGTTTAAAATGTCTGTTTTCTGTTTTTTCCCCTAAGAGGGAGAATTTCCACAGCTTGCTGGTTGGGACCCTAGGTGCAGGCTGGTCCTGTCAGGTTCGTTTGGTCTTGCGACTGTTCAGAAACGTGGCTCTGTTCTGCTCGAGAGGACCTGTGGGTTCGTGTGGTGGAAAGGATTGTTTCAGTCCTTATAGCCTTCAGTCCTTATAGCCTTCAGTCATAGATGACTGGGCAGAGGAGTTTTTCCGCTGCGTCACTCTGACATCTGATTCATCAGAATTTAGAGTTTCCTCCCCCATGTGGTGGAGGGTGGGAGGGCTTAATGCCCCTTACCACTATTGAGTGGTTTGGCCTTCATTTTTTAGGCCTCTGAACTTGTCTTTTTGGGCTTGCTCCAACAGCTTGTACAGAATAGCTGTCTAGCATGCGGAAGGCTTGCAGTTTGAAACCTGTTGCAGCTCTTGACACCTTGCAGGTGTACACGTAAGCTTCTTCTAGTATACCTAGATGCAGCTCTTACTCTTGACTGAGTTATAGGAGGCCTTTGGGTCTTCTTCCATTGCCTCCGGGTGAGTGGATCTCCTTTTAGGGGTCTGTATTTCCGGGTGATGGTTGTTCCCGACGGGGATTTTTGTTTAGCTCAGGGTTTTCCGGAGCTGGGTAGACTTAGTGCCTTCTCTTCCTTGTGTCCTCTGCTTGTGCGGAGGTGTTAAGGAGACTAGTCCTGTTAGTAGGATTTTTTTGACCTCGAGGTATCCCTTGGTCGTCCTGAGGCTCTGAGAAGTATCTTCATACGACTTCTAGCCTTGCTCCTTGGAGCGTTGGGCTTTAGCTAGAGGGGGTTCCTTCCTTTGGTCGGGGCGTTCGAGTTCTCTCACTATCTGGATTTTCTGGATATGCATCCATACCCTTGCCTCTGACTTTTTGGCCAGTTGGGGTGTTTAGTTCTAGGATAAGGTTTGCCTGAACTATTGGGTACCCGGACCTGTTTTTCTCCCTGAGACTTCTGGTTAATGAAGCTTCGCTTGGCCTTTTTACTGACCCAGTCTGGGTGGTTTTGGAATCTTGGATCTAAGGGCTGGTCGGGGTGTTCCACAGTAATGGGAACTGGGGCTATGTCCTTGCCCCATATACCTAACCTGGTCATGGTTGGCTAGGATTTCGGAGTATTTTTTACTCATTGCCACAGAGTGACCCTTGTCCTCTGGTGGTTAGTCGTGTGGCTTGAGCCTTAAGGGTGGTTGGTTCATACCTAGATGCTGGCATTGGATGTCCAATTTCTGGTGCGCCTTAGGGTTGCATTCCCCTGGTCAGCTTGCTAGTGTTCCTGTGGATTCCCTGCTCTGCAGGGGAATGGGTTGGCTGTGCCTCTGCTTGGCAAGCTACTTGTAGGGGGGTCTTTTCCTAGGACATCTGTGTTGGGAATTTCTCTTCCCATTAGCCGGTGCCTTCAGGCCTTGAGGACAGTTGCTGCTCTTCTGGCATCAACCCTTTCTTTAGGGGATATTCTCCTCCCTATGGAGATATAGTCCTTGCTTGCGGCTTCTCCTGGATGGGAGGCAAAAAGGTGGGATTGGTTCCCCCGGGGGTCTTGCTGGCTCCAAGCAGACTTGTTGGGCCTTTATTTTGATAGATCCTTATGTCTATGGCCTTGTTGTCTGTTTTCAGAGTCGGGTTGTACTTGTACTCTGTGGGGATGGCTGTGCTATCCTTACGCTCGTTCCTGTACCTGTTTCGGGATTCTTTTGTTCCCCTGTTTTGGATCCCTGTGGCTGGGTTGGTTAAGCTGGCTGGGGGTCTGCAGGTCAGGATGGCCGAGCGGTCTATGGAGCTGCATTCAGTCACAGTCTCCTCTGGATGTGTGAGCTTTGTTGAGTCTATCCTGTTAGCTTAGTCTGCTAGGGTATAGATTTTCCTTTCAATTGGCTCCATTGATTTCAGAAGAGAGTTTACTCTTCCTTCGGGTTCTGAGGGTATACTCTTTCTCGGGGGGCCTTGATTGAGGTTTGTGTTTCCCTTTTTGGGGACCTGTGTGTAGGTCCGGCGACTTAGGTTGCCTGGAGCGTGCCCTCTGTCTGGGGGTTGCTTTTGTGGTCTTTTTTTGCTTGACTGCTTCTTCTTCCTTGCAAGTTTCCTCTGTTGTCCTGTTATAGACTCTGTGTTCTCAAACTTGGGGTTCTCGCCTGGGTGCATTACACACTTTTTCATGGTCGAATGCCTTGATATTCTTGACACTGGGAGGACTTTGTCTCTTCAGTTACAATCCGTGCTTGCAGGCTGTTGGAGAGACGTCTGTTCTGTCTCTGTGCCCGGTCTTATCCCGGGTTTTGCTTGGTATAGGCGTGGCCTCCTTTCCCTGTTTGGGCCCCTTTGGGTCTCTGTGAGCTGGGATTACTTGTGGAGGTGTTCTTTTTTTGTATTACGGAACCTTTCGGTTTTCTTTCATGTAATTAGCAAGAGTCCATGAGCTAGTGACGTATGGGATATACATTCCTACCAGGAGGGGCAAAGTTTCCCAAACCTCAAAATGCCTATAAATACACCCCTCACCACACCCACAAATCAGTTTTACAAACTTTGCCTCCTATGGAGGTGGTGAAGTAAGTTTGTGCTAGATTCTACGTTGATATGCGCTCCGCAGCAGGTTGGGGACCGGTTTTCCTCTCAGCGTGCAGTGAATGTCAGAGGGATGTGAGGAGAGTATTGCCTATTTGAATTCAATGATCTCCTTCTACGGGGTCTATTTCATAGGTTCTCTGTTATCGGTCGTAGAGATTCATCTCTTACCTCCCTTTTCAGATCGACGATATACTCTTATATATACCATTACCTTTACTGATTCTCGTTTCAGTACTGGTTTGGCTTTCTACTACGTGTAGATGAGTGTCCTGGGGTAAGTAAGTCTTATTTTCTGTGACATTCTAAGCTATGGTTGGGCACTTTTATATAAAGTTCTAAATATATGTATTCAAACATTTATTTGCCTTGACTCAGGATGTTCAACGTTCCTTATTTTCAAACAGTCAGTTTCATATTTGGGATAATGCTGAATTTCTCATTTTTTTCTTACCTTAAAAATTGACTTTTTTTCCTGTGGGCTGTTAGGCTCGCGGGGGCTGAAAATGCTTCATTTTATTGCGTCATTCTTGGCGCAGACTTTTTTGGCTCAAAAATATTTTTCTATTTCCGGCGTCATACGTGTCGCCGGAAGTTGTGTCATTTTTTTTACTTTTTGCGCCAAAAGTGTCGGCGTTCCGGATGTGGCGTCATTTTTGGCGCCAAAAGCATTTAGGCCCCAAATAATGTGGGCGTCTTTTTTGGTGCTAAAAAATATGGGCGGCATTATTGTCTCCACATTATTTAAGTCTCATTATTTATTGCTTCTGGTTGTTAGAAGCTTGTTCTCTGGCATTTTTTCCCATTCCTGAAACTGTCATTTAAGGAATTTGATCAATTTTGCTTTATATGTTGTTTTTTCTATTACATATTGCAAGATGTCCCAGATTGACCCTGAGCCAGAAGATACTACTGGAAAATCACTGCCTGGTGCTGGATCTACCAAATTTAAGTGTATCTGCTGTAAACTTGTGGTATCTGTTCCTCCAGCTGTTGTTTGTAATGAATGTCATGACAAGCTTGTTAATGCAGATAATATTTCCTTTAGTAATACTACATTACCTGTTGCTGTTCAATCAACATCTAATACTAGTGTTCCTGTTAACATAAGAGATTTTGTGTCTAAATCCATTAAGAAGGCTATGTCTGTTATTCCTCCTTCTAGTAAACGTAAAAGGTCTTTTAAAACTTCTCATTTTTCAGATGAATTTTTAAATGAACATCATCATTCTGATTCTGATAGTGGTTCCTCTGGTTCAGAGGATTCTATTTCAGAGGTTGATGCTGATAAATCTTCATATTTATTCAAAATGGAATTTATTCGTTCTTTACTTAAAGAGGTTTTAATTGCATTAGAAATAGAGGATTCTGGTCCTCTTGATACTAAATCTAAACATTTAAATAAGGTTTTTAAATCTCCTGTAGTTATTCCAGAGGTTTTTCCTGTCCCTGATGCTATTTCTGAAGTAATCTCCAGGGAATGGAATAATTTGGGTAATTCATTTACTCCTTCTAAACGTTTTAAGCAATTATATCCTGTGCCAGCTGACAGATTAGAGTTTTGGGACAAAATCCATAAAGTTGATGGGGCTATCTCTACTCTTGCTAAACGTACTACTATTCCTACGGCAGATAGTACTTCCTTTAAGGATCCTTTAGATAGGAAAATTTAATCCTTTCTAAGAAAAACTTACTTATGTTCAGGTAATCTTCTTAAACCTGCTATATCTTTAGCGGATGTTGCTGCAGCTTCAACTTTTTGGTTGGAAGCTTTAGCGCAACAAGTATCAGATCATAATTCTCATAGCATTGTTAATCTTCTTCAACATGCTAATAACTTTATTTGTGATGCCATCTTTGATATCATTAGAGTTGATGTCAGGTATATGTCTCTAGCTATTTTAGCTAGAAGAGCTTTATGGCTTAAAACTTGGAATGCTGATATGTCTTCTAAGTCAACTTTGCTTTCCCTTTCCTTCCAGGGTAATAAATTATTTGGTTCTCAGTTGGATTCTATTATCTCAACTGTTACTGGAGGGAAAGGAACTTTTTTACCACAGGATAAAAAATCTAAAGGTAAATTTAGGTCTAATAATCGTTTTCGTTCCTTTAGTCACAATAAGGAACAAAAGCCTGATCCTTCATCCTCAGGAGCGGTATCAGTTTGGAAACCATCTCCAGTCTGGAATAAATCCAAGCCTTTTAGAAAACCAAAGCCAGCTCCCAAGTCCACATGAAGGTGCGGCCCTCATTCCAGCTCAGCTGGTAGGGGGCAGATTGCGATTTTTCAAAGAAATTTGGATCAATTCAATTCACAATCTTTGGATTCAGAACATTGTTTCAGAAGGGTACAGAATTGACTTCAAAATAAGGCCTCCTGCAAAGAGATTTTTTCTTTCCCGTGTCCCAGTAAATCCAGCGAAGGCTCAAGCATTTCTGAAATGTGTTTCAGATCTAGAGTTGGCTGGAGTAATTATGCCAGTTCCAGTTCTGGAACAGGGATTGGGGTTTTATTCAAATCTCTTCATTGTACCAAAGAAGGAGAATTCCTTCAGACCAGTTCTGGATCTAAAAATATTGAATCGCTATGTAAGGATACCAACATTCAAAATGGTAACTATAAGGACTATCCTACCTTTTGTTCAGCAAGGGCATTATATGTCCACAATAGATTTACAGGATGCATATCTGCATATTCCGATTCATCGAGATCACTATCGGTTTCTGAGATTCTCTTTCCTAGACAAGCATTACCAATTTGTGGCTCTGCCGTTTGGCCTAGCAACAGCTCCAAGGATTTTTACAAAGGTTCTCGGTGCCCTTCTGTCTGTAATCAGAGAACAGGGTATTGTGGTATTTCCTTATTTGGACGATATCTTGGTACTTGCTCAGTCTTTACATTTAGCAGAATCTCATACGAATTGACTCGTACTGTTTCTTCGAGATCATGGTTGGAGGATCAATTTGCCAAAAAGTTCATTGATTCCTCAGACAAGGGTAACCTTTTTAGGTTTCCAGATAGATTCAGTGTCCATGACTCTGTCTCTGACAGACAAGAGACATCTAAAATTGGTTTCAGCCTGTCGAAACCTTCAGTCTCAATCATTCCCTTCGGTAGCCTTATGCATGGAAATTCTAGGTCTTATGACTGCTGCATCGGACGCGATCCCCTTTGCTTGTTTTCACATGCGACCTCTTCAGCTCTGTATGCTGAACCAGTGGTGCAGGGATTTCACAAAGATACATCAATTAATATCTTTAAAACCATTTGTACGACACTCTCTGACGTGGTGGACAGATCACCAACGTTTAGTTCAGGGGGCTTCTTTTGTTCTTCCAACCTGGACTGTGATTTCAACAGATGCAAGTCTGACAGGTTGGGGAGCAGTTTGGGGGTCTCTGACAGCACAAGGAGTTTGGGAATCTCAGGAGGTGAGATTACCAATCAATATTTTGGAACTCCGTGCAATTTTCAGAGCTCTTCAGTCTTGGCCTCTTCTAAAGAGAGAATCGTTCATTTGTTTTCAGACAGACAATGTCACAACTGTGGCATATATCAATCATCAAGGAGGAACTCACAGTCCTCTGGCTATGAAAGAAGTATCTTGAATTCTGGTTTGGGCGGAATCCAGCTCCTGTCTAATTTCTGCGGTTCATATCCCAGGTATAGACAATTGGGAAGCGGATTATCTCAGCCGCCAAACGTTACATCCAGGCGAATGGTCTCTTCACCCAGAGGTATTTCTTCAGATTGTTCAAATGTGGGGACTTCCAGAAATAGATCTGATGGCTTCTCATCTAAACAAGAAACTTCCCAGGTATCTGTCCAGATCCAGGGATCCTCAAGTGGAAGCAGTGGATGCATTGTCACTTCCTTGGAAGTATCATCCTGCCTATATCTTTCCGCCTCTAGTTCTTCTTCCAAGAGTAATCTCCAAGATTCTGAAGGAATGCTCGTTTGTTCTGCTGGTGGCTCCAGCATGGCCGCACAGGTTTTGGTATGCGGATCTTGTCCGGATGGCCTCTTGCCAACCGTGGACTCTTCCGTTAAGACCAGACCTTCTGTCGCAAGGTCCTTTTTTCCATCAGGATCTCAAATCCTTAAATTTAAAGGTATGGAGATTGAACGCTTGATTCTTAGTCAAAGAGGTTTCTCTGACTCTGTGATTAATACTATGTTACAGGCTCGTAAATCTGTATCTAGGAAGATATATTATAGAGTCTGGAAGACTTACATTTCTTGGTGTCTTTCTCATCATTTTTCCTGGCATTCTTTTAGAATTCCGAGAATTTTACAGTTTCTTCAGGATGGTTTGGATAAAGGTTTGTCTGCAAGTTCCTTGAAAGGACAAATCTCTGCTCTTTCTGTTCTTTTTCACAGAAAGATTGCTAATCTTCCTGATATTCGTTGTTTTGTACAAGCTTTGGTTCGTATAAAACCTGTCATTAAGTCAATTTCTCCTCCTTGGAGTTTGAATTTGGTTCTGGGTGCTCTTCAAGCTCCTCCATTTGAACCTATGCATTCTTTGTACATTAAATTACTTTCTTGGAAAGTTTTGTTTCGTTTGGCCATCTCTTCTGCTAGAAGAGTTTCTGAATTATCTGCTCTTTCTTGTGAGTCTCCTTTTCTGATTTTTCATCAGGATAAGGCGGTGTTGCGAACTTCTTTTCAATTTTTACCTAAGGTTGTGAATTCTAACAACATTAGTAGAGAAATTGTGGTTCCTTCATTATGTCCTAATCCTAAGAATTCTAAGGAGAAATCATTGCATTCTTTGGATGTAGTTAGAGCTTTGAAATATTATGTTGAAGCTACTAAGAATTTCCGAAAAACTTCTAGTCTTTTTGTTATCTTTTCCGGTTCTAGGAAAGGTCAGAAGGCCTCTGCCATTTCTTTGGCATCTTGGTTGAAATCTTTAATTCATCATGATTATGTCGAGTCGGGTAAAACTCTGCCTCAAAGGATTACAGTTCATTCTACTAGGTCAGTTTCTACTTCCTGGGCTTTTAGGAATGAAGCTTCTGTTGATCAGATTTGCAAAGCAGCAACTTGGTCTTCTTTGCATACTTTTACTAAATTCTACCATTTTGATGTATTTTCTTCTTCTGAAACAGTTTTTGGTAGAAAAGTACTTCAGGCAGCTGTTTCAGTTTGATTCTTCTGCTTATAATTTCAGTTTTTTTCATTATAAGATTTAAACTTTATTTTGGGTGTGGATTATTTTCAGCGGAATTGGCTGTCTTTATTTTATCCCTCCCTCTCTAGTGACTCTTGCGTGGAAGATCCACATCTTGGGTAGTCATTATCCCATACGTCACTAGCTCATGGACTCTTGCTAATTACATGAAAGAAAACATAATTTATGTAAGAACTTACCTGATAAATTCATTTCTTTCATATTAGCAAGAGTCCATGAGGCCCACCCTTTTTTGTGGTGGTTATGATTTTTTTGTATAAAGCACAATTATTCCAATTCCTTATTTTTTATGCTTTCACACATTTTTCTTATCACCCCACTTCTTGGCTATTCGTTAAACTGATTTGTGGGTGTGGTGAGGGGTGTATTTATAGGCATTTTGAGGTTTGGGAAACTTTGCCCCTCCTGGTAGGAATGTATATCCCATACGTCACTAGCTCATGGACTCTTGCTAATATGAAAGAAATTAATTTATCAGGTAAGTTCTTACATAAATTATGTTTTCTTGGTTCTCCTTTCCCTTGTTCCCTTGGGGGTTTCGGCTCGTGTGTCTCCTTTATTTGTGGAGATGAGCGGTGGAGGACTGTTTGTTGGGCAACTGTGCCTCCTGGAGGACTGTTGGCTCAGTCGAGTCCGTTTGCGGTCTCTGGTTTGGCTCTGGACTAACTGCAAGTTAGTGTCATTAGGGCTTTTCCTCTTAAAATTTCCGTGGCTTCGGACAAAGCAGGGTTTTTTCTCGGGTAGAGGTTCAGGCTCGGTGCCCTCAGTATGGGCCACCTATGTACCCTCCTGTCTTGGCATTCATTGTCCTCTATAGCTTGGTATTGTTTTCCCAAAAGTAAGCTGTGGACTCTTTCCATTTAAGAAGAAAAACATAAATTATGCTTACCTGATAATTTCCTTTTCTTCTGATGGAAAGAGTCCACAGCTCCCCACCCTTAATTTTATGTGGGGCATCTGGCACCTTTTACCCTGATATTTCTTCTACTGTTCCTTGTTCCTCAGCAGAATGACTGGGGGATGAGGGGAGTGGGAGGAGTATTTAAGCCTTGGGCTGGGTTGTCTTTGCCTCCTCCTGATGGTCAGGTTCTTATTTCCCAAAAGTAATGAATGCATCTGTGAACGCTTTCCATTAGAAGAAAAGGAAATTATCAGTTAAGCATAATTTGTTTTTGTCAGGCCCTGGTCAGAATTAGGCCTGTGTTTAAGTCTGTTGCTCCTCCTTTGAGCCTTAACCCCTTAATGACCGAGGACGTGCAGGGTACGTCCTAAAAAAAAAGGCAGTTAACGCCTGAGGACGTACCCTGCACGTCCTCGGTGTGGAAAGCAGCTGGAAGCGATCCTGCTTGCTTCCAGCTGCTTTCCGGTTATTGCAGTGATGCCTCAATATGGAGGCATCCTGCAATAACTATGTATGGCCATCCGATGCAGAGAGAGCCACTCTGTGACCCTCTCTGCACCGGAGATCGGTGGCTTCCTTCGTTGGTGGGTGGGAGCAGCACCGGGAGGCGGGTGGCGGCCATCGATGGCCCTGGAGATGTGCAGGGGGGGGCGGGATCGTCGGCGGGGATGACTGGGGGCGCGCGCGCATACGGTAGGGAGGGGGCGGGCGCGTGTACGGGGAGGGAGCGGGTGGGAACGCTGCACTACAGAAAATATGCACTATAGGATTTGGTAATCAGGCTTATAAAATGTAATAAAAATAAAAATGCTAAATCAGGGGGTTTTGGGTTGGTATGTGGGAGGGAAGCTACACTACAGAAAATAAACTGCTAAAAAAAAACAAAAACATTTTTTTCTGCAAACTGGGTACTGGCAGATAGCTGCCAGTACCCAAGATGGCCCCCAAAAAGTCAGAGGGGGACGGTTAGAGAGGTGTTTGGGGGGGGGGGGATCAGGGAGGTTGGGGGGCTAAGGGGGATCCTACACAGCAGCATATGTAAATATGCTATTTTTTTTTTAAAAAAAAACAAAGATTCCCTTTATTTTTGTACTGGCAGACTTTCTGCCAGTACTTAAGATGGCGGGGACAATTGTGGGGAGGGAAGGGAGCTGTTTGGGAGGGATCAGGGGGTGGGATGTGTCAGATGGGAGGCTAATCTCTACACTAAAGCTAAAATTAACCCTGCAAGCTCCCTAATTAACCCCTTCACTGCTGGGCATAATACACGTGTGTTGCACAGCGGCATTTAGCGACCTTCTAATTACCAAACAGCAACGCCAAAGCCATATATATCTGCTATTTCTGAACAAAGGGGATCCCAGAGAAGCATTTACAACCATTTGTGCCATAATTGCACAAGCTGTTTGTAAATAATTTCAGTGAGAAACCTAAAATTGGGAAAAATTTAACGTTTTTTTTTATTTGATCACATCTGGCGGTGAAATGGTGGCATGAAATATACCAAAATGGGCCTAGATCAATACTTTGGGTTGTCTACTACACTACACTAAAGCTAAAATTAACCCTAGAAGCTCCCTAATTAACCCCTTCACTGCTAGCCATAATACACGTGTGGTGCGCAGTGGCATTTAGCGCCCTTCTAATTACCAAAAAGCAACAACAAAAGCCATATATGTCTGCTATTTCTGAACAAAGGGGATCCCAGAGAAGAATTTACAACCATTTATGCCATAATTGCACAAGTTGTTTGTAAATAATTTCAGTGAGAAACCTAAAGTTTGTGAACAAAATTGTGAAAAAGTGAACTATTTTTTGTATTTGATCGCATTTGGCGGTGAAATGGTTGCATGAAATATACCAAAATGGGCCTAGATCAATACTTTGGGATGTCTTCTAAAACAAAATATATACATGTCAAGGGATATTCAGGTATTCCTGACAGATATCAGGGTTCCAATGTAACTAGCGCTCATTTTGGAAAAAAAGGGGTTTGGAAATAGCAAAGTGCTACTTGTACTTATTGCCCTATAACTTGCAAAAAAAGCAAAGAACATGTAAATATTGGGTATTTCTTAACTCAGGACAAAATTTAGAAACTATTTAGCATTGGTGTTTTTTGGTGGTTGTAGATGTGTAACAGATTTTGGGGGTCAAAGTTAGAAAAAGTGTGTTTTTTTTCCATTTTTTCCTCATATTATATATATTTTTTTATAGTTAATTATAAGATATGATGAAAAAAATGGTATCTTTAGAAAGTCCATTTAATGGCGAGAAAAACGGTATATAATATGTGTGGGTACAGTAAATGAGCAAGAGGAATACAGCTAAACACAAACACTGCAGAAATGTAAAAATAGCCTTGGTCCCAAACGGACAGAAAATGGAAAAGTGCTGCGGTCATTAACCCCTTAATGACCGGACCATTTTTCAGTTTTCTTACCCTTAAAGGGACAGTCAACCATAGAATTGTTATTGTTTTAAAAGATAGATAATCCCTTTATTACCCATTCCCCAGTTTTGCATAACCAACACAGTTATATTAATGTACTTTTTACCTCTGTGATTACCTTGTATCTAGGAACCTTCTTCCAGCCCCCTGATCAAATGACTGACTGCTTATATCTATTGTCTTAAATTTAGCATTGTGTTGTGCTAGATCTTAACCCTTTCATGACATAGGCAATTGTTCAAGTTCTGAACGTAAACGAAACCTTGAATTTCAGCTATATGTCTTTTCAACCATAATTTACCCCTTTCACATTAAGTGCACCCACACTAATTATATATTGTTTTTTAGAGGACAGATAGGGCTTTCTTTTGGCATAAAAGATTTATTTCTCAACTATAATTTTATATAAAAAAAATCAAAGTGTGAGAAATTAAGAAATTTGAAGCTTTCCAAATGATTTTATTGTGAATATCATCATCCTGATATATGTTACTGCAATAAAACACCCATACTTGTGTTAAGCGATGTCCCATGAGTAGAAGGATATCCCCCATGTACAGGTTTTCTGAGTTTTCTGGAATTTACAAGGCCCAACATACGGCCTACCCATTTACATAGAAATCTGGCACATTCATTTTCTGGGCTTAAGTTGCCTTTCATACATTATAGCAGCCCAGGAATGAAAATGACCCCATCATGGCATACCATTTACAAAAGTAGACACCCTAGGGTATTCCAAAAGGGCCATGTCACGTCTTTTTGTGAAGCCCCTTAGTCACAACACCTGGCCAAATGTAGTGGTCATTTTTGTTGTATGCGTTTTTTACACAAACACTGCACTTTGGCTGTTTCTGTCATCAACCTTTTATGTTTTGCTGCTATAAAACACACATATTTGTGTTTGTCAAGGTCCTACGAGTAAAACAGTACCCCCCATGTACAGGTTTTATGGGGTTTACAGAAGTTACAGGGCCAAATATGGGGTCTGCCCATTTCAGTTTTTATGCATGGAAATTTGGCACCTTAATTTTCTGTGCCTATGTCCTCTTTAAGACGTTATAGCAGCCCAGGAATGAAAATTACCCCATCATGGCATACCATTTTCAAAAGAAGACACCCTAGGGTATTTCAAAAGGCCCATGTCACATATTTTTGTGAAGCCCCTTAGTCACAACACCTGGCCAAATGTAATGGTGATTTTTTTTGCATGCGTTTTTTGCACAAACACTGCACTTTGGCTGTCTCTGTCATCAACCTTTTATGTTTTGCTGCTATAAAACACACATATTAGTGTTTGTCAAGGTCCTACGAGTAAAACAGTACCCCCCATGTACAGGTTTTATGGGGTTTACAGAAGTTACAGGGCCAAATATGGGGTCTGCCCATTTCAGTTTTTATGCATGGAAATTTGGCACCTTAATTTTCTGTGCCATGTCCTCTTTGAGACATTATAGCAGCCCAGGAATGAAAATTACCCCATCATGGCATACCATTTTCAAAAGAAGACACCCTAGGGTATTCCAAAAGGCCCATGTCACATCTTTTTGTGAAGACCCTTAGTCACAACACCTGGCCAAATGTAGTGCTTCTTTTTTTTTGTATGCGTTTTTTGCACAAACACTGCCCTTTGGCTGTTTCTGTCATCAACCTTTTATGTTTTGCTGCTATAAAACACACATATTTGTGTTTGTCAATGTCCTAAGAGTAAAACAGTACCCCCCATGTACAGGTTTTATGGAGTTTACAGATGTTACAGGGCCAAATATGGGATCTGCCCATTTACATAGAAAATTGGCACATTCATTTTATGGGCCTTTGTCCTCTTTGAGACATTATAGCAGCCCAGGAATGAAAATTACCCCATCGTGGCATACCATTTATAAAAGTAGACAACCCAGGGTATTGAAAAAGGACTATGTTTAGTCTTTGTTTGTAGCCACTTAGTCACAACATCTGGCCAAAGGTAATGTTCATATTTCAGTTTTAGTTTATCACAAAAACACTGCCTTTTTGCTGTTTATATCATCCTTTTATGTTTTACTGCTATAATACACCCATCTTTGTGTTCAGCGATGTCCCATGAGTACAACAATACCCCCTATGTACAGGTTTTATGTGGTTTTAGGAAGTTACAGCGCCCAATATAGGGTCTGCCAATTTGCATGGAAATTGGGCACATTGATTTTATGGACCTTTGTTGCCTTTGAGACAGTATGGCAGCGCAGGAATGAAAATTACCCCACCATGGCATACCATTTGCAAAAGTAGACAACCCAGGGTATTAAAAAAGGACTATGTTTAGTCTTTTTTTGTAGCCACTTAGTCACAAAACCTGGTCAAATTTAGTGGTCATATTTTTTTATTTGCTTTTTTCACACAGACTTTGCATGTTTTCTATTTAGATCAACATCATTATATTTTTTACTGCTATAATACACCCATATCTGTGTTCAGTGATCTCCCATGAGTGCAACAATACCCCCTATGCACAGGTTTTATGTGGTTTTTGGAAATTACAGGGCCCAATATAGGGTCTGCATAGAAATTTGGCACATTGATTTTCTGGACCTATGTTGCCTTTGAGACAGTATGGCAGCCCAGGAATGAAAATTACCCCCCTCATGACATACCATTTGCAAAAGTAGATAACTCAGGATATTCTAAAAGGAGTATTTCTTTCATGTAATTAACAAGAGTCCATGAGCTAGTGACGTATGGGATATACATTCCTACCAGGAGGGGCAAAGTTTCCCAAACCTTAAAATGCCTATAAATACACCCCTCACCACACCCACAAATCAGTTTTACAAACTTTGCCTCCAAGGGAGGTGGTGAAGTAAGTTTGTGCTAGATTCTACGTTGATATGCGCTCCGCAGCAAGTTGGAGCCCGGTTTTCCTCTCAGCGTGCAGTGAATGTCAGAGGGATGTGAAGAGAGTATTGCCTATTGAATGCAGTGATCTCCTTCTATGGGATCTATTTCATAAGGTTCTCTGTTATCGGTCGTAGAGATTCATCTCTTACCTCCCTTTTCAGATCGACGATATACTCTTATATTTACCATTTCCTCTACTGATTCTCGTTTCAGTACTGGTTTGGCTTTCTACAAACATGTAGATGAGTGTCCTGGGGTAAGTAAGTCTTATTTTCTGTGACACTCTAAGCTATGGTTGGGCACTTTATTTATAAAGTTCTAAATATATGTATTCAAACATTTATTTGCCTTGACTCAGAATGTTCAACTTTCCTTATTTCCAGACAGTCAGTTTCATATTTGGGATTATGCTTTAAATTATCATATTTTTTCTTACCTCAAAAATTTGACTTTTTTTCCCTGTGGGCTGTTAGGCTCGCGAGGGCTGAAAATGCTTCATTTTATTGCGTCATTCTTGGCGCGGACTTTTTTGGCGCAAAAATTCTTTTCCGTTTCCGGCGTCATACGTGTCGCCGGAAGTTGCGTCATTTTTGACGTTATTTTGCGCCAAAGATGTCGGCGTTCCGGATGTGGCGTCATTTTTGGCGCCAAAAGCATTTAGGCGCCAAATAATGTGGGCGTCTTATTTGGCGCCAAAAAATATGGGCGTCGCTTTTGTCTCCACATTATTTCAGTCTCATTTTTCATTTGCTTCTGGTTGCTAGAAGCTTGATGTTTGGCATTTTTTTCCCATTCCTGAAACTGTCTTATAAGGAATTTGATCTATTTTGCTTTATATGTTGTTTTTTCTCTTACATATTGCAAGATGTCTCACGTTGCATCTGAGCCAGAAGATACTACAGGAAAACCACTGCCTGCTGGATCTACCAAAGCTAAGTGTATCTGCTGTAAACTTTTGGTAGCTATTCCTCCAGCTGTTGTTTGTAATAATTGTCATGACAAACTTGTTAAAGCAGATAATATTTCCTTTAGTGATGTACCATTGCCTGTTGCAGTTCCCTCAACATCTAAGGTGCAGAATGTTCCTGATAACATAAGAGATTTTGTTTCTGAATCCATAAAGAAGGCTTTGTCTGTTATTTCTCCTTCTAGTAAACGTAAAAAGTCTTTTAAATCTTCTCTCTCTACAGATGAATTTTTAAATGAACACCATCATTCTGATTCTTTGGACTCTTCTGGTTCAGAGGATTCTATCTCAGAGATTGATGCTGATAAATCTTCATATTTATTTAAGATGGAATTTATTCGCTCTTTACTTAAAGAAGTACTAATTGCTTTAGAAATAGAGGATTCTAGTCCTCTTGATACTAATTCTATACGTTTGGATAAGGTTTTTAAAGCTCCTGCGGTTATTCCAGAAGTCTTTCCTGTTCCTAATGCTATTTCTGCAGTAATTTCTAAGGAATGGGATAAATTGGGTAATTCATTTACTCCTTCTAAACGTTTTAAGCAATTATATCCTGTTCCGCCTGACAGGTTAGAATTTTGGGACAAAATCCCTAAAGTTGATGGGGCTATTTCTACCCTTGCTAAACGTACTACCATTCCTACGTCAGATGGTACCTCGTTTAAGGATCCTTTAGATAGAAAAATTGAATCTTTTCTAAGAAAAGCTTATCTATGTTCAGGTAATCTTCTTAGACCTGCTATATCATTGGCTGATGTTGCTGCAGCTTCAACTTTTTGGTTGGAAACTCTAGCGCAACAAGTAACAAATCGTGATTCTCATGATATTATTATTCTTCTCCAGCATGCTAATAATTTCATCTGTGATGCCATTTTTGATATTATTAGAGTTGATGTTAGGTTTATGTCTCTGGCTATCTTAGCCAGAAGAGCTTTATGGCTTAAGACCTGGAATGCTGATATGGCTTCTAAATCAACTCTACTTTCCATTTCTTTCCAGGGAAACAAATTATTTGGTTCTCAGTTGGATTCTATTATTTCAACTGTTACTGGTGGGAAAGGAACTTTTTTACCACAGGATAAAAAGTCTAAAGGTAAAAACAGGGCTAACAATCGTTTTCGTTCCTTTCGTTTCAACAAAGAACAAAAGCCTGATCCTTCGTCCTCAGGAGCAGTTTCAGTTTGGAAACCGTCTCCAGTCTGGAATAAATCCAAGCCTGCTAGAAAGGCAAAGCCTGCTTCTAAGTTCACATGAAGGTACGGCCCTCATTCCAGTTCAGCTGGTAGGGGGCAGGTTACGTTTTTTCAAAGAAATTTGGATCAATTCTGTTCACAATCTTTGGATTCAGAACATTGTTTCAGAAGGGTACAGAATTGGTTTCAAGATGAGACCTCCTGCAAAGAGATTTTTTCTTTCCCATGTCCCAGTAAATCCAGTGAAAGCTCAAGCATTTCTGAATTGTGTTTCAGATCTAGAGTTGGCTGGAGTAATTATGCCAGTTCCAGTTCCGGAACAGGGGATGGGGTTTTATTCAAATCTCTTCATTGTACCAAAGAAGGAGAATTCCTTCAGACCAGTTCTGGATCTAAAATTATTGAATCGTTATGTAAGGATACCAACGTTCAAGATGGTAACTGTAAGGACTATATTGCCTTTTGTTCAGCAAGGGAATTATATGTCCACAATAGATTTACAGGATGCATATCTGCATATTCCGATTCATCCAGATCATTATCAGTTCCTGAGATTCTCTTTTCTAGACAAGCATTACCAATTTGTGGCTCTACCGTTTGGCCTTGCTACAGCTCCAAGAATTTTCACGAAGATTCTCGGTGCCCTTCTGTCTGTAATCAGAGAACAGGGTATTGTGGTATTTCCTTATTTGGACGATATCTTGGTACTTGCTCAGTCTTTACATTTAGCAGAGTCTCATACGAATCGACTTGTGTTGTTTCTTCAAGATCATGGTTGGAGGATCAATTTACCAAAAAGTTCTTTGATTCCTCAAACAAGGGTAACCTTTCTGGGTTTCCAGATAGATTCAGTGTCCATGACTCTGTCTTTAACAGACAAGAGACGTCTAAAATTGATTACAGCCTGTCGAAACCTTCAGTCTCAATCATTCCCTTCGGTAGCCTTATGCATGGAAATTCTAGGTCTTATGACTGCTGCATCGGACGCGATCCCCTTTGCTCGTTTTCACATGCGACCTCTTCAGCTCTGTATGCTGAACCAATGGTGCAGGGATTACACGAAGATATATCAATTAATATCTTTAAAACCGATTGTTCGGCACTCTCTAACGTGGTGGACAGATCACCTTCGTTTAATTCAGGGGGCTTCTTTTGTTCTTCCGACCTGGACTGTAATTTCAACAGATGCAAGTCTCACAGGTTGGGGAGCTGTGTGGGGATCTCTGACGGCACAAGGAGTTTGGGAATCTCAGGAGGTGAGATTACCGATCAATATCTTGGAACTCCGTGCAGTTTTCAGAGCTCTTCAGTTTTGGCCTCTTCTGAAGAGAGAATCGTTCATTTGTTTTCAGACAGACAATGTCACAACTGTGGCATACATCAATCATCAAGGAGGGACTCACAGTCCTCTGGCTATGAAAGAAGTATCTCGAATTTTGGTTTGGGCAGAATCCAGCTCCTGTCTAATCTCTGCGGTTCATATCCCAGGTGTAGACAATTGGGAAGCGGATTATCTCAGTCGCCAAACGTTGCATCCGGGCGAATGGTCTCTTCACCCAGAGGTATTTCTTCAGATTGTTCAAATGTGGGGGCTCCCAGAGATAGATCTGATGGCCTCTCATCTAAACAAGAAACTTCCCAGGTATCTGTCCAGATCCCGGGATCCTCAGGCGGAGGCAGTGGATGCATTATCACTTCCTTGGAAGTATCATCCTGCCTATATCTTTCCGCCTCTAGTTCTTCTTCCAAGAGTAATCTCCAAGATTCTGAGGGAATGCTCGTTTGTTCTGCTAATAGCTCCGGCATGGCCTCACAGGTTTTGGTATGCGGATCTTGTCCGGATGGCATCTTGCCAACCATGGACTCTTCCGTTAAGACCAGACCTTCTGTCACAAGGTCCTTTTTTCCATCCGGATCTGAAATCCTTAAATTTAAAGGTATGGAGATTGAACGCTTGATTCTTGGTCATAGAGGTTTCTCTGACTCCGTGATTAATACTATGTTACAGGCTCGTAAATCTGTATCTCGAGAGATATATTATAGAGTCTGGAAGACTTATATTTCTTGGTGTCTTTCTCATCATTTTTCTTGGCATTCTTTTAGAATACCGAGAATTTTACAGTTTCTTCAGGATGGTTTAGATAAGGGTTTGTCCGCAAGTTCTTTGAAAGGACAAATCTCCGCTCTTTCTGTTCTTTTTCACAGAAAGATTGCTATTCTTCCTGATATTCATTGTTTTGTACAAGCTTTGGTTCGTATAAAACCTGTCATTAAGTCAATTTCTCCTCCTTGGAGTTTGAATTTGGTTCTGGGAGCTCTTCAAGCTCCTCCGTTTGAACCTATGCATTCATTGGACATTAAATTACTTTCTTGGAAAGTTTTGTTCCTTTTGGCCATCTCTTCTGCTAGAAGAGTTTCTGAATTATCTGCTCTTTCGTGTGAGTCTCCTTTTCTGATTTTTCATCAGGATAAGGCGGTGTTGCGAACTTCTTTTGAATTTTTACCTAAAGTTGTGAATTCCAACAACATTAGTAGAGAAATTGTGGTTCCTTCATTATGTCCTAATCCTAAGAATTCTAAGGAGAAATCATTGCATTCTTTGGATGTTGTTAGAGCTTTGAAATATTATGTTGAAGCTACGAAATCTTTCCGTAAGACTTCTAGTCTATTTGTTATCTTTTCCGGTTCTAGGAAAGGCCAGAAAGCTTCTGCCATTTCTTTGGCATCTTGGTTGAAATCTTTAATTCATCTTGCCTATGTTGAGTCGGGTAAAATTCCGCCTCAGAGAATTACAGCTCATTCTACTAGGTCAGTATCTACTTCCTGGGCGTTTAGGAATGAAGCTTCGGTTGACCAGATCTGCAAAGCAGCAACTTGGTCCTCTTTGCATACTTTTACTAAATTCTACCATTTTGATGTGTTTTCTTCTTCTGAAGCAGTTTTTGGTAGAAAAGTTCTTCAGGCAGCGGTTTCAGTTTGAATCTTCTGCTTATGTTTTTTGTTAAACTTTATTTTGGGTGTGGATTATTTTCAGCAGGAATTGGCTGTCTTTATTTTATCCCTCCCTCTCTAGTGACTCTTGTGTGGAAAGATCCACATCTTGGGTAGTCATTATCCCATACGTCACTAGCTCATGGACTCTTGTTAATTACATGAAAGAAAACATAATTTATGTAAGAACTTACCTGATAAATTCATTTCTTTCATATTAACAAGAGTCCATGAGGCCCACCCTTTTTTGTGGTGGTTATGATTTTTTTGTATAAAGCACAATTATTCCAATTCCTTATTTTATATGCTTCGCACTTTTTTTCTTATCACCCCACTTCTTGGCTATTCGTTAAACTGATTTGTGGGTGTGGTGAGGGGTGTATTTATAGGCATTTTAAGGTTTGGGAAACTTTGCCCCTCCTGGTAGGAATGTATATCCCATACGTCACTAGCTCATGGACTCTTGTTAATATGAAAGAAATGAATTTATCAGGTAAGTTCTTACATAAATTATGTTTTTAGTTGTTTTGTATAACTTATAATGGCCTTAGAGTGGATGGGCTTAACATATAAAGGGACAGGACAAGGTCAGGGGATTTATGAAGTTAGGAATACAGAATAATAAAATAAAATAATTTAGGAACACATACAGATTGCTTTCAAATTAAAAGTTTAACTCTGTGTGATATATTCGAAAGCAATCAGTGATACAGAGGCCAGGTTGAGAGGGGCAGTCAGGGCAATGGTAACTAGAATCCCTCCTCCCTCCTTTTTTATAGCAGACTCTGCATCTTTTCTGGGGTGTTAATTTGCAGGCAGTGGGGGGGATCCTAGTGGGAAAATGCCTGCCACAGAGTCGCTCAACATTTTCAGATTGAACAGTGGGAGGATTAGGGGTCTGGTTAAACAAAATATCAGATGTTACATTTAACACAAATTCCAAAAAAGTATAAGTTTTCCCTGTGCCTGTTTTTTTGTACAGCACATATGCATTATATACTGCGATCTGCATAATATAAAAGGCTACTTTTTTGTACCAAGTTCTAGTTTTTCTTTGAATTAGATATGGCTGCAGGCACCGGTCAGCTAAATCTACCCCCCCCCATGTTTTTGTTGTACTCCACAATGCACTTTGGCTTTCGGATCTGTGCAGATCTTCCCTTCACAGACACTGGCACTGTAGCTTCATCGTGCATTGTGGAGAGCATGTACACATCTTTTTTATCAGTGTACCGAAGGGCCAGTAGCTCATTGTGGCGTAAAGCTGACGTTGTGCCCCTACTTTTTTTTCCATATGTCAGCTTCTGGGGGAAACCTTTGCGATTTTTTCTTGTTGTGCCACAGGCCACGGTTTCAAAATAAAACAAAAATTTTAATAGCTCTGTGCTGGTGTAAAAATTATCGAGCCACAAATGGTACCCTTTATTTAGCAGGGGTAGTAGGAGATCCCACACAATTTTCCCACTTGTGCCAACTGAATCTGGGCAGCCAGGTGGATCCAAGTGGCTATCCTTTCCCTGGTAGATGCGAAATGCCCAGGTATACCCAGTACTGCATTCACGGAGCTTATAAAATTGTACCCCATAGCGGGACCTCTTGGATGGTATATATTGCTTGAAAAGCAATCTCCCCTTAAATTTCATGAGGGACTCATCAATGCAAATGTCCTGCTCAGGTATGTAAACTTCTTTAAATTTTTGGGACAGGTGGCTTATCAGGGCCTTAGTTTATATAACCTGTCATGCAGGGGGTCATTTTTGGGGGGGCACTTGGTATTATCATTAAAATGGAGAAACCGCAGCAATTGTTCATATCTGTCCCTCTTCATAACCCCTGGAAAAAGAGGGGTAGCCAGGATGGGGTTCTGGCTCCAGTATGAACGAATGCTGGGTTTCTTCACAATCCCCATTATTAATGTCAGGGCCCAAAACTTTTTCATCTCTGGTATGTCAGTGGGGTGCCAGCTATTTTTTCTGACATACAGAGATTGGGGATTTTTGGACAGATACTGGCTGGCATATAAATTTGTTTGAGCAACTATATGCTCAAACATGGTATCTGTCAGAATCAGGGACATATAGTTTATTGGCTCACATACTGGAACATCACTTGTGATGCCAGGAGTCTCAGTAAATTCTGGCATTTCTGGGGCAGTGAAATTTGGGGGTATCCAATTTTGGTCATTTGTGCGACGCCTCCTTTTAGGTGGCGGGCAGGGAGCACCAGCATCAGATGTATCACTCAGGGGCTCTATATCTGATGCCGTAAGGGTTGCGCTGTCAGACAGAGCAGAGAGGGTTTCACTCCCTGAATCTGCAGCAAGAATGGCATAAGCCTCTTCTGCTGAATAGCGTGCCATAACAGATTTTTTTCAGTACAAATTACCACTTCACCACCACCAATTCCCACTTCACCTTCCCCAAAATCCCACTAAACCACCCCAATTACCACCTCCCAATTACCATCCACCCTATTCCCTCAGATTTTTTTTTTTTTTAAAAATTATGATTTTTTTATATATATATATATATATATATATATATATATATATATATATATATTTTTTTTTTTTTTTTATAAACTAAAAAAAACATAATTTATGTAAGAACTTACCTGATAAATTCATTTCTTTCATATTAGCAAGAGTCCATGAGCTAGTGACGTATGGGATATACATTCCTACCAGGAGGGGCAAAGTTTCCCAAACCTTAAAATGCCTATAAATACACCCCTCACCACACCCACAAATCAGTTTAACGAATAGCCAAGAAGTGGGGTGATAAGAAAAAAGTGCGAAAGCATAAAAAATAAGGAATTGGAATAATTGTGCTTTATACAAAAAAATCAAAACCACCACAAAAAAGGGTGGGCCTCATAGACTCTTGCTAATATGAAAGAAATGAATTTATCAGGTAAGTTCTTACATAAATTATGTTTTCTTTCATGTAATTAGCAAGAGTCCATGAGCTAGTGACGTATGGGATAATGACTACCCAAGATGTGGATCTTCCACGCAAGAGTCACTAGAGAGGGAGGGATAAAATAAAGACAGCCAATTCCGCTGAAAATAATCCACACCCAAAATAAAGTTTAAATCTTATAATGAAAAAAACTGAAAATATAAGCAGAAGAATCAAACTGAAACAGCTGCCTGAAGTACTTTTCTACCAAAAACTGCTTCAGAAGAAGAAAACACATCAAAATGGTAGAATTTAGTAAAAGTATGCAAAGAAGACCAAGTTGCTGCTTTGCAAATCTGATCAACCGAAGCTTCATTCCTAAATGCCCAGGAAGTAGAAACTGACCTAGTAGAATGAGCTGTAATCCTTTGAGGCGGAGTTTTACCCGACTCGACATAAGCATGATGAATTAAAGATTTCAACCAAGATGCCAAAGAAATGGCAGAGGCCTTCTGACCTTTCCTAGAACGGAAAAGATAACAAAAAGACTAGAAGTCTTTCGGAAATTCTTAGTAGCTTCAACATAATATTTCAAAGCTCTAACTACATCCAAAGAATGCAATGATTTCTCCTTAGAATTCTTAGGATTAGGACATAATGAAGGAACCACAATTTCTCTACTAATGTTGTTAGAATTCACAACCTTAGGTAAAAATTGAAAAGAAGTTCGCAACACCGCCTTATCCTGATGAAAAATCAGAAAAGGAGACTCACAAGAAAGAGCAGATAATTCAGAAACTCTTCTAGCAGAAGAGATAGCCAAAAGGAACAAAACTTTCCAAGAAAGTAATTTAATGTCCAATGAATGCATAGGTTCAAATGGAGGAGCTTGAAGAGCCCCCAGAACCAAATTCAAACTCCAAGGAGGAGAAATTGACTTAATGACAGGTTTTATACGAACCAAAGCTTGTACAAAACAACGAATATCAGGAAAATTAGCAATCTTTCTGTGAAAAAGAACAGAAAGAGCAGAGATTTGTCCTTTCAAGGAACTTGCAGACAAACCTTTATCCAAACCATCCTGAAGAAACTGTAAAATTCTCGGAATTCTAAAAGAATGCCAGGAAAAACGATGAGAAAGACACCAAGAAATGTAAGTCTTCCAGACTCTATAATATATCTTCCTAGATACAGATTTACGAGCCTGTAACATAGTATTAATCACAGAGTCAGAGAAACCTCTTTGACTAAGAATCAAGCGTTCAATCTCCATACCTTTAAATTTAAGGATTTGAGATCCTGATGGAAAAAAGGACCTTGCAACAGAAGGTCTGGTCTTAACGGAAGAGTCCACGGTTGGCAAGAGGCCATCCGGACAAGATCCGCATACCAAAACCTGTGCGGCCATGCTGGAGCCACCAGCAGAACAAACTAGCATTCCTTCAGAATCTTGGAGATTACTCTTGGAAGAAGAACTAGAGGCGGAAAGATATAGGCAGGATGATACTTCCAAGGAAGTGACAATGCATCCACTGCTTCCGCTTGAGGATCCCTGGATCTGGACAGATACCTGGGAAGCTTCTTGTTTAGATGAGAAGCCATCAGATCTATTTCTGGAAGTTCCCACATTTGAACAATCTGAAGAAATACCACTGGGTGAAGAGAACATTCGCCTGGATGTAACGTTTGGCGGCTGAGATAATCCACTTCCCAATTGTCTATCGTAGGAATAGTAGTACGTTTAGCAAGAGTAGAGATAGCCCCATCAACTTTAGGGATTTTGTCCCAAAACTCTAATCTGTCAGATGGCACAGGATATAATTGCTTAAAACGTTTAGAAGGAGTAAATGAATTACCCAAATTATTCCATTCCCTGGAGATTACTTCAGAAATAGCATCAGGGACAGGAAAAACTTCTGGAATAACCACAGGAGATTTAAAAACCTTATTTAAACGTTTAGATTTAGTAGCAAGAGGACCAGAATCCTCTATTTCTAATGCAATTAAGACCTCTTTAAGTAAAGAACGAATACATTCCATTTTGAATAAATATGAAGATTTATCAGCATCAACCTCTGAGACAGAATCCTCTGAACCAGAGGAACCACTATCAGAATCAGAATGATGATGTTCATTTAAAAATTCATCTGAAAAATGAGAAGTTTTAAAAGACCTTTTACGTTTACTAGAAGGAGGAATAACAGACATAGCCTTCTTAATGGATTTAGACACACAATCTCTTATGTTAACAGGAACACTAGTATTAGATGTTGATGGAACTGCAACAGGTAATGGTACTTTACTAAAGGAAATATTATCTGCATTAACAAGTTTGTCATGACATTCATTACAAACAACAGCTGGAGGAACAGATACCACAAGTTTACAGCAGATACACTTAGCTTTGGTAGGTCCAGCACCAGGCAGTGATTTTCCTGTAGTATCTTCTGACTCAGTTGCAACGTGGGACATCTTGCAATATGTAATAGAAAAAACAACATATAAAGCAAAATTGATCAAATTCCTTAAAAGACAGTTTCAGGAATGGGAAAAAATGCCAGTGAACAAGCTTCTAGCAACCAGAAGCAATAAATAATGAGACTTAAATAATGTGGAGACAATAATGACGCCCATATTTTTTAGCGCCAAAAAAGACGCCCACATTATTTGGCGCCTAAATGCTTTTGGCGCCAAAAATGACGCCACATCCGGAACGCCGACACTTTTGGCGCAAAAAAACGTCAAAAAGATGACGCAACTTCCGGCGACACGTATGACGCCTGAAATAGAAAAATATTTTTGCGCCAAAAAAGCCCGCGCCAAGAATGACGCAATAAAATGAAGCATTTTCAGCCCCCGCGAGCCTAACAGCCCACAGGAAAAAAAGTCAATTTTAAGGTAAGAAAAAATGATAAATTCATATGCATTATCCCAAATATGAAACTGACTGTCTGAAATAAGGAACGTTGAACATCCTGAGTCAAGGCAAATAAATGTTTGAATACATATATTTAGAACTTTATATAAAAGTGCCCAACCATAGCTTAGAGTGTCACAGAAAATAAGACTTACTTACCCCAGGACACTCATCTACACGTAGTAGAAAGCCAAACCAGTACTGAAACGAGAATCAGTAGAGGTAATGGTATATATAAGAGTATATCGTCGATCTGAAAAGGGAGGTAAGAGATGAATCTCTACGACCGATAACAGAGAACCTATGAAATAGACCCCGTAGAAGGAGATCATTGAATTCAAATAGGCAATACTCTCCTCACATCCCTCTGACATTCACTGCACGCTGAGAGGAAAACCGGGCTCCAACCTGCTGCGGAGCGCATATCAACATAGAATCTAGCACAAACTTACTTCACCACCTCCATAGGAGGCAAAGTTTGTAAAACTGATTTGTGGGTGTGGTGAGGGGTGTATTTATAGGCATTTTGAGGTTTGGGAAACTTTGCCCCTCCTGGTAGGAATGTATATCCCATACGTCACTAGCTCATGGACTCTTGCTAATTACATGAAAGAAAAAAAGGAACTGGGAAGGGTAGTGATTGGGAACAGCAGGGAAGGGGTTAATAATAACTAAAGATCCCCACAAATAAACTTTTGGGCACTGATCAAAGCCCTGACAGGCTGATCACTGTGATATTAGGCTGATCACAGTAGCAGCTCAGTGATCAGCAGCAAAAACAATATATATATATATATATTTGTAACCCCCACAAATAAACCCCCAGCGCTTTTGATCAACACTGATCAAAGCCCTAACTGGATAACCAAGTTATATTAGGCTGATCACAGTAGCAGCTCTGTGATCAGCAGCAAAAAAATATATATATTGTATTTATTTTTTATATATATATTTTCCCCTCTCTAGCACTACAAACACTAAACTGTCTTCCTCTCTCTCTCAGATCGCACTGAGAGCAGAGAGGAAGCGGATACACTTGTAACAGCCAATGATTCCACTCATTGGCTGCTACAGTGTTACAGGGGACAATCGATACACCCCCTCCATGCTGATTGGATCCTGGGGGAGTGCCAGAGGTGCTAGGCACATCCCCCAACCGGATCCACAACAAACAAAATATCGGAGGGGGCACAGGAGCTGAAAACCGTTATGCCGTTCTATTCCGTCATAACGGCTCTAAAGCCCAGTGTAATTATGATGGAATGGAACGGCATAACGACGTTAAAAGGTTAAATAACTTTCTGTGCCTGAACACAGTGTTATCTATATAGCCCACATGTACTTTCTGTCTCTTTGTGTTGAAACGAGATTTAAAAAGCATGTGATAAGAGGCAGCCCTCAAAGGCTTAGAAATTAGCATATGAGCCTACCTATGTTTAGTTTAAACTAAGAATACCAAGAGAAAAAAGCAAATTTGATGATAAAAGTAAATTGGAAAGTCGATTAAAATTAAAAGTCCTATCTGAATAATGAAAGTTTAATTTATACTTGACTGTCCCTTTAATGGCAATGGCTATTTTTACATTTCTGCAGTGTTAGTGTTTAGCTGTAATTTTCCTCTTACTCATTTACTGTACCCACACATATTATATACCATTTATATACTCATTTATTGTACTCACACATATTATATACCATTTATATACTCATTTATTGTACTCACACATATTATATACCGTTTATATACTCATTTATTGTACCCACACATATTATATACCATTTATATACTCATTACTGTACTCACACATATTATATACCGTTTATATACTCATTACTGTACCCACACATATTATATACCGTTTATATACTCATTTACTGTACCCACACATATTATATACCGTTTATATACTCATTACTGTACCCACACATATTATATACCGTTTATATACTCATTACTGTACTCACACATATTATATACTGTTTATATACTCATTTACTGTACCCACACATATTATATATCGTTTTTCTCGCCATTAAATGGACTTTCTAAAGATACCATTTTTTTCATCATATCTTATAATTTAATATAAAAAATATATAAAATATGAGGAAAAAATGGAAAAAAACACACTTTTTCTAACTTTGACCTCCAAAATCTGTTACACATCTACAATCACCAAAAAACACCCATGCTAAATAGTTTCTAAATTTTGGCCTGAGTTTAGAAATACCAAATGGTTACATGTTGTTTGCTTTTTTTTTGCAAGTTATAGGGCAATAAGTACAAGTAGAACTTTGCTATTTCCAAACCACTTTTTTTCAAAATGAGCGCTAGTTACATTGGAACACTGATATCTGTCCGGAATCCCTGAATATCCCTTGACATGTATATATATTTTTTTTAGAAGACAACCCAAAGTATTGATTTATGCCCATTTTGGTATATTTCATGCCACCATTTCACCACCAAATGCGAGCAAATAAAAAAAATTGTTCACTTTTTCACAAATTTTGTCACAAACTTTAGGTTTCTCACTGAAATTATTTACAAACAGTTTGTGCAATTATGGCACAAATGGTTGTAAATGCTTCTCTGGGATCCCCTTTGTTCAGAAATAGCAGACATATATGGCTTTGGTGTTGCTTTTTGGTAATTAGAAGGCCGCTAAATGCAGCTGTGCACCATACGTGTATTATGCCCAGCAGTGAAGGGGTTAATTAGGGATCTTGTAAGGGCCTTGAAGGGTTAATTTTAGCTTTAGTGTAGTGTAGTAGACAACCCAAAGTATTGATCTAGGCCCATTTTGGTATATTTCATGCCACCATTTCACCGCCAAATGCGAGCAAATAAAAAAAAAAAGTGACATTTTTCACAATTTTAGGTTTCTCACTTAAATTATTTACAAACAGCTTGTGCAATTATGGCACAAATGGTTTGTAAATGCTTCTCTGGGATCTCCTTTGTTCAGAAATAGCAGACATATATGGCTTTGGCGTTGCTTTTTGGCAATTAGGAGGCCGCTAAATGCTGCTGCGCACCACACTTGTATTATGCCCAGCAGTGAAGAGGTTAATTAGGTAGCTTGTAGAGAGCTTGCAGGGTTATTTTTAGCTTTAGTGTAGAGATTAGCCTCCCACCTGACACATCCCACCCCCTGATCCCTCCCAGACAGCTCTCTTCCCTCCCCCACCCCACAATTGTCCCCGCCATCTTAAGTACTGGCAGAAAGTCTGCCAGTACTAAAATAAAAGGTGTTTTTTTTTTTTGTTTTTGTTTTTTTTAATTATTCAGCTGTGAAGGACCCCTGCCCTAACCCCCAACCTCCCTGATCCCCCCCAAACACCTCTCTAACCCTCCCCACCTACCTATTTGCCACCATCTTGGGTACTGGCAGCTGTCTGCCAGTACCCAGTTTTCCCCAAAAAATAAAGTGTTTTTTTTTTTTTTTTTTAGTTGTTTTTTCATTTTTTCTGTAGTGTAGCTGCCCCCCCCCCCCAGTACCCCCACCCCCTAACTCTACCAAATCCTATTATTTATTTATTTATTTTTAAAAAGTTTGCTGCCCCCCCTTGCGCGCGCACACACACACACACGCACACGCACACGCAGGCCCCCCCTCCGCACGCTCCCGGCATCCGGCGTGCACAATGCACTTGTAGGAACCGGATGCCGGTAGCGATGGGCCGCCCACCCTCCTCCCTTGTAAGCTCCCACCAACGAATGGCCCCATCGCTACCGGTGCAGAGAGGGCCACAGAGTGGCTCTCTCTGCATCGGATGCTTTTTAAAGGGTATTGCAGGATGCCTCAATATCGAGGCATCACTGCAATACCCTGAGAGCTGCTGGAAGCGATTGCGATAGTTTCCAGCACTCTCTTAGACAACTGACGTACCAGGTACGTCCATTGTTACTAACTGCTAGTTTTTTCAGGACGTACCTGGTACGTCAGTTGTCATTAAGGGGTTAAAGGGACATGAAACCCAAAAATGTTCTTTCATGTTTCAGATAGAGAATACAATTTTAAACAACTTTCCAATTTATTTCTATTATTTAATGGGCTTCCTTCTTGTGTTATCCTTTGCTGAAAGATTTATCTAGGTAAGCTCAGGAGCAGCAAATAACCTAGGTTCTAGCTGCTGATTGGTGGCTTCAGATATATAATGATTGTCATTGGCTCATCCATGTGTTCAGTTAGAAAACGGTAGTGCACTGCTGCTCCTTCAACAAATGATACCAAGAGAATGAAACAAATTAGATAATAGAAGTAAATTAGAAAGTTGTTTAAAATTGTATGTTCTACCTAAATCATGAAAGAAAATGTTGGGGTTTCATGTCCCTTTAACCTTGTTCTTAAAGTTTTGCAGCAGACTCCGTTTGAGCCAATGCGTTCCATAGATATTAAGTTGTTGTCTTGGAAGGTTTTGTTTCTTATGGCTCTCTCTTCTGCTCGGAGAGTTTCGGAACTCTCGGCTTTGCTGTGTGATTCGCCTTATCTTATCTTTTATGCTGATAAGGCAGTTCTTCTAATTAAGTTAGGTTTCTTTCCTAAGATATAGTGAGTCCACAGCAGAATCTTCAATTACTGTTGGGAATATCATTTCTGGCCAGCAGGAGGAGGGAAAGAGCACCACAGCAAAGCTGTTAAGTATCACTTCCCTACCCACAACCCCCAATCATTCTCTTTGCCTGCCGGTGCAAGGAGTAGGTGAAGTTTTTTGGTGTCTGAAAAGAAGTTTACTTCAATCAAGACTTTATTATTTTAAAAGCAGAGTAGGTTTGCTCTGATCTTTCCTTGGGTCTAGCCGTACCCCATGTCAGTCTCTTCAGTAGTGTAGTGGTGACTTTTAACCAGTTGGGAACTTGTGAGGTACAACCCTCTATGCGTTTTATCAACAGGCTTGCTGCCCTATTCAGAAAGCCTGAGTAAGTTTACTCTGATCTTTCTTTATTTACAGGTCCATGTGTGGAGTGGCATCCTCTCAAACTGGGTAAGCTGTCCTTTCTACCGGACAGCCTGAAGTGCAGGTAAATGCCAAAACGTTTTGTTTTTTACATAAAGGGACTATGGCACTTTAGGAAGATTGCTGCACAGGGTCATTTACATTTAATCCTGGGGGGAGTATCTGTTTTATGGTATAGGAGCAGGCACTGGTGACTTGTTAGAGAAGGGGTTTGTGTTTAACCCTACTTTGGTGGCTCAGACTGTAAATTCTTCTCCTCCTTATTCCGGTGTAGCTACCGGTTACAGGAGTTTTTTAACTGCGGTTGCAATTTTTGTTAACATGGGAGTGTCGTGTTTGTTTTCTTTAATGGCCGCCGGGACCGCCCATGTTACATTGAGAGAGGCAGTCCTTTTCACTGTGGCGGCAGTTTAATAGAGAACGCACACTTTTCAGAAGAGGAAAAACGCGGTTTATATTGACAGCCGGAAGGAGTCTCTGGCTTCGCATCTAGATTGGAAAGGTCAGGAGGAGTTCCGGAGTGAGCTGGGACTGCCAAGTTTTCATTTGCTGTCAGTATGTTTAGATCTTCAGTCAGCAGAGGCATGTAGGCACCTCAGCTGAATAGTTGAGGTGTAGAGTGTCAGAGGGTTTCATTAGTTCTGAATCTCAGTATAATTGAGATATTTTGTGCCTTAAAGGGACAGTTATCGTTTGTTTTTTGGAATCTCAAGTGTTTTTGGAATCTCAAGTGTTATTGTTGCAAGATGGACCAAGGGGCCTTGCTTAATGTTGCATGCAAGCTCTGTTTTATCTCCCAAGTAGAGCCCCCTCTGCCTTTCTGTTCTTCATGTATTAAAAGATTTTACAAGGATAGACTTCCTTTCTGTTCTTCATGTATTAAAAGATTTTACAAGGATAGACTTTTTTAATCTGGACCATCATTCTCCAAGGCTGATGCTGTTCAGGTTTCTCCTGTATCAGATATGCCACAGCTTTCTCCTCAAACGTCCTTATGCAGTGCTCTGCGGTTCCTCTCATGCTCCTGTAGGAGTTTCTTTGCAAGACATTGCTGCCCTGGTATCCTCTGTGGTATCTGAGGCATTATCTGCCTTTCCCATGCTTCAGGGAAGACACAAGAGGAATTTAAATATTCAGTTGGTAAGGTTTCTGATCCAGTTGTGGCTAACCAGGTTGCTCTTTCTCAGAAGTCTGAGGAGGAAGACATGTTGGTTGCCTCTGAGGGTGAAATCTCAGACTCAGACAGTATAATTCCTTCTGCTGATGCTGAAGATGTATCCTTCAGATTTAAGCTGGAACACCTCTGTATATTGTTAAAGGAGGTTTTGGCTACCTTGGACGACTCTGACACGACTATCGTAGTCAACCCTAAGAAATCTAGTAAGCTAAATAAATACTTTGATGTTCCCTCCGCGGTGGAGGTATTTCCTGTTCTGGACCGTGCTACAGCATTTATTGCACAGGAGTGTGAGAGGCCTGGAATTCCTTTTTCTCCATCTCCATTTTTCAAGAAAATGTTTCCAGTGGCTGATTCCATTAAGGAGTCGTGGCAGACGGTTCCTAAGGTGGAAGGAGCAATCTCCACCTTGGCTAAGAGAACCACTATTCCCATAGAGGATAGTTGTTCTTTCAATGATCCCATAGATAAAAAGCTGGAGGCCTTGCTAAAGAAGATGCATGTCCATCAAGGCCTTCAATGGCAACCTGCAGTGTGCATAGCTACTGTGACCAGTGCAGCAGCCTACTGGTTTAATGCGTTGTCTGAATCTATTCAGGCAGAAACTCCCTTGGAGGAGATCCAGGACAGGATTAAGACTCTTAAGTTAACCAATTCCTTTATCACTGATGCTTCCTTACATGTCATTAAGTTGGGAGCAAAAATATCTGGTTTTGCTATTCTAGCCCGCAGAGCCTTATGGTTGAAATCCTGGTCTGCGGAAGTTTTGTCTAAGTAAAAGCTTCCTTACAAGGGTAAGACCTTGTTTGGTTGAGATCATTTCAGATATCACAGATGGAAAGGGATCTTTCTTTCATGTAATTGGCAAAAGTCCATAAGCTAGTGACGTATGGGATATACAATCCTACCAGGAGGTGCAAAGTTTCCCAACCCTAAAAATGCCTATAAATACACCCCTCACCACACCCACAATTCAGTTTTACAAACTTTGCCTCCTATGGAGGTGGTGAAGTAAGTTTGTGCTTGATGATTTCTTCTATGATAGGAGCTTCTAAGCATTCTGAAGCCCAATTCCTCTCAGAGTACAGTGTTTGTCAGAGGGATGTGAAGAGAGTATCGCCTATTGCTTTTATGGTTTCCCTCGTGGGAAATCTTTTCAAGGGTTCTCTGTTATCTGTCGTAGGGATTCATCCCCTACCACCCTTTTCAGATTGACGATATACTCTTGCATACCATTACCTCTGCTGATAGTTTTCAGTACTGGTTTGGCTATTTGCTATATGTGGATGGGTGTCTTTCGGTAAGTATGTATCATTATTTAAGACACTCTTGGCTATGGTTTGGCGCTTTATGTATTATATAAAGTTTTAAATATATGTATTTTACTTATTTGCCATGAGTCAGGGAATCCTGTTTTAGGAAGTTTGTCTTACCTGGGGTATAGTCTTTTTCTATTTGACTTGTTTTTTCTTTGTAAACTTGCGGGCAAATTAGGCTCGTGAGGGTGCAAAATGCTGTTTTTTATTGCGTCATTCCTGGCGCAAGAATTTTTTGGGTGCGAATATGCGTTCGTAATGATGCAAGTTCGTAATTTCCAGCGTCTTAGTTGACGCTAGGTTGTTTGACGCGGAATTGTGTTTATGACGTGAGTTGCGTCATTTCCTGATGTTTGTTGGCGCCAAATATATTCTCAACTTCCTTTTGCGTTGTACGTATTTATATTTACCCGACTTCCTATATGCTCCTTGCCTTCTTTTGGCGCGATCCGATATACGGCATAGTTTTCAGCGCAAGCGAGGGAACCCACGCCGCCCGTAATTTCACCTCGCACATTGGGGTATCCAATATACAGCGCCGTCAGATGCTAAAGTGGCGAAACTACGCCAGTATTTTGTCAGCGTAAAGTCTCAATAAAGTGTATTTTTATGCAAATTAGGCTAACACTCGTAAAAATTACCCACGACTCCATCTAAAAATGCGCAACGTAATTACGCTATTCAAAAGTCATATATAAACCCATGCGCAGCTGCCATTTTCTTCAGTGTGTTTGGATGGTTCGTTGAGCTACAGCACACTACAGTGAGTTTAGGATTAGTAAGAGTAGTGAGAGAGGCGCAGCATAATAGTTAAGTCGGATTTTTGTTTGGGTAATCTTGTACATTTACTTACACATGATAGGCTGAGTGTTTGGTTGTGATTGTGTGTGATTGAACTGTGTGTGTAATGTGAGGATGGTAGGGAGAGGTAGGGCGGAGGGGAGGAGGGGAGCGGAGTTGCAGGGAGAGGAGTATTGTAGCGGACAGGAGGAGCAGCGAGGTCCCTGTCAGGGAGTGAGTGGGGAGAGGGAGAGTTAGAAGGGATGATGGGAGGGGAGATGCCCAGAGACCAGGCACACTTAGAAGAGGGACAGAGGGTGCACATGGGGACAGAAGGGGGGGGGGGGAGGGAGAGGATAGGGAGGAACCCACACCAGGGACATCCCAGGTGGCAACAGAGGATGAGCGCATGAGATGCCCAAACTTCTCATTCGATGAGAATGTTGCGCTAGTCCAGGCCATCATGGACAACCACAGTGCCTTCTTTGGCCAGGAGAAGGTCAAAGGTGTTGCCCGAAGGCGTAAGGCAGCATGGTTGGCGGTAGAGGATGCTGTAAAAAGTGTGGCCCCGCAGAGGAGGACTGTCGAGGGACTTAAAAAAAGGTGGAACGATTGTAAGAGGCGGGTGAAAGAGAAGATGGGGCAGGAAGCCATGCACCAGAGGGGATCAGGCGGTGGTCCACCCCTGGAAACCGAATACAACACCTGGCAGGAGATGATACGTAGGTCCCTGAGTATCACAGCAGTCCGTGGACTTCCAGGGGCTCGTGACTCAGGGGCTGCAACCACAGCACCTCATGCTGGTGAGTAACATCCCACACACCAGTATTATATGTATTTGAGATATAACATCCTTTAATGTCACACATTCATGTACACAATGAGGAGCATGGTATTTGGCCTACTAACAAAAACATCTACAATTATATTTCACATTAATGCTACTTAACACAATGCAATTCATGATATGAGGTGGAATAGTGCAATACTAACATGTCTCAGAGTAACACAGGCCACAAGCCACATGTTGAGTTTTCAGTAAATGGACACTATAGCCATCACAATACTTTTAGCTCAGAAAGCAGGTTCTGTGCCTACATCAGGCTAAAGTAAATTGTGTGACCATAGTGTCACTTAAAGAACACATTTTCTCCATCACTGACATGTACACATAACTATTGTATGAAACACATACTTGTATACTGTGCAGTTTTAAATCTCTCATATCACAAATCACATTGTGCACTTGCATGTTATACAGTATGACATGAGAATGAGTATTGTCCCTAGCATGTATCAATGTACATTGTATGCCCACATGGACATATATATGACTGTACTAATCCCTATCATCATTTGACTCCTCCACAGAACCTCCTGTCACCAGGCTGCAAACAGGCATGCCTCCACCACCACCAGTCACAGGCATGCAGCCACCTCCACCACCAGTCACAGCCATGCAGCCACCTCCACCACCAGTCTTCAGGCAGCAACATGGACAGTATGCTCCCAGGCATGAGCAGGGTTGGATTGCCTCCGTTGAGGACCCAAAAGTGATGCCACCACCATTGGCATACAACCCCTGGCAAGATACCTGGCCTGAGGAATATTCTTTTGGCTTTGAGGGGGAGCCAAGTCAGCCACAAAGGGTCCATGTCTTTACCCCCCCCCCCCCCCAACACAATATCAGGCCAATCATGGCTTTTACAGACAGGGGATGTCGCAAGAAATGCAAACTGGACAGGCTGAGTGGTCACACACTAGTCATCAATGGGACTACCAATCCAGCCTGAGAGCTCCACCATCTTCTTCTCTTGGAAAAGCTCCACTGTCCGCTTCCCTTGGGAGAGCTCCACCATCTGCTTCCCTCGGGAGAGCTCCACCATCCTCAGATGAGCATATAGCTGACGTTGTCCCTGAAGCACCAGCAGCTGAAGTTGTCCCTGAAGCACCAGCAGCTGAAGTTGTCCCTGAAGCACCAGCAGCTGAAGTTGTCCCTGAAGCACCAGCAGCTGAAGTTGTCCCTGAAGCACCAGCAGCTGAAGTTGTCCCTGAAGCACCAGCAGCTGAAGTTGTCCCTGAAGCACCAGCAGCTGAAGCTGTCCATGAAGCAGATGCAGCTGAAGCTGTCCCTGAAGCACCAGCAGCTGAAGTTGTCCATGAAGCAGATGCAGTTGAAGTTGTCCCTGAAGCACCAGCAGATGAAGTTGTCCATGATGCACAAGCAGATAGAGCTGAACCTGCACCTAGAATCACTGCTGCTCAAGAGCCTGTAGATCCACTGTATTCTCCCCTGGGCGAGGAATACATTTCACTCCAGAGGAGGCTCATAACAAGCTGCGAAAGCAGACAAAAAGGCCAACACAGGTTTCACAGGAGCCAACAGAGGTTACTCCAGCGTACCATAGAGCTGCAGAGGGACATGGCAGCATCATTAAATGCAATTGTACAAAACCAGTCGCAGATGCTGAGAGTTACTTCGGATATGCAGATGCAGATTGACAACAGATGGTGGGAACAAAACCAACTCTTGGGTGTGTTGGTTGAGCACTTCACACACCAGCAGGACACTGTCTCCAGCCTATCATCCGTGGCCAGCACTCCAGCAGAATCATCTGAATCTTCCCAAACCAGGAGAACCAGGAAATCCTCTCCAGTCACCTCAGCCCCCTCATCCAAGAAGCCTAAAAAAAATAATAATATTCTTATAGTTCACCATAAATCTTGTCCTCTGTTACTTACCATATAATTGTCATCCACATCCATGTGAGGGGTGTTTTAGTACACTAATGTTGTTTAAACATATAATAAGGCCTGTGTGGAAATGGCCCAAAAACATATATAACGGACATATTCATGTTCTATAAACCACATCACATAGTTGTGTATGAAGGGTACATATAGTAATATTCACTTATAAGATGCAAATCAAGGTTTCTCACATCCAATGGATATTGACACATGGGCAGGGATAGGCACAAGGCAAGGCTGTGGCTGACATTTTCTAAGGTAAAGACCTTTAGTGAAGGACAGCTTGCCTATCCCTGCACATGGGTATATATATCTAAATAATAATGTTTTTACAGAAGATGTGAACATAAGGTATAAACCTTCAGTCTGGATCATTCCCTTCTTTGGCTATGTGCATCGAAGTTTTAGGTCTCATCACTGCAGCATCGAACGCGATCCCCTTTGCTCGATTTCATATGAGAACTCTGCAGCTTTGCATGCTGAATCAATGGTGCAGGTATTATTCTCGGATATCACAGTTGATATACTTAATCAGACCATCATCGGATTCTTCAAGGGGCCTCTTTTGTTCATCCTTCCTGGACTGTGATTTCAACAGATGCAAGTCTCACAGGTTGAGGAGCTGTCTGGGGGTCTCTGACAGCACAAGGAGTTTGGAATCCTCAAGAGGCGAAGTTACCAATCAATATTTTAGAACTCTGTGCTATTTTCAGAGCTCTTCAGGCTTGGCCTCTATTAAAGAGAGAATTATTCATCCGTTTTCAGACAGACAATATCACAACTGTGGCATATGTCAATCATCAGGGGGGACTCGCAGTCCTTTAGTGATGAAAGAAGTATCTCGGATACTGTCTTGGGTGGAATCCAATCCTGTCTAATTTCTGCGTAGACAATTGGGAAGCGGATTATCTCAGCCGCCAGTCCTTACATCCGGGGAGTAGTCTCTCCATCCAGATGTATTTTATCAGATTGTACAGATATGGGGTCTTCCCAAAATAGATCTGATGGCATCCCATCTAAACAAGAAGCTTCCCAGGTACCTTTCCAGGTCCAGGGATCCTCGGGCAGAGATGGTGGATGCGTTAGCAGTTCCTTGGTTTTACCAACCTGCTTACATTTTTCCACCTCTAGTTCTCCTTCCAAGGGTGATCTCCAAGATCATAATGAAACAATCGCATGTGTTTCTGATAGCACCAGCATGGCGTCACAGATTTTGGTATGCAGATCTTGTCCGGATGTCCAGTTGCCAACCTTGGCCACTTCCTTTAAGGCCAGACCTTCTGTCTCAAGGGCCGTTTTTCCATCAGGATCTAAAATCGCCAAATTTGAAGGTATGGAAATTGAACGCTTAGTCATAGAGGTTTCTCTGCCTTAGTGATTAATACTATGCTACAGGCTCGTAAGTCTGTTTCTAGGAAGATTTATTATCGAGTTTGGAAAAACCTATATTTCTTGGTGTACTTCTGATAAATTCTCTTGGCATTCTTTTAGAATTCCTAGAATTTTACAATTTCTTCAGGATGGTTTGGATAAGGGTTTGTCTGCAAGTACTTTGAAGGGACAAATCTCTGCTCTTTCTGTTCTATTTCATAGAAAGATCGCTAAACTTCCTGATATTCATTGTTTTGTTCAGGCTTTGGTCCGTATCAAGCCTGTTATTAAGTCTATTCTTAATTTGGTTTTAAAGATTTTGCAGGCTCCTCCTTTAAGCCTATGCATTCTTTGGATATTAAACTACTTTCTTGGAAAGTGTTGTTCCTTTTGGCTATCTCTTTTGCTTGAAGAGTTTCTGAACTGTCTGTTCTCTCTTGTGAGTCTCCTTTTCTGATTTTTCATCAGGACAAAGCTGTTTTGAAATACTATATTGAAGCTACTAAGGATGTTAGAAAGACTTCTAGTCTATTTGTTGTTTTTTTTCTGGTTCCAGGAAAGGCCAGAAAGCTTCTGCCATTTCTTTGGCATCTTGGTTAAAGCTTTTGATTCGAAAGGCTTATTTGGAGGCGGGAAAGTCTCCACCTCAGAGAATTACAGCTCATTCTACTAGATCAGTTGCCACCTCTTGGGCTTTTAAGAATGAAGCTTCAGTTGATCAGATTTGCAAAGCAACAACTTGGTTTTCTTTGCATACATTTACTAAATTCTACCGTTTTGATGTATTTGCTTCTGCAGGAGCCGTCTTTGGTAGAAAAGTTCTTCAGGCAGCTGTCTCAGTTTGATTCTTCTGCTTTATGATTTAAGTTTTTTAAGTAAGACTTATTTTTTTGTTTGGATTTAATTTTTTCAGCGGAAATAGCTCCCTCTCTAGTGACTCTTCTGTGGACTTCCACATCTTGGGTATTTCTATCACATACGTCACTAGCTCATGGACTCTTGCCAATTACATGAAAGGAAACATAATTTATGTAAGAACTTACCTGATAAATTCATTTCTTTCATATTGGCAAGAGTCCATGAGACCCACCCTATTTTTATGCTGGTTATGATTTTTGTATAAAAGCACAATTCTATTCCCAGTTCCTCTTTTTGTATGCTTTTTTTACTCCTTATTTTATCACCCCACTGCTTGGCTATTCATTAAACTGAATTGTGGGTGTGGTGAGGGGTGTATTTATAGGCATTTTGAGGTTTGGGAAACTTTGCCCCTCTTGGTAGGATTGTATATCCCATACGTCACTAGCTCATGGACTCTTGCCAATATGAAAGAAATGAATTTATCAGGTAAGTTCTTACATAAATTATGTTTTTCTGCTGCAAGATAAGAAGAATAGACAGAAAGGACGGCAGAGTAATTTTCGTTCCTTTCGTAACTTCAGAGGTAAGTCTTCCCCTCCCTCTTCCAAGCAGGATCAGTCCAAGCCTTCTTGGAAGCCCAGTCAGTCTCGGAGGGGAAGCAATCAAAGAAACCCGCAGCTGATTTCAAGTCAGCATGAAGGATTTGCCCCCGATCCAGTGGGGGGGGTGCAGACTTTCTCTTTTCTCTCAAGCTTGGATATGGGATGTCTCAGATCCCTGGGCGGTGGACATCGTATCCCTGGGTTACAAGTTAGAATTAAAGACCTTTCCTCCTAGGGGCAGGTTCCTCCTCTCAAGATTATCTGTAGACTAGAAAAAAAAGAGGCATTCTTAAAATGTGTTTGAGATCTTTCCGACCTGGGAGTGATAGTTCCAGTTCCAATGCAGGAACAGGGTCTAGGGTTCTATTCCAATCTGTTTGTGGTTCCCAAAAAAGAGGGAACCTTAAGGCCAATACTGGACTTGAAGTGTCTAAACAGGTTTCTGAGAGTACCGTCCTTCAAAATAGAAACTACACAGTCCATTCTTCCCTTGGTCCAAGAGGGTCAGTTCATGACGACCATAGACCTAAAGGATGCGTACCTTCATGTTCCCATTCACAGGAATCATCACAAATTTCTAAGATTTGCGTTTCTGGACAGTCACTTTCAATTTGTAGCTCTTCCATTTGGCTTGGTCACAGCCCCTAGAATTTTCTCAAAGGTTCTGGGAGCTCTATTGGCAGTGATCCGATCTTGGGGAATTGCTGTGGCGCCCTATCTGGATGACATTCTGGTTCAGGCGCCGTCTTTTCAACAAGCAAACTCTCATACAGAGATCTTGTTGTCTTTTTTTCGTTCCCATGGATGGAAGGTGAATCTGGGAAAGCGTTCCCTTGTTCCAGCTACAAAGGTAGTGTTCTTAGGGACCATAATAGATTCCCTATCGATAAAGATTTTTCTGACAGAGGTCAGAAAATCCAAGATTTTTGACGCTTGCCTTGCCCTTCAGTCCTCTCTTCGGCCGTCAGTGGCGCAATGTATGGAAGTAATTGGTCTTATGGTCGCTTCCATGGACATCATTCCATTCACTCGGTTCCATCTCAGAGCTCTGCAGTTATGCATGCTAAGGCAATGGAACGGGGACTATGCAGATCTGTCTCAACAAATAGTACTGGATCAGACGACAAGAGACTCTCTTCCGTGGTGGCTATCTCAGGAACACCTCTCCCAGGGAACCTGTTTTCGCAGACCCTCTTGGGTGATTGTGACCACGGACGCCAAGTTGCTGGACTGGGGAGCAGTCTGGGACTTGTTGAAGGCTTAGGGACTCTGGACTCAGGAGGAGTCAGTTCTTCCCATATACATCTTAGGGCTGAGAGCAATCTTCAATGCTCTACTGACTTGGGCTCAGCATTAGCCCGGTTTATCAGGTTCCAGTTGGACAACATAACCTCAGTGGCTTACATCGACCTCTAGGAACTCGGAGTTCCTTGGCCATGAAAGAGGTGGCTCGAATCATTCAGTGGGCGGAGACCCACAACTGCTTTCTATCTGCAATCCACATTCCAGGAGTGGACAATTGGGAAGCGGATTTTCTAAGCAGACAGACTTTTCATCCCGGGGAGTGGGAACTTCATCCGAAAGTGTTTTCTATCTTGACTCTCAAGTGGGGGCTGCCGGAGCTGGATCTCATGGTGTCTCAGCAGAATGCCAAGCTCCCGAGGTACGGTTCGAGGTCCAGGGATCGTCATGCTGATAGATGCGGTACCTTGGAATTTCAATCTGGCATACCCGTTCCCTACGTTTGCTCTCTTTCCGCGAGTCATTGCAATTATCAAGCAGGAGAGGGTGTCAGTGATTCTCATAGCACCGGCGTGGCCTCACAGGATTTGGTATGCAGACTTGGTGGAAATTTCATCTCTTCCACCTTGGAGACTGCCTCTGAGGATGGACCTTCTACTTCAGAGTCCCTTCCTTCATCCAAATCTCATTTCTCTGAAGCTGTCTGCGTGGAGATTGAACGCTTAATTTTATCTAAGAGTCGGTTATTGAGACTTTGATCCAGGCGCGTAAGCCTGTTACAAGAAAGATTTACCATAAGATATGGCGTAAATATCTGTATGTGTGAATCCAGAGGTTACTCTTGAAGTAGAGTCAGGATTCCTAGGATTTTGTCTTTTCTCCAGAAAGGTCTGGAGAAAGGTTTGGCAGCAAGTACTCTGAAGGGTCAGATCTCTGCTTTGTCTATTCTGTTGCATAAACGTCTGGCGGACGTACCAGATGTGCAATCTTTTTGTCAGGCCTTGGTTAGACTCAGACCTGTGTTTAAACCTGTAACTCCTCCATGGAGTCTTAACTTTGTTCTTAAAGTTTTACAGCAGGCTCCGTTTGAGCCTATGCATTCCTTAGATATTAAGAGGTTATCTTGGAAGGTTCTGTTTCTTGCTATTTCTTCTGCTCGGAGAGTCTCAAGGCTCTCGGCGTTGCAGTGTGATTCCCCTTATCTTATCTTTCATACTGATAAGGTGGTTCTTCGTACTAACTTTTCTTTTTAATGACACGATGAGTCCACAAATCATCTAATTACTATTGGGAATATCACTCCTGCCCAGCAGGAGGCGGCAAAGAGCACCACAGCAAAGCTGTTAAATATCACCTCCCTTCCCTCCCACCCCAGTCATTCTCTTTGCCTACATTAAGAGCAAGGTGGTGGTAAATTTAGGTGTTAGAAAAGATTATTCAATCAACAGTTTATTACTTTTAAAGTAGTACAAGATGGTGGTGCTTTGTCCTAGGGTGTAGCCTTAGTCCATATCAGTCTCTTCAGTAGAGCAGTGGTGGCTTTAGAGCAATGGGAACTTGTGGGACATAATTCTCACTGCGCCTCCCCAATACTGATGCTGCCCTATCTTGAAAGTCTGAGGGATTTTTTACTCAGTCCTTTCTCTTGTTTCACAGGTCTATGTGAGGGAGAGGACCTCTCAAACCTGGAGCTGCCTTGCTGTCAGGCAGATTAGGAGGTAAGTGCTTTCTTAATTTTCTGGGGCTGCAATTAAAAAGACTCAGAATAAGGGGCACTTTATTTCATATGGAAACTCATATAAAGGCTCAGGTATTGAGTTCTTTAGTGGGGACAGCACGCAGGCACTGGGGCTAGAAAACTTTATACAAGGCATGTTGGTGGTTCCATACTCCCAGCGGTTTCACTTAGAAGAATATATCGACCGGGAGAAAACTTTTGTTATGCCCACGATTGGTGGATCCAGAGGAGGCGGTAATTTTCATTGTGCGCCTTTCTTTCCCTTACTTCCATTTTTGTCAGAAGGGGAAGCAGTGCAATATCCGTTTTACGCATAGCGCTCAAAATTTCATGCGTATGTTATAACGGAGTCTGGTTTATCCATCTGAGTTCCGGATCTACACTAAGAGTAACGGCTCCTGCTCAGAGAGAACCGGGTCATCAGGCAGTTAGGCACCTCAGCTAAGGTACAGAGGTGATCTGTTTAGGCTTGCTGCTTTTTACTGCAGTTTAGAAATAAAAAAGTTATCGTTTAAATCTTAAAGTAACAGTAACGTTTTTTTCTGCCTTAAATTTTGAATAAAAATGTGATCATTTTAATTGATATTTGGAACTATTGTGAGTCAAAATGAACCAAGAGGCTGTGCAAAATGTAACTTGTACTTTGTGTTTTAATGCCAGTGTGGAACCACCAATCCCTTTCTGTTCCTCATGCATTGAGAGAACTTTAAATTACAGGGATACACTTTTTTTCTGAGCCATCATTTTCTAAGGAGGATGTTGTTCAGGAGTCTAATGTTAATGTTCAATATATGCCGCAGCTTTCTCCTCAAGCGTCCCATCTTGTTTCGCCCACACATGCAGTGCCCTGCGCTTCCTCTTTAACTCCCCCAGGAGTTACATTGCAAGATATCGCTTCTCTCATGTCTTCTGCGGTTTCTGATGCATTATCTGCTTTCCCTGTGTTGCAGGGGAAGCGCAAGAGAAAGAGTAGACATTCAGTAGGTGAGGTTACTGATGCAGTCGTTGTTATTTTGGATGTCCCCTTTCAGAAACCTGAGGAGGAGGATCCTTCGGTAGCATCTGAGGGTGAAATCTCAGACTCTGACAGTGTAATTCCTACTGCTGATACTGAAGTTGTATCCTTCAGGTTTAAGCTTGAGCACCTCCGTCTGTTACTTAAGGAGGTTTTAGCTAAATTAGACGACAGCGACACTATGGTTGTAGTTAATCCGAAGAAATCCAGTAAGCTAAACAAATATTTTGAGGTACCTTCCACGATAGAGGTTTTTCCAGTACCAGATTGAGCTTCTGAGATCATTGCTAAGAAGTGGGAGAGACCCGGGTATCCCTTTCTCTCCATCTCCTATATTTAAAAAGATGTTTCCCATAGCTGACTCTGTGAAGGAGGCTTGGCAAACAGTCCCCAAGGTGGAAGGAGCTGTTGTCACCCTGGCCAAGAGAACTACTATCCCCATAGAGGATAGTTGTGCCTTTAAAGATCCTATGGACACAAAATTAGAGGGGTTACTCAAAAAGATGTATGTACACCAAGGTTTGCAATGGCAACCAGCTGTGTGCATTGCTACTGTCACTAGTGCAGCGGCTTACTGGTTTGACGCGTTGTCTAATGCTTTTAGGACAGACACTCCTCTGGACGAGATCCAAGATAGGATAAAAGCTCTTAAGTTGGCTAATTCTTTTATTACTGATGCTTCCCTACAGGTTATTAAACTGGGAGCAAAGATTTCAGGGTTTTCTGTTCTATCCCGCAGAGCCTTATGGTTAAAACCTTGGTTTGCGGATGTATCATCTAAGTATAAACTTGCAGCGATTCCTTACAAAGGGAAGACCTTGTTTGGTCCAGGCTTGACGGAAATAATCTCTGATATTACGGGAGGTAAGGGTCATCTTCTCCCTCAGGATAAGAGAAACAAGCAAAAGGGACGTCAGAGTAATTTTCATTCCTTTCGAAATTTCAAAGGAAATTCTTCCTCTTCCGCTTCCAAGCAGGAACAGTCTAAACCTTCATGGAGATCCAATCAGTCTTGGAATAAGAGAAAACAATCCAAAAAAACTGCTATTGAATCAAAGACAGCATGAAGGGTCTGCCACCAATCCGGGACCGGATCTTGTAGGGGGGCAGACTTTCCTTCTTCGCTCAGGCTTGGGTTCGAGATGTTTAGAATCCCTGGGCAGTAGACATAGTGTCCCAGGGATACAAACTAGAGTTCAAAAGTTTTCCTCCCAGAGGCAGGTTTCTGCTTTCAAGATTATCTGTAGGCCAGACAAAAAGAGAGGCATTCTTACACTGTGTAAGAGACCTCTCTGACCTGGGAGTGATAGTTCCTGTTCCGATGTCCGGGTCTGGGGTTCCAATCTGTTTGTGGTCCCCAAAAAAGAGGGAACCTTCAGGCCAATTTTAGATCTCAAAGTCTAAACAAATTCCGTCCTTCAAGATGGAAACTATTCGTTACATTCTCCCTTTGGTCCAGGAGGGTCAATTTATGACAACAGTGAATTTAAAGGATGCATACCTGCATGTTCCCATTCACAGGGATCATCACAAGTTTCTAAGGTTTCTAAGGCCTTTCTAGACAAACACTTCAAATTTGTGGCTCTTCCTTTCCGTCTTGCCACAGCTCCCAGAATTTTCTCAAAGGTTCTGGTATCGCTGTTGGCGGTGCTTCGATTACGGGGCATTGCAGTGGTGCCCTATCTGGATGACATCCTGGTCCAGGCACCATCCTTTCAACAAGCAAGGTCCCACACGAAAATGTTGTTATCCTTCCTGCAATCTCACGGATGGAAGGTAAATTTGGAAAAGAGCTCCTTAGTTCCAAATACAAGAGTAACCTTCTTGGGAACCATAATAGATTCCGTATCAATGAAGATTTTTCTGACAGAAGTCAGGAAATCAAAGCTTTTTGATTCTTCCCTAGCACTTCAGTCCGCTCCTCAGCCTTCTGTGGCTTAGTGCATGGAGGTAATCGGGCTGATGGTGGCAGCAATGGACATCATCCCGTTTGCTCGTTTCCACCTCAGACCTCTGCAGCTAAACATGCTCAGTCAATAGAACAGAGATTATGCGGATTTGTCTCCTTGAATTCTACTGGAACAGGAGACAAGGGATTCTCTTCGATGGTGGTTGTCTCAGGATCACCTTTCCCAAGGACCTTGCTTTCGCAGATCCTCCTGGGTAATTGTGACAACAGACACCAGCCTTTTGGGATGGGGAGCAGTCTGGGGCTCCCTAAAGGCTCAGGGAACTAGGACTCAGTCGGAGTCTGTTCTACCCATAAATATTCTGGAGCTGAGAGTGATCTTCAACGCTCTTCTAGCCTGGCCTCAGTTAGCCTTGGCTTGGTTCATCAGATTCCAGTCGTACAATATAACTTCAGTGGCTTACATCAATCATCAGGGAGGAACGCGGAGTTCCTTAGCCATGACAGAGATAGCCAAGATAATTCCGTGGGCGGAGTCCCACAATTGCTTTCTGTCAGCGATCCACATCCCAGGGGTGGACAACTGGGAGGCGGACTTCCTGAGCAGACAGACTTTTCACCCAGGGGAGTGGGAACTCCATCCGGAAGTGTTTTCCAGCCTGATTCTCAAGTGTGGTCAGCCGAAATTGAATCTCATGGCATCTCAACACAATACCAAGCTTCCGAGGTATGGATCGAGATCAAGGGACCCTCAGGCTCTACTGATAGACGCTCTGGCGGTACCTTGGAAATTCAGTCTTGCATACCTATTTCCTCAGTTTGCTCTTCTTCCTTGGGTCATTGCTCGAATCAAGTAGGAGAGGGTGTCGGTGATCCTCATTGCACCGGCTTGGCCTCGCAGGATTTGGTATGCAGACCTGGTGGAAATGTCATCTCTTCCACCTTGGAGACTTCCGTTGAGGAAGGACCTTCTACTTCAAGGGCCCTTCCTTCATCCAAATCTAGTTTCTCTGAAGCTGACTGCGTGGAGATTGAACGCTTAATTTTATCGAAGCGGATTTTCAAATTCAGTCATTGAGACCATGATTCAGGCTCGTAAACCTGTGACTAGAAAGATTTACCATAAGATATGGCGTAAATATCTATATTGGTGTGAATCCAAGGGTTATTCTTGGAGCAGGGTTAGGATTCCTAGAATTCTGTCATTTCTCCAAGAAGGTTTGGGGAAAGGATTATCGACTAGTTCCCTAAAGGGTCAAATTTCTGCCTTGTCTATTTTTGTTACATAAACGTCTGGAAAATGTTCCAGATGTACAATTATTTTGTCAGGCCTTGGTCAGGATCAGGCCTGTGTTTAAACCAGTTACTCCTCCCTGGAGTCTTAATTTAGTTCTTGAGGTTCTTCAAAGGGCTCTGTTTGAGCCTATGCATTCCTTAGAATTTAAGTTGTTATCTTGGAAAGTTTTATTTCTTGTTGCTGTTTCATCTGCTCGTAGAGTGTCAGAGCTCTCGGCATTGCAGTATGAGTCTCCTTATCTTATTTTTCATTCTGGATAAGGTAGTATTACGTACAAAATTAGGATTTCTTCCTAAAGTAGTTTCTGACCGGAACATTAATCAGGAGATTGTTGTTCCTTCCTTGTGTCCTAAACCTTCTCAGAAGGAACGGCTTCTGCACAATTTAGACATAGTACGTGCTTTAAAATTTTACCTACAGGCGACTAAGGATTTTTGTCAGTCATCTGCCTTGTTTGTGGTTTTCTCGGCAAAACGTAAGGGACAGAAAGCCATGGCTACATCTCTTTCTTTTTGGCTGAAGAGTATCATACGTTTTGTCTATGAAACTGCTGGACAGCAGCCTCCAGAGAGTTACGGCTCATTCCACGAGGGATGTTGCTTCCTCATGGGCATTCAAAAATGAAGCTTCTGTGGAACAGATTTGCAAGGCTGCAACTTGGTCCTCTCTTCACACTTATTCAAAGTTTTACAAATTTGACACTTTTGCCTCGGCTGAGGCTGCTTTTGGGAGAGGTTCTTCAAGCAGTGGTGCCTTCCGTTTAGGTTCCCTGTCTTGTCCCTCCCGTACTCTAGCTTGGGTATTGATTCCCAATAGTAATTAGAGAATTAGAGAATCCGTGGACTCATCGTGTCGTTAAAAATGTATGCTTACCTTACCTTTTTTGACACGATGAGTCCATGGCCCACCTTGTTTTATAGACCGGTTGTTAGTTTCTTATAAACTTCAGATACCTCTGCACCTTGTTACTTCCTTTCTCTCCTTTACTTCGGTCGAATGACTGGGGTGGAACGGAAGGGAGCTGATATTTAACAGCTTTGCTGTGGTGCTCTTTGCCGCCTCCTGCTGGGCAGGAGTGATATTCCCAATAGTAATTAGATGATCCGTGGACTCATCGTGTCAAAAAATAAATTTATCAGGTAAGCATAAATTTTCTTTTTTCCTTCCTAAAGTTGTTTTGAACAAGAATATTAATCAGGAAATCTTTGTTCCTTCTCTATGTCCTAATCCTTCCTGTCATAATAAATGTTTGTTACATAACCTGGATGTTGTGCGTGCTCTGAAATTCTACTTGCAGGCGACTAAGGATTTTCGTCAGTCTTCTGCATTGTTTGTTTCTCTAGGAAACGTAAGGGTCAGAAAGCTACGACTACTTCTCTTTGGCTGAAGAGTATGATTCGTTTGACTTCCAAGACTGCTGGACAGCAATCTCCTGCGAGAATCACAGCTCATTCAATGAGAGCAGTTTCTTCTTCCTGGGCTTTCAAAAATGAAGCTTCAGGGGGGGGCGGAGCCAACCGCCAAAGCAGCAAGACGTGCCTTGTGGAGCTCCTGTGGCTAGCTGAAATTATGCAGATCTTATGGAAGATATCCACAGCATTTATGGGAACAAAATGCCTACTATCTTGTGCCTCCCATGCTAAAAATAATATTCTGGCAGCCCAGGCAAATTTAAGCATAAATACTGAGATGAATCCCCCTGATTGATGTGGCTTTAGTTATACAAAATGGCGATACAACTTTTTATCCTATTCTATAGGAAGCTGATCTGCTGATATCGCTGCAAACATTCTGAACAGAGAGGAACCTTCCCTGTGAGTGGCCTATGTAAAGCTTTTGATCTCACAGCGTGAGCGCTTCTTCTTTTGACCGGTATATGACGGTGGAGTCTAGGCAAGAGCTATGGCGCACATAACAGCCGTAGGGGATATTATTCTCTGTGCCCTAGAAATGCTTATGACAAAACACTTTTGTAAGATGGAGAAATGTCTGGAGGAAGCATTCCACCCGATCTGAACCCGATCTAAAAACCTAACTGAAACCCGAAGCGAATAGCGAGGTTTGCTATACTGAAGCAAGTCTTAGGAAAACAGCGGTGTTACAGAGCACAGTGAAGTGATATATCACATGGAAAAAAATCTGATTGTGCAGCAGGCCGATTCTCAGGGAGACAGTGGAAGGGCTTGCTCTGCTGTTCAAATGGTCTATATGGATAGTATAGTACCCCAGAAGACCGCAAATATAAAATCAAGAAAAGATCAAGCATGGAACTCAGGGTTCATAAACTTTCGTGCCATGGCTGATACTGGGAGCTATAGTCATAGTTGTCTTCATTTAGCACAGTTTTATTTACCGGCTGTGGTAACACTACAGCAGGTATAGGAGAAGGTACTGCTTTGTTACTCCCCTTGTGGTATTTTGGAGAGAACTTTATAACTGTCTTTAAAGCTGGACTTCTTCATGTGCACGGTACGTTTTTTCCCTCTTTTTTTGTCCTCCTCATCTTTCCCTACAATGGATTTACTAGTGCAGTCTTGGGTCTCTTACGGACTTAGGTGAAAATAAATGCTGGATTACATTGATTGTCTAAATTTGGGTTTACTTAAGCCTCATATCTGAATCTTCACAATGCACAGCACATTTTACTTATGTTTAGCTCTGCAGTTTTATGTTAGCTTGAGAAATGTTGCCCATACCGAGGTTTGTTTGTGTAGTTATATACAAGTTAATAGTCTGGTAGGCAATATTCACTGAACTATATGTTTGCTCTGATGTTCAGCCACTTATTTACTTATATGTAGAGATCAATATGTCTGATATAGGAAGACTATGTTGCTCAGGTTCCTCTTACGTCTCAGCTGGGTTCTAGATATAGACATACAGTATATGTTTTACTCCAAGTACTTAACCGGCAGTGGGAATATTTGATACATGAACAACTGTGTTAATTTTATATGTTTGGGCTTGTTGTTTATATTTATTGTCTACTATGGTTTATGGTTCTGTTCTAGACTAGAAGCTAAATATAATAGATATAACTATACTGAACCAAATAACAGGGGCACTGCCGGGGAGATATTACTGTTTATTTCTATGTTCCTTTAATGAGATAGAGATTGCCTATCCCCTTCCCCCTAAGCTTGACTAACTAGACTATGACACAGTCTAAATGTCCCATGAGATATCAAAAGGCAAACTGAGGACTGAAAATAAAATATTTAGAGATGTAGATACCATCTGTCACCACTAGAGGGGAGTCGTAGATTGATGTATAGTATACAGTAGGTGTATGTGAGCCTGTAGATTAATTTATTTTACCTGCTCCTGTCTATTGCAAGCTGATCCTAGACCTAAGCACACTATAAGTGTATAGATTTAACGCATAGGGGAGAGTACAATTAACAATTCTTGAGCACCTTGACCCAGCATATAACTTATATTACACCATTTACTACACCATATTATTTTATTAAAGTTATTTTATACTTAAGGTGTGATGTGGAATACTATATTTGCATGATTATTTGCAGGATGAGGTCACAGTATTTATTGGTTAGATTGTGACCTCTTTAGGTGAAACTTCAGTTGGTAAATGTTATGCTGCATACATATGGAGAATATCTATGGTGTTTCTAAAACCCAAGTCATAGCTCCCAAATCTTTGTTTGATTGGCTCCACACTTTCCACCCCCCACCCATAAGTATGCAGACTATCGCCATGTGGTGATCTGTGGAGGGCTCTCATGTCTCGTTCATGGCTTCAGGCTGGCCCACCGTTATTCAACAACTATGATCTACAAGTCTGGTGTCGGTTAAGTTTTACAGACATGGACTTGATAATTGTTCAACTGCAGTACCCCATAAGCCAACTCCCTTGATTTTGATGTTTACTGTGTTGCATAGTCACCACATATCTGAAATGTTTTTGCAGTAACCGATCACATATAGGATCTTTTTATGATGACAGAGATGTTGGAAACCCCTGACCTGTAAATGTGTACGGGACAAAAACTTATAATCAGTTGTTTGTTTTATTTAACCCTTTCGTGACAGGGTTAAAGTGTCTACATCGGAACACCTGTTCCGATGTAGACAAATTGAAACTACGCGATCGTGCATACGATCGCGAGATTTCAATTTTTAGATAGCATCTGGGGGGCGTCCCTACAACCCTAGGAACGCCCTCCAGACCGCGATCAAGTCCTTGAAGCACAGAAGGCTTCAGGACAGGCGTTTGTTATGACGTTCTATTCCGTCATAACGGCTTTAAAGCCCAGTGTAAATATGACGGAATAGAACGGCATAACGGCGTTAAAAGGTTAAATGCTAATATATGTATGTCTATAATAGTGCCTAAAGTTTACTTCCCTTATGTGCGACTAAATGTTACAGTTTAGATGACTCTATATAGATTTATTTTGTCCTGCACACCAGAGGTTAAATGCTAATGTGTCCACTTGCAGAATATGTTGCTACCTTATTTCCTTATTAGGATATTGCCTAGTTATGACAGAGCATACTATGGTTTAGTTCTGTATTATTATTAGTTGAGGAGTTACATTTGTATTGGTCACAATGTATAATATGCTTAGATCTCTGATATAGGAAATAACTAACAGTGAGAATATATAGAGCACATTTTGTGATGACTTTTTCTGTCTCTCAATAGCCTCATCATATCAATAAAGCTGCGTCTTTTCCATAGATATAGATATATCCTTACAAAAGCAATAGTGGCTTTATAATGTGTTGTCTTATAAGCTAAAGTTGCCGCTAGTGATTAACCTATTATTGCTTAGCTTTCAGTCCTTTATTTAACAGGGTGTATACTTACAATTTAGATTTTTGAGGAAGCCTATGGCAAGTTCGTATTCATATAACGCATGTTACATATTAAGCCTGAAGAAACAGCCACTGGTTGGCTGAGAAACGCGTTTCTTTTATTATTATTTTAAATAAAGTACGTTTTTTATACCTGCCACTTGCTGCCGGATTATTTTTACTACTATTATCTGACTAATTCTCCACCTGTGGATCATTGGGAGTTCCAGATTGCCAGATACAAGTCTACTACTGGGTGACTGTATTGATCCCAGCTTGCCCTGTGTGCACCACAGAAGGTGCTCTTCTAAATGTGAGTGCAATATATATCACTATTATATATTTATCCACCTATACAAGCAATACTAGGCCATATGGGCACTTTTGTGTTCTATATCATTTCCTGCACATTACTGAATACGCACTGGAGGTCAGTCTTCTGGGTGACTGCTAATTGATCCCAGACCGCCTCATCTGCACCACTAGGGGTGCCATACTAAATGTGAGTGTACCCATCACATATATTACCTTCACTTATTCCAAAAAATATTGGGCCATGTGGCGCATCTGTGTTTTTATATTGTCTGCAGATATTCTATTTCCCTTTCACAAAAATTCATAAGTACATTCATGCCAGTTTAAAATTTAGCTTGGTCAGTTTTATCCTGTCAAAGATAACAAAAAAAAAAAAAAAAAAAAGAGGTTCACCTTTTGAGACCCAAAAGTGGTCTAAGTTGGATTGAGTGGGCGAGTAAGGTGTATATCTATGTTTTGGAAATGTATCAAATGACTTTGTATTTTATACGCATTGTTATTTTTCTTTATGTAACTCAGGATATACTTTCTGTGTATTTTCTTTACTGACTTATTTTATCTTATAAGCCCTTGTGTGAATCTCAATAAAAATTAATTAAAAAGAATAAAAAAAAAAAAAATGAAGCTTCTGTGGTACAGATTTCCAAGGCTGCAAGATGGTCCTCTCTGCATACTTTTTACAAATTTGATAGTTTTGCCTTGGCTGAGGCTTCTTTTGGGAGAAAGGTTCTTCAAGCGGTGGTGCCTTCTGTTTAGGTTACCTGTCTTGTCCCTCCCTAATCTGTGTCCTCTAGCTTGGGTATTAAATCCCAACAGTAATTGAAGACTCTGCCGTGGACTCACCATATCTTAGGAAAGAAAATATAATTTATGCTTACCTGATAAATTTCTTTCTTTCCGGATACGGTGAGTCCACGGCCCACCCTTTATTTTAAGACAGTTATTTTTTTACCGAAACCTCAGGCACCTCTACACCTTGTGTTGCTTCTTTTTCTCCATTTACCTTTGGTTGAATGCCTGGGGATTGTGGGTAGGGAAGTGATACTTAAAGGGACATTATGGACTCATATTTTCTGCCATGTATTTGATTCAGCTAATTATGTGTATTTATTCTACCCCTCCTGACCTTTATGAAGCTAAAAGGAAAATAAGTTATTAGCATGTCAACACTATAACATTAGTAATACTTGCCAAGCCCAGACCGTAACTTTGAATACGTTTAGCCGCTTCTGGTATGCGTGCCCCTGTGGGGATCCGTTGTACAGCTCATGCGTGCCATTGTCTGTGACATCACCTTGTCTTCAGCATGGGATCGCGCTCTGCTGTGCAAGCTTCCGCGACCCTATGCTTCTCATTGCCATATTCTGATCTGCATAATCTTTATAATAACAGAGGAGCTCTAGTTGTACTTTATTGGTTTTTTCAAAAAGTATTAGAGGGCAAACATTAGTCTGCTGCTTCATTATTTGTCTTTTTTTTTTTATAAACATTTCATCTTTATTAAGTTCAAATGAAGTTCAAATATACAACATGACTGATGAAACAAAGAAAAGTAATACGAGTATCATCTAACGTATTTCCCAGTTCCGTATGTTAATGTATTGTATAACCTGGTGTGTGTCTGACGAGTTTACGCAACAAAACTCTAGCTAGGACATAATCTTTTTCATTTTCATTGGGGCATCTTGGAGGCATTCGGTAGGGGGTATTAAAAAGCCTGATTTGTGGGGTGGTGTATGTACTTGGTGATGAACTTCTGCATATTTGAGATGTTGAAAAGACTCCCAATTTTATCTGAATCAACTCTAGTCCGTGTTTTAAAGGGACACTTAACACCTGAAAGCTAAATTCCTTAAATCTAACTCCTTTTGATTAATGAAACTCAAGTAATCACAGATGTCTATGCCATCTTGGAAGCTGACCCAAATTGTTTAAAAAAAAGTGTTTTCAATTACAATGCTGTACCTGTGCTTGATATTCTTATGTATGCAGCCATATTGTAACGTGCGTTGCACACAGGTACCACAACAGCACATTGCTCTATTATGTATGCACAATGCATCTCGCTCACTGTGATACACAGAGTGTGTGCTGCAGCGTTTGTAGAGACATTTTTATTTGTGAATGAATACTATTTTTAACATCATAATATCATACCTCCCAACATTTCAAAATTCAAGAGAGGGACACCCCCCCCCGGCAAAAAAATTGAAATGTGGTGGGCGGTGCTTAAAAAATCATAAGACCAAAGTAATAAAAATAAAATTCTAAATAAAGTCATATATTTTAATACACTTAGGCAGCAAATCAAACACAAGCTCAAACCACTGGTATGGCTATGTGAGCTATGTATTTACTTATCCTTTGCACAGACATTGCTAAATATTTTTATCTTAATTGCACATTTATTAATAAATTCTTTAAAACTGCTCTCTGCATTCCCCATTAATTTTCTAGATTCTGGCCTTTAAAGTCAGCAAAAATGCACAGTAGCACGCTACATAGCATACACTTACACATGCAGATACACACACACTACATAGCATACACTTATACATGCAGATACACACACACTACATAGCATACACTTACACATGCAGATACATACACACACTACATAGCATACACTTACATATGCAGATACACACACACTACATAGCATACACTTACACATGCAGATACACACACACTACATAGCATACACTTATACATGCAGATACACACACACTACATAGCATACACTTACACATGCAGATACACACACACACTACATAGCATACACTTATACATGCAGATGCACACACGCACATTACATAGCATACACTTACACATGCAGATACACACACACTACATAGCATACACCTATACATGCAGATACACACACACACTACATAGCATACACCTATACATGCAGATACACACACACACTACATAGCATACACCTATACATGCAGATACACACACACACTACATAGCATACACTTATACATGCAGATACACACACACTACATAGCATACACTTACACATGCAGATACACACACACTACATATCATACACTTACACATGCAGATACACACACTACATAGCATACACTTATACATGCAGATACATACACACTACATAGCATACACTTACATATGCAGATACACACACACTACATAGTAAACACTTATATAGGCAGATACACACACACACTACATAGCATACACTTACACATGCAGATGCACACACACTACATAGCATACACTTATACATGCAGATACACACACACTACATAGCATACACTTACACATGCAGATACACACACACTACATAGCATACACTTATACATGCAGATACATACACACTACATAGCATACACTTATACATGCAGATACACACACACTACATAGCATACACTTACACATGAAGATACATACACACTACATAGCATACACCTATACATGCAGATACACACACACTACATAGTATACACTTATATAGGCAGATACACACACACTACATAGCATACACTTACACATGCACATACACACACACTACATAGCATACACTTATACATGCAGATACACACACACTACATAGCATACACCTATACATGCAGATACACACACACTACATAGCATACACCTATACATGCAGATACACACACACTACATAGCATACACTTACACATGAAGATACATACACACTACATAGCATACACCTATACATGCAGATACACACACACTACATAGTATACACTTATATAGGCAGATACACACACACTACATAGCATACACTTACACATGCAGATACACACACACTACATAGCATACACTTATACATGCAGATACACACACACACTACATAGCATACACTTATACATGCAGATACACACACACTACATAGCATACACTTACACATGAAGATACATACACACTACATAGCATACACTTACACATGCAGACACACACACACTACATAGCATACACTTATACATGCAGATACACACACACTACATAGCATACACTTATACATGCAGATACACACACACTACATAACATACACTTATACATGCAGATACACACACTACATAGTATACACTTATACATGCAGATACACACACACTACATAGCATACACTTACACATGAAGATACATACACACTACATAGCATACACTTATACATGCAGATACACACACACTACATAGGTTACACTTATACATGCAGATACACACACACTACATAGCATACACTTACACATGCAGATACACACACACTACATAGCATACACTTATACATGCAGATACACACACACTACATAGCATACACTTACACATGAAGATACATACACACTACATAGCATACACTTATACATGCAGATACACACACACTACATAGGTTACACTTATACATGCAGATACACACACACTACATAGTATACACTTATACATGCAGATACACACACACTACATAGCATACACTTACACATGAAGATACACACACACTACATAGCATACACTTATACATGCAGATGCAGACACACATTACATAGCATACACTTACACATGCAGATACACACACTACATAGTATACACTTATAGATACAGATACACACTACACAGCATACACCTATACATGCAGATACACACACACTACATAGCATACACTTATAGATACAGATACACACTACACAGCATACACCTATACATGCAGATACACACACACTACATAGCATACACTTATACATGCAGATACACACACTACATAGCATACACTTACACATGCAGATACACACACACACTACATAGCATACACTTACACATGCAGATACACACACACACTACATAGCATACACTTACACATGCAGATACACACACACACACACACACACTACATAGCATACACTTATACATGCAGATACACACACACTACATAGCATACACTTATACATGCAGATACACACACACTACATAGCATACACTTACACATGCAGATACACACACACTACATAGCATACACTTATACATGCAGATACACACACACTACATAGCATACACTTATACATGCAGATACATACACACTACATAGCATACACTTACACATGCAGATACACACACACTACATAGCATACACTTATACATGCAGCATACACTTATACATGCAGATACACAGACACTACATAGTATACACTTATACATGCAGACACACACACACTACATAGCATACACTTATACATGCAGATACACACACACACACTACATAGCATAAACTTATACATACAGATACACACACACAGTTATGGATACAGATAGACACACACACTACATCATATATGGGTATCTGTAATTCATTGTATGGGGTCCTGGGGTTGGTAAGCACATTAGCTGGCAGTCTGCGGCTGCCACTGTTCGTTACACTGTTCGTTACCCTGGTATTAGCACTGCTCATCGTATAAAACTGAAGGCATGCTAGTATTATCACCAGGGGTTAGACGTCATCACTACCAGAGGTAGATTAGAGAGGTCACCATTACCCGTGGTCAGAGTGTATACAGCCTTCTTACTCCTGCTTAACCCACACACCATTCCTTTTCCACAGGGAATGTAACAGGTATCTAACCCTGTGAGAGCAAAGCCAGCTGCTTCTGAGTATGGGCCCAATAGAATTTAAAAAACTTTTTTTATTTTTTTTTAAATACCTGGGGCAAATCGGGACAGATGGCTAGCAATCCGGGACAGGGGGACAGACCCCTAAAATCGGGACTGTCCCGCGAAAATCGGGACAGTTGGGGGGTATGTAATATAATGTTATTGTAAAAACCAAATTACATTTTATAATGTTCCCTAAACAAATCTGATGAAGTCAGTGCCCGTCCCAGGACGGTTTTAACATTAGGGCTGAAAGAGAAAGGAACTCCAGGTGCTGTATTATGTACTGCAGGGTCAGGAACCATTATATATAACCATCACACCACAGAGCTTGTATTTTACTATGCAAAGCTTTATCCGTTGTTCCCAGGACTCTTCTCTCCCCTCCCCCTCTCTCCCAGTAATTTGCTATTTTCAAGTATGGTGCCTGGAGCCGTGCACTGACTTCATCAGATTTGTTTAGGGAACATTATAAAATGTAATTTGATTTTTACAATAACATTATATTATGATGTTAAAAATAGTGTTCATTCAAAATAAAAATGCCTCTACAAACGCTGCAGCACACTGTATCACAGTGAGCAAGATTCCTCTAAGCAGCATAGTGCATACATAATAGAGCAATGTGCTTTGCGTGTCACGTGACTGCTGTGCTCATGTAAGTTACAATATGGCAGCATGCATAGAAACATCAGGCTCAGGTACAACATTGTAATTGTATACACTTTTTTTTAACAATTTGGGGTAAGCTGGCAAGATTTCATAGAAATCAATGCTTACTTAAGTTTATTTGATCAGCAGGAGTTAGATTTATGTTTTTTTAGCAGGTGTTTAATGTCCCTTTAATTAACCATTATCAGTAAGCTTAATGATGGTCACTGAGTCGCCCCAGTTCCCCCTTATAAGGCTTTTTACTAGGCCGCCCAAGGAAGCCGGCTGATCTGGTATACACATTTCTGTGCACGTGCGTATCATCCGATATATAGCAATGCACATGCGCAAAAGTATGTCATGCACGCTTGAGGTGTGCAAGTAAGAAATAACGCATGAGTAATTGCAGAGGTGAGATTGAAGTAAGAAATTTAAATAATGATCAGGATTGGTCTGCCGCTGATGCGTCACAGTTTAAAACCTCCTACTTAGCTCTCACATTCCATGAGGGTGGAGAGTAATGGCAACGGACAAAGTAAAAATGTGAGTAAGATTGTTAAATTTTACTACGATTGAAGTTCCGTTCCTACACTGCATTGGGCCACATTAATTAAACTACATGCAATCTATTCAAAAAGTCTGTATGTATATGAGTGCATAATGGTCCTTTAACAGCTTTGCTTTGGTGCTCTTTGCCTCCTCCTGCTGGCCAGGAGTGATATTTCCAACAGTAATTGAAGATTCTGCCGTGGACTCGCCCTATCCGGGAAGAGAGAAATTTCTTAGGTAAGCATAAATTTTGTTTTTCTTCCGAAAGTGGTTTTGGATAAAAATATTAATCAGGAAATTGTTGTTCCTTCTCTATGTCTTAATCCTTCTTCTCCTAAGGAACGTTTTTGCACAACTTGGATGTTGTGCATGCTTTAAAATTGTATCTACAGGCAACTAAGGATTTTCACCAGTCTTCTGCCCTGTTTGTTTATTTCTCTGGAAAGCGTAAAGATCAGAAGCCTACTGCTTCTACTCTGTCTCCTCTTCTTGGGCTTTCAAAAATGATGCTTCTGTGGAACAGATTTGCAAGGCTGCAACTTGGACCTCTCTGCATACTTTTTACAAATTTGATACTTTTGCCTCAGCTGAGGCTTCTTTTGGGAGTAGGGTTCTTCAAGCAGTGGGGCCTTCTGTTTAGGTCTACCTGTCTTGTTTTCCCTCCCTAGTCATCTGTGTCCTCTAGCTTGGGTATTGATTCCCAACAGTAATTGATGACGTTGTGGACTCACCATATCTTAGGAAAGAAAACAAAATGTATGCTTACCTGATAAATGTCTTTCTTTACGGATATGGGGAGTCCACGACCCCACCCCCCCTTTTTTTTGTAAGACAGTTATTTTTGTCTAAACCTCAGGCACCTTTGTGTTATTCCTTTTTCCATTTCCCTTCGGTCGAATGATTGGGGTTTGTGGGAAGGGAAGTGATATTTAACAGCTTTGCTGTGGTGCTCTTTGCCTCCTCCTGCTGGCCAGGAGTGATATTCCCAACAGTAATTGATGACGTTGTGGACTCACCATATCCGGAAATAAATAAATTTATCAGGTAAGTATAAATTTAGTTTTTTGGTCTGTCAAGAATTTCCCTTTGACCAACCTCTCCATCAGGTTAACAATGGAGGACCTCTTCTTTGCAGCAGTTCTCCAGCCTGTTCCCTGTGGAGAACAAGGGTTTTGTTAAAACCTTTTCAATGCTCCCTAAAAGGAAAAACAATTTCATACTGTACGACTCATAATGGAGTGGATCCAGTCCTCTGTTGTGGCCACAAAAACATGTCAGTGTGCCCTCCAGATGCTTGTTATCCATATGTCCATCTTCCTCACCTATTAAACTTGCAAACTGTTCTTTCTAATAACGGAGAGGATTTCTTACCTTATTTGTGAAGGCTACAATGCCTTTATACGAGTTTGATGTTATCTTTCCATAGTGCTGTGACCCCAGAGATGGTCTCCAGGCACCTTAAGTCTCCCTTTCCTGTTGGTTTTGGTCAGTTATCATCCTGGTATAGCAGGTGGGAGCAAAACCTGGCCCTTTACCTATTACTGCACATTCTACTCATTCTCTTGTGATCTCTCAGGCAATCCTCAGGCTTGAGAAGCTGTGTAATGTGGCACCTTGGTACAGCCTTTGAGAAAAAAGTCTAATGGCAGTGAGGGTCCACAAAAACATTCATAACCTATGGGAAATTCTTGATCTGGCCACATTTCATGGAGGTTGGTAGAGAGAGGTGCTCTGCTAAAGATTCTGATTTTATTGTCCTTAATGGATTGTTTCCTGCTAGAGAGGACAGGGGAGTTGTTAGTAGCTATGTAATTCTCTTAGTAGAGTTTGGGTGAATGTTTGCTCTGGATGTCACAGGGAAGTTCCCATGCCTCCTTCCAGTATACTTATGCTATCCTCCCTTTCAGGCAAACCATGTTAGTTACACTGATTTTCCGTACGTCCCTGTCAGCATGAAGATTCTACTGTCAAACCTGGAGCTGCTGCAAGATGGTCAAGGGCAGTAGATGGGTCCCAGACTGGATGAAGGGACTCCTTCAGAAAAGGATTAGTCCTGATTTTTATGTCTTCCTTAATGGCTGGTTGCCTGAGAGAGGGACAGTAACTAATTGGACTTCAGGCTAGTAATAACCACAAAGAGACAAGGGGGTTAATATACAGATTTGTTCTCAGTCCAGCGACTACATGCTGCCTCAGACTAGGGGGTCCATATTCAGCCCTTATTTCAGGCATGCGATTGTATACTGCCTATAACCTTCTCAGATAAGGGAGTTTTAAGGCACCATAACGTGGTGAGTGCCTTTAAATGAGATTCAGACAGCTTGTGCCTTTTATTTATGGAACTCTTAAGGGAAACTTTTGTCAATCAGGTTCCTGTGCACTCTGTTATATTGGCCGTATGTTTTCAGTACATACATGCTCTATAGTAGCCCTTAATGCCCAGATTCTCTTAGTAAGGAGAGGGATTTGATCAGTAGAGGGGCATGTCCAGTTTTAACACTATGACCCTGCGGGGGTAGGGTTAATTTTGTTCCTGCCGCGGGACCATTTAGTTGAACTCCGCCCTCGTTCTTTCGGGGTCTTCACAGTGTTCTTTCTATTTCACTTAAGCACGCTAATCCTTATCCGCATCGAGATCACAGAGCTCGACCCAGACAGTGCGTGCATAGTCCTATGGGGCTATTTCCTTTTTTCCTCTGTTTCAGCAGCGGAGCTAGTGGACACACTGGCAGTCCCCTAGCATTTCAATCTAGTGTACTGTTTCTCTGTTTGTGCTGCTGCCACGAGCGGTAGCTCAAATCAATCTGGAGAGAATTTACTTAATTCTTCTGGCTCCTGCGTGACCACGCAGGCCTTGGTATGCAGACCTAGTGAAAATATAATCTGTTCCTCCCTGGCAGTTACCTCTAAGGCCAGATCTTCTAGAGCAAGGTCCATTCTTCTATAAAACCTAGATACTTTGAGGATGTCCGCTTGGAGGTTAAACGGTTAGTTTCGTCTTGGAGGGGATCTCTGAGAAGGTGACCTATACTCTCATCAGGGTTGCAAGACTGTTCTTAGACTTATTTATCATAGGGTCTGGAGAGCTTTCCTCTATATTAGTGTGAATAGTGTGGCATTTTACTGGCATAGAGTGAGGATTCCATGTATCCTGCAGTTCTTTCAGAATGGTCTGGAGAAGGGCCTGGCAGAACTCCTCCCCCCTTAAGGGTCAGAGTTCTGCCCTTTTCAGTTCTGTTTCACAAAAGTTGGCTTGTTTTGCTAGATGTTCAGGCTATTACTGGATTTCACCTGCTTTCATTCCTGTTACTCCTCCATAGAGCCTTATCTGTGTTCTTCATCAGGTTCTGTTTGAGCCTATGCATTCTGTTGATATCAAGTTGCTCACTTGGGATGTGATCCTTTGTTTGCGGCTTCTCTAATTTCAGTGTCTGATTTATCTGATCTCAAACATGTCCTGCTTTCCTTGATGTTCCATTCTGATAAGGCGGTCCTTTCATTCATGTAAGTGGCAAGAGTCCATGAGCTAGTAACGTATGGGATATACATTCCTACCAGGAGGGGGCAAAGTTTACCAAACCTCAAAATGCCTATAAATACAACTCCTACCTCACACATACCTTAGTTTTAAAAACTTTGCCTCTCATAGAGGTGGTGAAGTAAGTTGTGCTTGATTTTCTTCTGTGATAGGCACTTCTAAGCATATTGAAGCCCAGTTCCTCTCAAAATACAGTGTTTGTCTGAGGGATGTGAAGGGAGTATTGCCTGATGATGCCATGTTTTCACCTATGGGAAATCTATTCTAAGGCTCTTGCAGAGATTCATCTCTGCCTCCTTTTTCAGATCGACATTATTCTCCTCTACCATTACCTCTGATGATATGTTTCAGTACTGGTTTGGCTGTCTACTATATGTGGATGGGTGTCTTCTGGTAAGTATGTATCATTTTTTTAAGACACACTCAGCTATGTTTGGCACTTTATCTTATAAAGTTTTAAATATTTGCCATGAGTTAGGTCTGTGTATTTCCCTTTGCAGTCTAACAGTTTCTGCATGGAAATTATGTTTATAGGAGTTTTTTAGACTTACCAGGGGTTCCAGATTACTTGTAACTTGGAGTCTGTTTTTTTTCAAAATTTTCGTGGGCTTAGGCTCGCGATGATGCAGAATGTTATTTTTTATTGCAACATTTTTGGCACTAAATTGTTTGGCGCGAAGTTGCACCTGTCGTGACGTGTCGCGTCATTTCTTGCGACTTTCTTGACTTAAGATTTTCTGTTATGACGTGAGTCGCGTCATTTCACTTGTCAAGCTTCGGCGCCAAAAGTTTTTTCTCTGCATTTGCGCCAAAATTTGTTATATTAAGTCTCTCCCTCTTTTGCTCTCTGCTCTCATTTGATTCATAGAGGGTTAGGTTGCTTGCTTTTGTTTTTACTTTTGTATAAAAAGATTTTATCATAAGCATTTTTTCCCATTCCTGAAACTGCTATTTTGAGGAAATTAGATATTTTAAATGTTTTTTTTTTTATATTTAAATAATTTTTTATTAACATTTTTATAGTTGACAAAAACAGATAAATGAGTAACAGAAAGCAATAAGTATACAACAATATGTTGAGTCAGTATAGTTCTTAAACAGTCATTGCAATATAAACATTGGGAAGGAAATGGGGGAAATAGGGGGAAGGGGAGAGGGAAAAAAGGAGTTGGAGGGGTTCAGAATGGGGGATGAGGGAGAAGGGCGTATATATAGGTGGGCAAAAGTTATCTCTTCATGTTAAAGGTGCTCTTTGCTCCCACAAAAAAATTACATCTAATATAAAGTCTTGTTTCCCTAAATAGTTATGTCTTTTTTCCAGGTTTAAAGTATGTGTGACCTCAGCTACCCATTGGTTAAAAGTAGGGGGGAGTGTTTGCTTCCAGAGTCGGGGAATAATATGTTTGGCACATGTGAGCATCAGTAAAAGAAGTTTTTTACGATAGATACACTGTAAATTAGGGACTTGGCTTAGTACAATCATAGGTGCCGATAGTGAGAGTTGAGTGTTTAATGTAAGGTTAATGCAGCGTTCAATTTGGGCCCAAAAGGTCGATAATTTACAGCAGGACCACCAAAGGTGGGATAGTGTACCAATTTCACCACAACGTCTCCAACAGCTAGAGTTAGCTCCCGGGTATATTTCATTTAGTTTTTGGGGTGTAAGATACCACCGTGAGATGATTTTATAATTTAGCTCTGTCAGGGCAAGTGCAGTAGAGGAAGAGTGAGTATTGCGAAAGCATTGTAGCCAGGTATCTTTCGGGAGCTGAATCATGAGCTTGGTTTCCCACTTAGAAGTGTAGGAAGGTAGTCTAACAACAAGTAAAGCCCTTAATAGCTTATGTGCGATAGAGAGATGTGATTTATGTATATCTTTAGTGGTACACAGTTTTTCAAATGGAGTAAGTGTACGGAGACAGTTGTTCCTATGGGGGCAATTCAAAATTGCTTGTAGAATTTGAAAATAGGGGAACCAATTATGGAAAGGTGTACCCATTGAGTCTCTGAGAACAGTTCTATCTTTTATTTGGGACGAATCAATTAGTAAAAATATAGGCATGTTCTTATAAGAAGTGTCCTCAGGTTCGTATTTAAACTGGTGTTGGGAGAAAAAAAGGGTGTTATTCAGCAGTGGGGTCATTGGCGAGATTGGAGAAGAAAGAGTGTTAGGATGTTGGATAAGAGAATCCCAAATGGCTAATGTTGTCTTGATGCACTCGTTAGCGTTAGGCAGTAGGGGTCTATGAGGTTTAGGAAGCCAGCAAATATCTTGCATTCCATTTATTTTAAGTAAGGCTGCTTCAATTTGTATCCATACTTTGGATGGGGGATTATGGTTCCAAGAGATTATGCGTGCTAAGTGTGTGGCTTTATGGTACTGTGCTAAATTTGGTACATTTAGTCCCCCTTCCTCTTTTCTCAAGTACATGGTGTTTTGTGAGACTCTCAGCCTTTTATAGGCCCAGATAAAAGATTCTAACATCTTCTGCTGAGTGCGTAAATAATACCTTGGTATTGTTATAGGTAGGGCTTGGAATAAATACAAGTATTTGGGAATTATCATCATCTTTATTCTATTTATTCGTCCTGACCAAGAAAGGTGACCCTGCTTATGCCATGTCTGTAGTAGAGAGAAGACAGAGGTTTGGAGTGTCATGTAGTTATCGTGAAATAAATTTTGGGGATTACTTGGCATATTCAATCCCAGGTATCGGAGGGAATTTGTGGCTGAGAAGTGAGTATTTTGCAAGATATAGTCGGTTTCTGTTGGGTTTAAATGAAAAGGGATAATGCTAGATTTATCCACATTTATTGAATAATTAGAAAATTGTTCATAAGTCTCCAGGACTTGTATTAATGCTGGTAGGGATCTTAGAGGTGATTGTAGGGTAAAAATAATGTCATCTGCAAAAAGAAGACATGTTTGATGAATATTGCCTAACTTAATACCTGAGATATTTGGATTATTTCTGATCTGGATAGCCAAGATTTCTACCGTTATGGCAAATAAGAGAGGGGACAGTGGGCATTCCTGCCGGGTGCCATTAGATATAGGAAAGGATTGTGAAATTGTATCGTTAACTTTAATGAATGCTCGAGGGTTGTTGTATAGTGCCTGAACTCTGGTTAGGAATTTGTCCGAGAGACCAAATTTCGACAGGGCCGACCACGTAAAATGCCAGTTGACCCTGTCAAAGGCCTTCTCGGCGTCGGTGGAGAGTAGTACCAAGGGGCTCGACTGATCATGGGAGGTGTAAATTGTATGTAATAGCCTTGTGGTATTATCCTTTGCTTCGCGACCCTTAAAGGATTACTTTCTGTTATAATTTTTAAGCTAAACAACTAACATATTAAAGTAAATAAACATTAATTAAAACCTACTGACCTATATTTTCTCCAAAACGAAGTTTCATAACGTTCTAAAAGTTATATCTTTTATTCACCGATGATGTCACATTATCCTGCCCACTATTTTCAGCACTGTGTGTTCAAAATACTTAAACCAATAACTTTGTGTTTAAAGCGCCATTTTGAAACCTAGGTATTGTAAACGGATTGGTACAGAGCAAAGGATACCCACGGAGTGGGTTTGGAAAACAATTAAATTTGCAGACAAGATTTCTGATATACGGTAGAGATATGTTAATGAAATGCTATTGATAAAAAGCGTATTTGGGGTAGTTAGCAACAGGCATAGAAAATATTTACTTACAGTGGCCCTTTAATAAATCCCACCTGGTCGGGGTGGATAACCGTCGGCAAGACAAGACTGAGGCAATTGGCTAGGATCTTAGCGTATATTTTAATATCAACATTTAGTAAGGATATCGGTCTATAATTACCTACAATGTCTCTAGGCTTATCTGGTTTTGGAATCACTGTTATCAAGGCATCTAGGAGTGATTGGGGGAACATTAGACCTTGATCGATAGACTGAAATAATTCATGTAAATGTGGGCTATTATTTCCTATAAATAATTGATAGAATTTGGTAGGGAGGCCGTCTGGTCCTGGTGATTTGCTATTTGGGAGTGATTTGATAGTGTTTACAATGTCTTGTATGGAAATAGGGGAGTCCAACTTAGCCAGGTCTTCGGTAGAGATTGCTGGGACATGAATTGAGTCTAGGTATGTGTTTAACCTGTCTTGTTGTTCCTGGTCAGTTGCATTATTGAGATTGTATAATGAGGTATAGTATGTGACAAAGCTATTTATTATATCTTCATTTCTGGTGCAGGTTGCACCTGAGTTATGTTTAATAGATTGGATATAAGAGGCGAGTCGCTGTTTTTCATTTTCCCAGCCTTATTTGATTCTGCGAAGAATTTGGCTTTAGTTGTCATAGCACGCATATGTGCATTTTCGATTAAGATTATCCCTAGCTTCTTTTACTTCTATTAATTTTTGTGAGGATTTTGGATCTTTTTTATGTAGATTTCCACTCTTTAATAGAGTGCTAGACAGAGATTCAAACTGTGCAGATCTTTGTTTTTTAAGTTTTGCTGTTAACTGTATAATGATTCCTGTGATATAGCACTTGTAGGACTCCCAGTTATTTGCAGCGTTTGTATCAGTGGGGATATTAAATAAGAAAAAAGGGTAAAGAGGCAAACTTCGTAAAATAACAGGTGGAACATTACAATGTTAGGTGAGGCGGGAGATACAACATAATTTCTTGTGCTGAAACTATATAAGCATAAATCAGTTTCATATCTACAGACTACTTTTCAACCAATAAAAAACTTGTCAGTATCTCTCTAAGGGGATTCTACTGAAAGAATGAAAAGTTTTTCATTTCAGACTAAGCAGGTTATACACAATAAAACCTAGTAACAATTTATTAGAGATTCTCCATGGAATCCATAATGGTGAAACAAAGTGAATTATGACACATTGGGTATTAATAGCTATAGTAAGTGTTGCAATACAATTGGTACGTGAGGCGGCACCTGCTTCTGAGTTATGGGTAGAATAAAAGCTCGCCTTTATGGGTATTAAGACAGTTTTCCAGAAAAGCTTGATGCGTGTATGTCATGGTGGAGCTTGACTAAATAAGGATTAAATACCTTAGTAGTAAAGGCGGAGGGCCTCCTCGGGAAAATATATCAGGGCCTAGGCGAGTCTCGGGTTGATTCATAATTTTGTCTATTTCTCCTATATAACATTTATGCAGGTAATAGAAAACTTCAAACAAATGCCTAATAAGACATTAACATTACATAATGCAATAAACATCTGGATATAATCTCTGTGATATCTAAAGGGAAGAATCAGATTAGTGAAGACAACTTTAGTATGCTGTTTACAATTAATACTCTTCTCATAGTGCAAGATTCAAGTCCCTGCTTTTCAGGAAGGAAAAAGTTAGAGGAGAGCTCTATACACATTAGAGCTTATCATATTAAAACAATGATTATATACTAGGCTGGGACCATTAAGTTATTAAAAGGGTAAATCAAACAAATCAGAACATGTTTAATAACTGGAATCAGTCTATTCGGATGCTGAAAAAGAAATTCAACACGTATGCATAGCAAAGACATAAATGGCAACATCTCATAGTTACGTGTCCTTTTTCAAGGTGGTTCATCTTCAACATCAACATTATTGATTTGTCTTCTTTTATTTAGCGGGGCTGCTGATTCCATCCAGGGTCGCCTTTGTGACTTAGAGGATTCTTGTCTGGTTGAAGCAGGGGATTGGGAGGTGGAACCTTGTGATTCAGGTGGTGGTATTCCTAGTTATTGACAGAATTGTTCTGCATCAGGTGGAAAAGGACATTCAAATTTTTTTCCATTTTTAACAGCAACAACTGAGGTTGGAAATCCCCATCTATATGGAATCTTCAAAGCACGAAGATGTGTGGTTAAAAAAGAGAGATCTCTCCTTTTTTGGAGCGTTCTAGTTGAAAGATTCTGGAACACTTGTAGTCTGTGGCCCTGGAACATGATGGAAGATTGTTTTCTAGAGTAATTGTAGAGGGTTTCTCTGTGCTGGAAGTTCTGGAAATGAACAATAACATCTCTAGGAGGTGAGTTTTCAGATGGCTTAGGGCGTAAAGATCTGTGAGCCCTGTCCAGTATAATGTCAGATCTTTTTCCTGAGTTGCTCTTTATTAAGTCAGCAAAGAAGGACTGTAGGTAATCCTGAATCTCTGTACAGTCTCAGGGATTCCTCTAAATCGCAAGTTACTCCTTCTAGAGCGATTCTCTAAATCGTCTAACTTATCCTCTAAGTCTACCATACGATGGTGATGTTGAAAGGCTTTAGAGGAGAGATTCGCAATTTTTTGAGCTGATATATATTCATGTTCCTCAAGGGTATCAACCCTGTAGCACAAGTCAGAGATGTCCTTCTTCAAACCTGCATATTCATTCTTAATACAGGACTTGACCTGCTCTATAAGGGCTTCCATAGCGCCATATGTTATAATGTCGTCCTTTCCCATTTCAATAGTCTTTGGCTGTAGTTCTATTGCGGCATCTGCAGCTTCACATGAGCTTTCATCTTGAGAAGTTAGTGTAGAATCAAGATCTTTGTTGATTTTTGTTTGTCAGCTTGTTTAAAGAAAGAGCTTATAGCTCCCTGGGTAGATGGTGGTGGCTTTTGAGATTTATCGCTCCTAGTCAATTTCCTTTATGACATGTTTATAAAATCTGGAGGATATACTGAATATGTCTGAAATAAGGTTCTAGGATTGGGGTTATTGCTCTCACAGAGCGATTACGGGAAAGGGTGTTGGATATGACCCACTGCTACCAGGAACAGTGGGAAAAGGAGGAGGGTGTACTCTATATAGAAGCCAAAAGTCTATTCAATCTCTGAATCAGTAGATTCTGCCCGGGGATATGTTCCAGCTATAATACTTCAGTATTATATGTTGTAAAACAGAGTCCGGTGGGACAGGCAGATAGGAAAAAGAAAAACAAAAACATGTTTCCAGTACAAACTGTGACACTTAATTCGTTGTTGTATCCTCACTAGTATATCAATATGCAATCCATATCTGAGGTTCCACTTTAAACGGCTCACTTCAATTTATATGCGTCACTCCATATTGCTGGCCCAAGTACCACACAGTAAAAAATAGATGTGGAGAGGCATTTCAACAATATATATTTGACCTCTCTCCCCCCAACATTGCATAAAGAAGAGAAAAAGAGGAGTTTCTAGGTTAGTTTACAGTCCGTTATTTTAATGGCAGCCGTAATAGCACCCGGATCTCAGTATAGTTATATATAGCATTAAGGGCTCCATGTACTAAGCAGTCAATTCATCCGTCATTGTAGACGTGGATAAACTCGCCGTTACTCGCCGTGGGCGAAATGGTGTCCGCTGTCGCTATGTACTAATATTCCCCCAATAAATAGACAAGTCTAGCCCGCCGCGAGCAGTTGCGGTTTGTTGATAAATTTGACGCCTCGCTCGCCGCGACTAAGCTGATGTACTTAACTTTCAGTTGAATTGTCTGGCCAATTATTAACACGTGACATGCAAGGTGTCACGAACATCATAGTAGTCGCGGGAATAGAATTTTGCTCCTATAAAAGTTCAACTTATCTAAACAACTTTATTATTGTTCAAAATTTTTTGAAGAGTGATAACAGAGCGTTATTTTTGTAATATTTATTTACAATTTGGATATGGCTTCATCTGGATCTGATAATATATAAATATTAATATAAAAATAATTATAAAGATTGACAACTATACAATACAAATTTAAATAGATTACTCTTTAATTACAGTCGACAAATTGGGCGCAATTTATGTACATGGAAATGAGAGACAAATTAGACGCCAGTTATGCTGTAAGTACAATGCTGATATTACTGCCTTTTATATATGTCTAGACTGGCGTCTAGATTGACTTTCCTATTGTTTTGTACCTTGCCCGCCACCTAAAAGGTGGCGAGGCAAAAATAACGAGGTGGGAGCGGAAATTGTAGCGAGCGGACAAATAGATTTTTTAGTACATTCGTTTTTGGCGAGTTGGTGGTCAAATGTGTCTAATTACAGTGAAAAATGGAGCGGTAGCGAGGTTTGGCGGATAAGTACGCTCGCAATTTTAAAGATGCGAGTTTTAACATAATTGACGGCTTTGTACATATCAGTTTGCGAATTTTGACGCGAGATTTGTTGCGGGTAGCTCGCTGACTGCTTAGTACATGGAGCCCTAAAACTGCACTAAATTATAAAGTTCACCTCTGTTTTCTTTTTAAGGTTGATACGGTTCAGGTTGCGGGTCTTGTTAGGTAGATATCTGTGTTAACGCTTGTTTACAAAGCTCTATGGCGTTGTTTCAGGAGACCTCGTGGGATTACATATTGCGGTTTCAGCGTCTCTGATAAAGTCAAATGGAAATATAGAACATCCGATGCGACTTTTGTCTAAGTATTCCATATGACAAATCAGTGTCCTATACCTCGATAGCCCAGGGCTTTCAACAGATATGAGCCGATATGCCCAGCTTGCATGGAGAGCTTCAATGAAGTGCGGCCATCTTGGTCAGCCGCTCGCTCCGCCTCCCTAAATGTTTGTTTTTTTGGTTATATTTTGCAAGATGTTTCAGACTGATCCCGCCTCTGATGTTACTGTATGAACTAAGCTGACTGAACACAAATCTACCTAAGCTAAGTGTGTATGTTGTAAATTAGCTGATCTTACTTCTCCAGCTCAAATATGTGGCACTTGTTATAAAATATTTATTTCATGCTGATAATGTTCCTATAGTACAAATACATCTACTGTTAAATCTTCAGTCTAATGTACATGATATTCCTGTAAATATAAAAGATTATATTGCTACAGCCATAGAGAAGGCTATGACGGCTATTCCGCCTTCAAATAAACGTATAAGGTCTCTCCTAACTTCTTATAAATCTGATGGTTTTATTGATCGACAGAATACTGAAATATCTTCTGCTGATAAGGATTTCTCTGGCTCAAAGAATCCTATTTTCAGAGACTGATATTGATTAATTAACCTTTCTTTTTAAGATTGAATATATTTGTTCTTTATTAAGGAAGTATTGTTTGCTTTGCGTATTGATGAGTCTAGTCCTCTTGATAACGAGAATAGCAAATGTTTGAATTCTGTTTTTAAAACTTCTGAGGTTACTCCTGAAGTTTTTCCTATTCCAGATGCTATCTCTCATATGTTAACTAAGGATTGGTCTAAACTTGGTGCTTCTTATAACCCTTCTTCTAGGTTTAAAAAACTATATCCTTTACCTTTGGCTAATTTAGAGTTTTGGGAAAAAGTCCCTAAGGTTGATGGGGCTATTTCTACTTTTGACAAACATACTACTATTCCTATGGAAGATAGTACTTTGTTTAAAGGGACACTGAACCCAAAATTTTTCCTTTGTGATTCAGATTGAGCATGCAATTTTAAGCAACTTTATAATTTACTCCTATTATCAATTTTTCTTTGTTCTCTTGCTATCTTTATTGGAAAAGGAGGCATCTAAGCGTTTTTTGGGTTCAGACTCTGGACAGCACTTTTTTTATTGGTTTATCTACCAATCAGCAAGAACAACCCAGGTTGTTCACCAAAAATGGTCCGGCATCTAAACTTACATTCTTGCATTTCAAATAAAGATATCAAGAGAATGAAGAAAATTTGATAATAGGAGTAAATTTAGAAAGTTGCATAAAATTGCATGCTCTATCTGAATCGAGAGAGAAACAAATTTGGGTTCAGTGTCCATTTAAGGATCCTTTAGATAGGAAGATTGAATCCTATCTTAGAAAAGCATATTTACATATTGGTTATATTCTTAGACCTGCCATTTCTATGGCTGATGTTGATGCTGCTTCAACTTTTTGGTTGGACAGTTTAGCTCAACAGTTAACAGATCCTGAATTGTCTAGCATTGTTCTTTTACTTCAACATGCTAATCATTTTATTTGTGATGCTATATTTGATGTTATTAACATTGATATTAAATCTATGTCTTTAGCTATTCTTACTAGAAGAGCTTTATGGCTTAAATCGTGGAATGCTGACATGGTGTCTAAATCTAGATTACTATCTTCATCATTTAAGGGTAGTAATTTATTTGGTTCTCAATTGGATTATATTATCATCATTATAACTGGGGGAAAGGGAGTTTTTCTGCCCCAAGATAATAAATCTAAGGGTAAATTTAAAGCTCCCAATCATTTTTGTTCCTTTAGTCAGAATAGAGAACACAAGATCACTCCTCCTAAGGCCTCTGGCTGTAATTAGAGACCATCTCCAAATTGGAATAAATCCAAGCCTCATAAAAAAACAAATCCAGGGGCGGAGCCTAGCCGCACTGGAATATGGCTGCTTAATTCAGTCGCTCTGAAGCCCTAAGTCTGATTAGTTAGTAGCCCGGTGGTAAACGGTATTCAATCTGGAGCAAAGCCGATGTAGGAGCAAGTGGAATCTCCCCTACATACAGACCTCAAAGTAGATTGCGCATTTAACGAAATACAGATCGAGCAAATAGCAGACATCACAGGGCCTACTCCGGAGGGATCCCGTGTCACACTGAAACATAATCCATGCAATAGCGTGCATAGAGCAACGGAACCTCAGAGGATACTAGGGTTTGATATGCCTCTTAAGCTAACAGCCGAGTCTCTTACAACCCCCAGGAAAGCCGTGACCCCAAACCCACACATCACTGAGAAGCATATCTATGTGCCGCGGAGAGGCCTATAGGCATTGCAGTAAGTACCAGCTGCATTAACGCCCTCGGGTCAGCCCTGCCACTTGTAGCACCTGGACTGCGGGTGGGGAGCGGTGAATGGGGTCTTCCTTAACAAGTATGCACAGAGACTAATATAAACAGCGGGCAAAACAGGGATTAAAGTATAAATTCCATTAGAAGTTTATAAAGGCCTAGTGAGCGCCGGTGGAGGAGAAGAGGGAGACATTGACCAGCGGGTCAATTAATAATAACTTTACAATAAAGTTTCTTGTGAACTGTGACACTTTCTCTACTCCACGCACACGGGGTGCACAATAATTTGACAATAGATACTGTAATGCCAAACAGAAGGACCTCTAAGAGTACCAAGGATTATAAACTATCCACAATGGACAACTATCGGAGACCAGTGGACCCTCAGGCGGCCCCAGTTAATGAAACCCACAATAAAAACAGGCAGATGGTAGAAGCCACAGTTCACGGGGAAGGGTCCGAACTTAACAGCCATATCACTAAAGAGGACCTTAGATCTTTATCGTCCAAAGAAGATATAAGATTAGCTATGCAGGAGGTCAAGGATTTGTTTGGAGAACTCAAACAAGATATCAAGGGGATTGAAAACAGAGTCCTAAAATTGGAGGACAAACATGAAACCCAAGATACAACACTACGTCAATAGTCTGAACACACCCAACTGCACGCAGAGATGATACATAACCTCATGGACCGCATGGAAGACTTAGAGAATAGGAGTAGGAGAAACCACCTTAGGATTAGGGGTGTACCTGAGTCAGTGTCCCCCACAGCCCTCATGGGATACCTACAAAGCCTATTCCGCACCATAAAAGATGCACCCTCTGCCCTAGAAGTTCCAATAGAAAGGGCACATAGGGCCCTGCACCCGAAACCTCCCCCAAGAGATGTAAGTGTGAAATTGCTCTCCTTCAGGGACAAAGAAGAAATCCTCAGGGGGGCCAGAAGTAATTTACCTCTCACACATGTGGGCATTGAAATGCAAATCTATTCAGACCTCTGCCCTACCACCATTCAAAAACGGAAAGACCTGAGATTCATAACAACAGTACTCAGAGACAAGGGGATATCTTCTCGTTGGGGCTTCCCAACGAGCATCATTGCCACTAAAGACAATAACACTTCTGTTTTTCGCCACATCACGGATCTAGAGACCTTTAACAAAAATTTGGGTCTCCATATTCAACTTCCAACTTCACTGGCCCAGGTACAAGAAGAGGCTCCAGGACCAGTTCTTCGGGATCCAGAGACCTCCGCGCAAGACTCGGATCACCATTGAACCTAAAGTAATTTGACCTAATTTGACAGGATCAGGATAAGAACCTACTAAAAATCTGAGGACCTCTCATGATCACCCGGACCAGATAAGTAAAATACAATCTATAATACTTAAGGAAAGGCGGAATGGGTTGTAACAGCCTTATTTAGACTGTCTTTAATTTTCAATAACTTATTAAGTATGATTGTGCCATTCATACAGTGAAATGTATACAGTGCTTATGTAAAACTGGCATACGTACGATAATGTCACACGAGGAATGCACTCAGGGACGATAATTTAGATGGTTACCGTTAGAATAGAATTGAAATGTTCAATAACCACTGGAATGGGCACTCACATCCTTGCACTGTTTATATATTAATGTTAATAGCAAATTCAAATTGTGTTTGAGGTTGAATAGATATTGTTGACCCTGTTGCTTATTCTCCGGAGGTGAGACATCACAACTGTTAGGCCGATAGAAGCAATAACTTACAACACATAACCTACACTAGTAGGAATGCCAGACATGTTCGAGTGCTGGCTTTACTTCTCCTGCATTCAAATGCCACACACGCACATCACACCTGCGCGTGCGCCTCCCTGCGTACTATATCATACCACACCACATCATATAAAGCTTTGCTACACTCTGATTAACACTTGACAGCCCAAAACACATATATCATTTTTTATTTTTCATAGGCTTCAGTCTAGGGTAACTACCCCTAGTGTAATTTTTTTACTGTATTTCAACAGAACTTGTTAGTGATATATCCATTGTGCACAGCTTTGTTTAATTGCTGATCTTTATCCCCACTGCATTGCACAGAGGGGCAGCAACCTAACACTGTAGTAATTCCTTTTCCATATTAACCCTCCCAACCCTACCTTACCAATCCCCTCTTTTCCATACCCTTCTATTCCCACCCATTTCCTTTTAAGCAAGGCTTCTCTTCCTCTGGGAACATGGCATCATATAAACAATGACACAAGCCACACGGCATCAAATTAATTACAATAAATGTCAAGGGCATGAACAACCCTGGGAAAAGGTCAATTGTGCTCAATGACTTACAAAGAATGGGGGGAGACATAATCCTATTACAGGAAACACATTTCAGGAAAGGGCATGAACCCAAATGGTTCAACAAACATTACACACAGGCGTATTTTGCGTCAGGCACCACCAAGAAAAATGGTGTGGGTATTCTGTTTCATGCGAAAACCTCGTTCCAGTCAGACCAGGTTGTTAAGGACCCTGAAGGGTGTAACATCATTATCACGGGCCTCTTATATAATAGACCAGTGACCATTGTGAACCTCTATTCCCCAAACACTTTACAAGCACCCTTCTTTAAAAATATAGAGCAAAAGATACTCGAACTTCAAAAAGGAATCCTCCTGTTGGGGGGAGACTTCAATGTCTCGCTAAACCCTCTCCTTGACACTTCTGATGGTTCTTCCAGCGCCTCCCATAGGACAATAAAAACAATTAGTTCTCTTATGAGAGACTTGTCGGCCCATGATGTGTGGCGTGCAACACATCAGAGTACGAAAGATTTCACTTTTTTTCAAACCTACACAATAAATACTCGAGGATTGACTACATTTTCACAGACACCACAGGACTAACACTCATAGCTGACTGTTCCATACATCCCTCTAGCTGGTCGGACCACGCACCGGTCTCCTGTACAATTCAGTGGCCCACTATCCCAGTCTCCTCATACGTGTGGAAATTAGATGACACTCTGTTAGATAACCCAATCACCAAAACTGAGTTAGACAAACTGCTCCAAGAATATTTCCATACTAATTCTCTAGAAAACTTGCCCTTAACCACGGTTTGGGAGGCACATAAATGTGTTCTTAGAGGGGAGCTAATTAAAATTAAGGCTAAGCAAAACAGACTCAAAAGGGAAAAACTTCAAACCCTCCTGACCCAACTTTCACACTCTGAGAACTTACACAAAGCAGACACCTCAAATAAGACGCACCTAGCTGAATGGGAACTGGCAAAGGCAAATCTACGACTCCACTTACAGACAGAACATCAAAGAAAGGCGCTGCTGCTGAAACAAAAGTTATATGAACAAAGAGATAAAACAAGGAAAATGCTAGCCAGAGCTATTGCTCGTAGAAGGTTAAAAACTTTCGTACACGAGATCGCAGACATGCACGGGAATCCACATTATGACGCGTGGGGCATAGCTAACACTTTTAGAGAATATTACAAGATGCTATACAACCTGCAGGACACTTCCATAAGCCCCACAGGGAACACACCTAACAAGCGAGCACCTTTTATAGCGCAGGAGTATCTCGCTGGGGTTACCCTACCTTCCATCTCACAAGAGGAAAGGAACTCCCTAGAATCGCCCTTTACACTCAACAAAATAATTGAGACCATCAAAGATCTACCCACAGGGAAAAGCCCAGGCCCTGACGGTTTAGGCCCCAAATATTATAAAATATTTAAGCATACACTGGCCCCTCGCTTTCTAGATATCATTAACGCCACTTCCGCAAATGGCCTATCTCCGTGGCTCTATGTTAGAGGCTCATATTATAGTGCTTCCGAAACCAGGTAAACCTCCAACTAAACCTGAAAACTTTCGGCCCATATCCCTGCTCATTTCGGACATTAAAATCTTGGCTAAACTGGTAGCGAATAGGCTTAACAAACTTTTGCCAAAACTCATCTCTACTGACCAAGTGGGGTTTATCCCTTGCAGAGAGGCGAGAGACAACACCTCAAAGGAGTTGCAACTGATATCCTACGCACACAGCTCCTCTACACCTCTCACTCTCCTGTCCACGGATGCCGAGAAGGTGTTCGATCGAGTTGATTGGTCTTTTATGCTTTCTACCCTAACAAAAATGAACTTAGGTGAGGAATATAGCAAAGTGACTAAGTTAATAATTTTGGCACCTAACGCCAGAGTCCATGTTAATGGTACACTGTCAGAACCATTCAAGATATCGAATGGGACGAGACAGGGATGCCCACTTTCCCCACTCCTGTTTGCAATTTCAATTGAACCATTGGCCAGTAAAATACGGGAGAACCCCAATATCAAAGGCCTCCAGGTCTATGCCACAGAAGATAAATTAGCCATGTACGCTGACGATGCACTGCTTACGCTAACACACACAATTAATTTGTTACCTGAAGTTGTAAGAGAATTTAAGCAATACGGGGAAGTTTCCAATTTTCACTTAAACCTTAACAAATCTTAACTCCTCAATATTAATGAGTCCCACGCCAATTTTAACTTAATCAGAAGGAACAGCCCTATTAAAGTTGTAGGGAAAGAAATCTGTTACCTGGGCATAACCATTAAACCATCCCTATCAGATCTAGTTGAGTCAAATTACAAATCCCTTAGAGATGACATTATAGCCGATTTATCCAGTTGGAAAAATAAACATATCTCCTGGCTGGGGCGCATAAACATAGTTAAAATGAACATCCTGCCGAGAGTTCTATATGTGTTACAAACTATTCCCGTAGCCCCTAAAAACCCATATATCCAGCACATTCAAAACGCAATGGAAAAATATATCTGGCAGAGCATTAAACCTAGGATTAATAGAGCTGTTTTGTACAGAACATGATCGGCCGGAGGGGTGGGGATGCCGAACTTACAAAAGTACAGACAAGCTATTTCACTACAAAGAATTATAGAATGGTGCCAAAATGTTCCGCACAAGACCTGGGTGAAACTTGACACGGACATTCTAAAGTGCGGCAATGTGGGCTCCCTGGCGTGGATTCCGTGGAAAGACTGCCCTCATCATATGACCTCTTACCCACTAATAACAGAGACCTTAGGCACATGGGACAAGATAGCAGCCACACAGAGCTGTATATCTACCCCGATCTCACCTTTGACGCCAGTTAGGGGTAACCCGACAACGGGTATCCGAACTCAACTGACATTATCTTCAGACAAGCTGCTGCTAGGGAGTTTGGCTATTCATAACGCCATACAAGGAAGCGGTCTTAAAACACAACAAGAACTCAAAGAATGGGACCCTGACCTCTTTACTTTGTAGTTCCACTGCGCCCAATTGTCACATTTCTTCGTCTTGCACAGGCACAAATCTTCATTCCTTAGACCACTTATTTCTCTCCTATATGACATGCTCCAGCAGGGTGGGCTTAATAACCTGCCTTCATATGTGCAGAGCTGGCATAGAGAACTTGGTATGGAGATTGAACCTAAAACTTGGGCCAAAATTTTTAACGCCACCAAAAAATGCTCTCTCGGCAGGGGTACAAGAAACTCAATACAAATTCCTGAGCAGATGGTATCTAACACCCCAGCGAGTCAAAAAGATCTATCCAAACACAACAGGGAGGTGCTGGAGGGGCTGTGGACAAGTGGGTACTATGCTGCACATTTGGTGGAACTGTCCCAAGCTAGAGAGTTTCTGGAAGGAGGTTTTCACTGAAATAAGCGAAAAATTAGCAACACCAATCAAACCGAACCCTACACTTCTACTCTACCACGACTTGCCAAAACTAAATTATACACATGACGGATCACTCCTTATTATAATGCTAAATGGGGCCAAATCATTGATTCCCAAAAAATGGAAATCCAAAGCTGTACCTAGCATCTCAGAGTGGAGGGCTTTGGTCACCACACAACTGCACCTTGAAAGATACCATTATATTAAGATAGGTAAGCCAGATCTACAGTACATGAGCTCATGCTCCTGACGTGGGAAGGCAATCCCATCTAAGAGACTAGCCAATAGGACGTAGCATCATTCTGGGGTTAACTGCTGTGGCCCTATAGACCCCTCTCTACCCAACACTCCCCCTCCCCCCTTCTTCCCTAATCTCTTCCTTCCCTTTCTTCCTTCCCCCCTCCCTTCCACTATTACATTGTTCAGGTGCAACAGGCTGTGCACCCTTAAATGTTTACATGTTTCAGTTGTTTGTTCAGATCTTATGGGATAAAAAATAAAAATAGAATGCAATCCTGCTATAGAGTCTTACGGCATCAAGTGGAAAGCCTGGAGACAATCTCCCTGGATAGGGAGTGTATTTACATCTTTCACAGGACATTAAAGACTTTCAACTTACTAAAGGGCATAAGCTCTACCTGAAAAAATATCTAGGAAATGCCTTGTGTTACCATATGTCTCAACATTTACCATTGTAATTGTAATTGAGTCGCTGTAACTTGTCTGATTTCTTTGTATTTTTCAATAAAGTTTTGCATTAAAAAAAAATCCAGCCCCTACGACTGCATTAAGGTGCAACCCTCAAACCACTTCAACTGGTGGGGGCAGATTGAAATTATTTCAATACATTTGGACAGTTTCTGTTCAAAATCAGTGGATTTAGAATGTTGTTTTTCAGGGGTATTGAATAGGTTTCAGAATAAGACCTCCCATGGGAAGATTCTTTTCTTTCATGTAATTGGCAAGAGTCCATGAGCTAGTGACGTATGGGATATACAATCCTACCAGGAGGGGCAAAGTTTCCCAAACCTCAAAATGCCTATAAATACACCCCTCACTACACCCACAATTCAGTTTTACTTTGCCTCCTATGGAGGTGGTGAAATAAGTTTGTGCTAAGATTTCTACGTTGATATGCGCTTCTCAGCATTTTGAAGCCTGATTCCTCTCAGAGTGCAGTGAATGTCAGAGGGATGTGAAGGGAGTATTGCCTATTGAATGCTATGGTCATCTTATCGGGGATCTATTTCATAGGTTCTCTGTTATCGGTCGTAGAGATTCATCTCCTACCTCCCTTTTCAGATCGACGATATACTCTCATATTCCATTACCTCTACTGATAACCGTTTCAGTACTGGTTTGGCTATCTGCTATATGTGGATGGGTGTCTTTTGGTAAGTATGTTTTCATTACTTAAGACACTCTCAGCTATGGTTTGGCTCTTAATGTATTTATATAAAGTTCTAAATATATGTATTGTACTTATATTTGCCATGATTCAGGTTTCAGTTTATTTCCTTTTGCAGACTGTCAGTTTTATATCTGGAAAATGCATTTTTTTAGAATAAAATTTATTTCTTACCTGGGGTATAGTCTTTTTTTCAATTGACTGTCTTTTTAAATTTGCGGGCAGAATTAGGCTTGCGAGGGCGCAAAATGCTAAACTATATTGCGTCAGTTTTTTGCGCCCGGTTACGTTTTATGATGCAAATTCGTAATTTCCGGCATCACACCGAGTCCTTTCACATGGTCGCGTCTTCAGTGACGCGAGTGTGTGATTTCCGGATGTTGTTAGCGCCAAAAATCTTTTTCCATTTGTGTTGTGCGTCATACTTGGCGCCAAATATTTCATTATTTAAAACCCCATTCCTATATGCCTCTTGCCTTTTTTTCTCTATCCTCTATCTTAGAGGGCTATGCTGTTTGCATTTTTTTTCCCATTCCTGAAACTGCCATACAAGGAAATTGATAATTTTGCTTTTTATGTTGTTTTTTTTCTCTAATATTTGCAAGATGTCACAATCTGATCTCAGAAATCACTGATGGAACCCTGCTGCCTGATAACAGTTCTACCAAAGCTAAGTGCATTTGTTGTAAACTTGTGGAGATTATTTCTCCAGCTGTGGTTTGTAATAGTTGTCATGATAAGCTTTTACATGCAGAGAATGTATCTATCAGTAATAGTGCTTTGCCTGTTGTTCCTTCAACATCTAATGCACAAGATATACCTGTGAATTTAAAAGATTTTATTGCTGATTCTATTCAGAAGGCTCTGTCTGCCATCCCGCCTTCTAATAAATGTAAAAGGTCTTTTAAAACTTCTCATAAATTTGATGAAATTTCAAATGACCAACAACATACTGAATTATCCTCCTCTGATAAGGATCTATCTGATTCAAAAGATCCTTCCTCAGATATTGACACTGACAAATCTACTTATTTATTTAAAATAGAGTACATTAGTTCTTTGAAGTGTTAATTACATTGGATATTGAGGAAACTAGTCCTCTTGATATTAAAACTAGTAAACGTTTAAATTCTGTTTATATACCTCTTGTGGTTACTCCAGAAGTTTTTCCAGTTCCTGGTGCTATTTCTGATAAGATTTCTAAGGAATGGAATAGACCTGGTACATCTTTTATTCCTTCAAGGTTTAAAAATGTGTATCCTTTGCCAGCAGTTACATTGGAGTTTTGGGAAAAGATCCCCAAAGTTGATGGGGCTATCTGTACTCTTGCTAAATGTACTACTATTCCTATGGAAGATAGTACTTCTTTTAAAGATCCTTTAGATAGGAAACTTGAATCTTATCTAAGAAAAGTCTATTTATATTCTGGTCATCTTCTCAGGCCTGCAATTTCTTTGGCTGATGTTGCAGCTGCATCAACTTTTTGGTTGGAACATTTAGCGCAACAAGATTTGGATTCTGATTTGTCTAGCATTGTTCGCTTGCTTAAACATGCTAATCAGTTTATTTGTGATGCCATTTTTGATATTATCAAAATTGATGTTAAATCTATGTCTTTAGCTATTTTAGCTAGAAGAGCTTTGTGGCTTAAATCTTGGAATGCTGATATGACTTCCAAGTCTAGATTGCTATCTCTTTCTTTTCAAGGTAATAAGTTATTTGGTTCTCAGTTGGATTTGATTTTTTCTACTGTCACTGGGGGGAAGGGAGTTTTTGCCTCAGGATAAAAGACCTAAGGGTAAATCTAAAGCTTCTAACCGCTTTCGTTCCTTTCGACAAATTAAGGAACATAAACCTAATCCTTCCCACAAGGAATCTGTTTCCAATTGGAAACCTTCTTCAGTTTGGAATAAATCCAAGCCTTTTAAGAAACCAAAGCCAGCCCCCAAGTCCGCATGAAGGTGCGGCCCTCATTCCAGCTCAGCTGGTAGGGGGCAGATTAAGGTTTCTCAAGGATGTTTGGACAAATATTGTTCGAAATCAATGGATTCTGAGTATTGTCTCTCAGGGGTATCGAATAAGATTCAGAGTAAGACCTCCTGTGAGAAGATTTTTTTTCTCTCATGCACACTAGCAAATCCGGTAAAGGCTCAGGCTTTCCTGAAGTGTATTTCAGACCTGGAGCTTTCAGGGGTAATCATGCCAGTTCCATTTCAGGAACAGGATCTGGGGTTTTATTCAAATCTATTTATTGTCCCAAAAAAAGAAAATTAATTCAGACCAGTTCTGGATCTAAAAATTTTGAATCGTTATGTAAAAGTACCAACTTTCAAAATGGTGACTATACAGACTATTCTGCCTTTTGTTCTGCAAGGGCATTATATGTCCACAATAGACTTACAGGATGCATATCTTCATATTCCGATTCATCCAGATCATTATCAGTTTCTGAGATTTTCTTTTCTAGACAAGCATTACTAATTTGTCGCTCTTCCTTTTGGCCTAGCGACAGCTCCAAGAAACTTTTCAAAGGTTCTCTGTGCCCTACTCTCTAATCAGAGAGCGGGGTATTGCGGTGTTTCCTTATTTTGACGATATCTTGGTACTAGCTCAGTCTTTACATTCTGCAGAATCTCACACGAATCAACTAGTGTTGTTTCTTCGAAAACATGGTTGGAGGATCAATTTACCAAAACGTTCTTTGATTCCTCAGACAAGGGTCACCTTTTTAGGTTTCCAGATAGATTCAGTGTCCATGACTCTGTCTCTAACAGACAAGAGACGTTTAAAATTGGTTTCAGCCTGTCGGAACCTTCAGTCTCAGTCATTCCCTTCAGTAGCTATGTGCATGGAAGTTTTAGGTCTCATGACTGCAGCATCGGACGCGATCCCCTTTGCTCATTTTCACATGAGACCTCTCCAGCTTTGTATGCTGAACCAATGGTGCAGGGATTATACAAGGATATCCCAATTAATATCCTTAAATCCCAATGTTCGACTATCTCTGACTTGGTGGTTAGATCACCATTGTATAGTTCAAGGGGCCTCTTTTGTTCATCCAACCTCGACTGTGATCACAACAGATGCAAGTCTTTCAGGTTGGGGAGCTGTTTAGGGATCTCTGACAGCACAAGGGGTTTGGAAATCTCAAGAGGCAAGATTACCAATCAATATTTTGGAACTCTGTTCGATTTTCAGGGCTCTTCAGATTTGGCCTCTGTTGAAGAAAGAACCGTTCATTTGTTTTCAGACAGACAATATCACAACTGTGGGATATGTCAATCATCAGGGTGGGACTCACAGTCCCTAAGCTATGAAAGAAGTATCTTGGATACTTGCTTGGGCAGAATCCAGCTCCTGTCTAATTTCTGCGGTTCATATCCCAGGTATAGACAATTGGGAGGCGGATTATCTCAGCCGTCAGACTTTACCTCCGGGGGAGTGGTCCCTCCCTCCAGATGTGTTTTCTCAGGTTGTTCAGATGTGGGGTCTTCCAGAAATAGATCTGATGGCTTCTCATCTAAACAAGAAACTTCCCAGGTACCTGTCCAGGGATCCTCAGGCAGAAGCAGTGAATGCGTTGACACTTCCTTGGTGTTATGAACCTGCTTATATTTTCCCACCTCTAGTTCTTCTTCCAAGAGTGATCTCCCAAATCATCATGGAACAATCGTTTGTGTTGCTGGTGGCTCCAGTATGGCCTCACAGGTTTTGGTCACTTCCATTAAGGCCGGACCTTTTGTCTCAAGGTCCGTTTTTCAATCAGGAGCTCAAATCATTAAATTTGAAGGTATGGAAATTGAACACCTAGTGCTTAGTCATAGAGGTTTCTCTGACTCAGTGATTAATACTATGTTACAGGCTCGTAAATCTGTTTCTAGAAAGATTTATTATCGAGTTTGGAAGACTTATATTTTATTGTGTTCTTCTCATAAATTCTCTTGGCATTCTTTCAGAATTCCTAGAATTTTACAGTTTCTTCAGGATGGTTTGGATAAGAATTTGTCTGCAAGTTCCTTGAAGAGACAAATCTCTGCTCTTTCTGTTTTATTTCACAGAAAGATTGCTAAGCTTCCTGATATTCACTGTTTTGTACAGGCTTTGGTTCGTATCAAGCCTGTCATTAAATCAATCTCTCCTCCTTGGAGTCTTAATTTGGTTTTGAAGGCTTTACAGGCTCCTCCTTTTGAGCCTATGCTTTCTTTGGACATTAAACTACTTTCTTGGAAAGTGTTGTTCCTTTTGGCCATCTCTTCTGCTAGAAGAGTTTCTGAATTATCTGCTCTTTCTTGTGAATCTCCTTTTCTGGTTTTTCATCAGGATAAGGCGGCTTTGCGGACTTCATTTAAATTCTTACCTAAGGTTGTGAATTCTAACAACATTAATAGAGAAATAGTTGTCCCTTTCTTGTGTCCTTATCCTAAGAATTCTTTGGAGAGATCCTTACATTCTTTGGATGTGGTAAGAGCTTTGAAATATTATGTTGAAGCTACTAAAGATTTCAGGAAGACTTCTAGTCTATTTGTTATCTTTTCTGGTTCTAGGAAAGGTCAGAAGGCTTCTGCCATTTCCTTGGCTTCGTGGTTAAAGCTTTTGATTCATCAAACTTATTTGGAGTCGAGTCAGGTCCGGCCTCAGAGAATTACAGCTCATTCTACTAGATCAGTCTCCACTTCGTGGGCTTTTAAGAATGAAGCTTCAGTTGATCAGATTTGCAAAGCAGCAACTTGGTCTTCTTTGCATACATTTACTAATTTCTACCGTTTTTATGTATTTGCTTCTTCTGAAGCAGTTTTTGGTAGAAAAGTTCTTCAAGCAGCTGTTTCAGTTTGATTCTTCTGCTTATGTTTTAAGTTTTTGTTTTTCATTTATGAGGTTAAACTTATATTTTGGGTTGTGAATTAATTTTTTTTCAGCGAAATATAGCTGTTTTTATTTTTATCCCTCCCTCTCTAGTGACTCTTGCGTGGAGTTCCACATCTTGGGTATTGCTATCCCATACGTCACTAGCTCATGGACTCTTGCCAATTACATGAAAGAAAACAATTTATGCAAGAATTTACCTGATAAATTAATTTCTTTCATATTGGCAAGAGTCCATGAGGCCCACCCTTTTTATGGTGGTTATGATTTTTTTGTATAAAGCACAATTATTTCCAAATTCCTTTGTTGATGCTTTTTACTCCTTTCTTTATCACCCCAGTACTTGGCTATTCGTTAAACTGAATTGTGGGTGTGGTGAGGGGTGTATTTATAGGCATTTTAAGGTTTGGGAAACTTTGCCCGTCCTGGTAGGATTGTATATCCCATACGTCACTAGCTCACGGAATCTTGCCAATAAGAAAGAAATTGATTTATCAGGTAAGTTCTTACATAAATTATGTTTTTCTCATGTTCCAACAAACCCTGTGAAGGCTCAGGCTTTTTGGAAAAGTGTTTCAGGCCTAGAGCTTTCAGGGGTGTTTGTTCCAGTTCCTCTGCAGGAACGGGGTTTGGGTTTTTATTCAAATCTATTCATTGTCCCAAAGAAAGAAGATTCGTTCAGACCAATTCTGGATCTGAAATTTTTTAATTGTTTTGTAAGAGTCCCAACTTTCAAGATGGTGACTATAAGGACTATTCTGCCTTTTGTTCAGCAAGGTCATTTCATGTCCACAATAGATCTACAGGACGCTTATCTTCACATTCCAATTCATCCAGACCACTATTGTTTTCTTAGATTCTCTTTCCTAGACAAGCATTACCAATTTGTTGCTCTTCCGTTTGGCCTAGTGACAGCTCCGAAAATCTTTTCAAAGGTTCTCGGTGTCCTATCTGTAATCAGAGTGCAGGGTATTGCAGCGTTTCCTTATTTGAACGATATCTTGGTACTAAGCTCAATCTTTTCATTTGGCAGAACTAGTGTGGTTTCTTCAAAAACATGGTTGGAGGATCAATTTACAAAAGAGTTTCTTGATTCCTCAGACAAGGGTCACCTTTTTAGATTTCCAGATAGATTCAGTATCCATGACTTTTTCTCTGACAGACAAGAGACAAACTAAGTTAGTTTTAGCTTGTCTAAATCTTCAGTCTCTATTATTCCCTTCAGTGGCTATGTTCATGGAAATTTTAGGTCTCATGACTGCAGCATCGGACCTGATCCCCTTTGCTCGTTTTCATATGAGGCCTCTACAGCTTTACATATTGCACCAATGGTGCAGGGATTATACTCAGATATCACAATTGATATACTTAAATCCCAACACTCAACTCTCTCTGACTTGGTGGTTAGACCATCATCTTATTATTTAAGGGGCCTCATTTGTTCATCCTACCTGGACTGTGATCACAACAGATGCAAGTCTTACAGGTTGGGGAGCTGTCTGAGGGGTCCCTGGCAGCACAAGGGGTTTGGAAACCTCAAGAGGTGAGGTTACCAATCAATATTTTAGAACTCCGTGCTATTTTCAGAGCTCTTCAGGCTTGGCCTCTATTGAAGAGAGAACTTTACATTTGTTTTCAAACAAATATCACAACAGTGGCATATGTCAATCATCAAGGAGGGACTTGCAGTCCTTCAGCAATGAAGGAAGTATCTTGGATACTTTCTTGGGCAGAATCCAACTCTTCTCTATTTTCTGCGATTCATATCCCAGGTGTAGACAATTGGGAAGCGGATTATTTCAGCCGTCAGACTTTACATCCTGGGGAGTGGTCTCTCCATCCAGATGTGTTTTTTCATCTTGTACAGATGTGGGGTCTTCCAGAAATAGATCTGATGGCCTCTCATCAAAACAAGAAGCTTCCCAGATACCTTTCCAGGTCCAGGGATCCTCAGGCGGAGATGGTGGATGCCTTAGTAGTTCCTTGGTTTTACCAACCTGCTTATATTTTTTCCGCCACTGGTTCTTCTTCCAAGGGTGATCTCCAAGATCATAATGGAACAATCTCATGTGTTTCTGATAGCACCAGCATGGCCTCACAGGTTTTGGTATGTGGATCTTGTTCGGATGTCCAGTTGCCAGCCTTGGCCACTTCCTTTAAGACCAGACCTTCTGTCTCAAGGGCCGTTTTTCCATCAGGATCTCAAATCTCTACATTTGAAGGCATAGAAATTGCACGCTTAGTACTTAGTCATAGAGGTTTCTCTGACTTGGAGATTAGCACTATGATACAGGCTTGTAAGTCGGTTGCATGGCATATTATCGGATTTGGAAAACCTAAATTTCATGTTGTTCCACTCATAATTTATCTTGGCATTCTTTCCGAATTCCTAGGATTTTACAGTTTCTTCAGGATGGTTTGGATAAGGGGTTGTCTGCAAATACTTTGAAAGGACAAATTTCTGCTCATTCTGTCTTATTTCATAGAAAGATTGCTAAACTTCCTGATGTTCACTGTTTTGTTCAGGCTTTGATTCGTATCAAACCTGTTATTAAATCTATTTTCTCCTCCTTGGAGTCTCAATTTGGTTTTGAAGATTTTATAGGCTCCTCCTTTTGAGCCTATGCATTCTCTAGATATTAAATTAATTTCTTGGAAAGTGTTTTTTCTTTTGGCTATGTCTTCTGCTAGAAGATTTTCCGAATTGTCTGCTCTCTTATGAGTCTCCTTATCTGATTTTCCATCAAGATAAAGCCGTTTTGCAGACTTCATTTACATTTTTGCCTAAAGTTGTGAATTCTAACATCATCAATAGGGAAATTGTTGTTCCTTCTTTGTGCCCTAATCCTAAGAATACTCTTGAAAGATCCTTACATTCTTTGGATGTGGTAAGAGCTTTGAAAAATTATGTTGAGGCTACTAAAGATTTCAGAAAGACTTCTAGTCTTATTTTTTCTGGCTCCAGGAAAGGTCAGAAAGCCTCTGCCATTTTGGTTGAAACTTTTGATTCACAAAGCTTATTTGGAGGCAGGCAGTCTCCGCCTCAGAGAATTACAGCGCATTCTACTAGATCAGTTGCCACTTCTTGGGCTTTCAAGAATGACGCTTCAGTTGATCAAATTTGCAAAGCAGCAACTTGGTCTTCTTTGCATACTTTTACTAAATGTTACCATTTTTTTTTTATTTTTTTCTTTATTGTAGTAACAATATAATAACAAACTTCCATATACAGCTTATAAGGATAGAGCAATGCAGGTTTGAAACAGACAGCATGACATTTGAAACATTTCAATTATTCTCTAGAGGTCGCATATTATTATCATTATCTGTCTGGCAAATCCAGAGTTAATCATATTGCAATATACCTGCACCTTAAGGGAAATATTCATTAAATAAAGGTATGCTGCGTATGTCACCATATTCAAATACACTTACAGATTAAAATTACTTAAATATACAGGAATGTATTAACGGGTATTGCGGAAATAAACTGAAATCAGTGCTCGCTTACTCGGGGAGGGGGGAAGGAGGAAGGGAAGGGGACATTTGTGAGGGGCAGGGGTCACTCATCAAGTTAGGGCACCATAGATCGCTCATAATGAGGTGCTTCTTCTAGGGACCATTATAGGGGTCATTATATTTAGTCGCTCGAGGGGGGGCGGTACCTATTTGTTCTGTAACAGATAGGTCTCCCACGGTTCCCAGATAAGGCTAAATTCAGTTGGCTGTTTTCTAATTCTAAAGACATAGTCTTCCATGGACTGAACGTAGTTGACATGGTCTACCACTCCCTGCCATCTCGGAGGATGCACCTTCTTCCAATTCCTAGCTATAAACATCTTAACTGAAGTCAGCAAGTAAATAAGGAGGTATCTTTGAGGGGTGGGCAATTTGATCCCTATGTGGAGTAGGGCCAGGCTCGGATCAGTGACAGCCGGTAAGTCCAGTGCGACACATACAGTACTCAGTTTAGACCAAAGTGGTTTAAGTCTGGTGCACGACCACCATATGTGGGAATAGCCAAAATGTTGGCTTCTAGGAACTCTTGCAGAAAGGTACCTCCCTTCGCCACACCGCAATAGAGCCGTAGAAGTAGAGGCGACAATGTCTGGGTAAGTGTTCGATAGAATAATGTTGTGAAGCCATCTGGTCCTTGCGCCTTATGGGGCTCCAGGGCCAAGATAGCTGCTTTAATCTCATCAAGGGTGAAGGGACTATCTAGGTCATCCCAAGCATCCTTGGTTAAGGTCGGGAGGTGCAGATTCATTAAGAACTGCTGTATCTCTGCCTTCCGCGAACCAGTCCTATAAGAACTGTTGTCAAGGTCGTACAATGAAGCATAGTAATCAGCAAACGCCTTTCCTATATCCCTAGGGGAGCGTTTTATCCCTTCCACCGTCTTAATTGCCGAGATCCTGCTTTGCGCAGTGCGGTTTCTGAGTTTGCGCGCCAGTAGTCTGTCCGCCCTGTTCCCTTTACAATAGTATAATTGTTTGAGTTTAAATAGGTTAGAATGTTCTCGTAATAACTCTCTTTTATTAATTTTGTCTCTAAGGCATCCCACCTGTGTGGAAAGAGTAAGATTAGGGGCTCCTTTATTTGCAAGCTCCAGTTGTCTAAGGGTCGCGTAGAGTTTTGCAAGTGAAACCTTATTGTTAGCCTTCAATTGGGCACCTTTTTTCAGGAAGTAACCTCTTAAGTAAGCTTTAAGGGCAGCCCATATCATTTCAAGACTTGTATCTCCTGTGTCTCAGGAAGTCTAGAATTGTTTCCAATAAATGGGGGATCTCTCCCTCAGTGAGAAACTGGTCGGGGAGCTTCCAGGATGGTCTGCAGTCTGGAGGTTGTAGGAGTGAGAAGTCAGCCCTATCCAGGTCATGGTCAGACCAGGGGCAGATTCTAATACGTGGAGTATGAAATTTGTCAAGAGTCCAGGAGTCACATAAAAGATAGTCTAACCGTGCATAAGAATTATGGGGCTTGGAGTGGTGGGTATAGTCCCTTTCCGTCGGTGCAAGACGCCATATGTCATACAGTCCATGTTGGTACATAAGCTTACGTAGAGCATTAGACTGGGTAGTAACGTTACGGTCAATAGGGTGCGCGCCCATTATTTTTTTGTCTAGTGTAGGGTCCCACACTAAATTGAGATCTTCTCCTATCAGTAAATTACCTCTCTTAAGTTCATCTAATCGTCTCAGAAATTTCCGCAAAAATTGTATTTATTTCGTGTTTGGGGCATAGATGGAGGCTAGCGTGCAAAGGATCCCATTAAGGGTGCAAACTATAATGAGATATCTACCCTCTGGGTCTTGCTCCACATGGTCAATTGCACAACAGACATCTCTATGTATCAGGATAGCTACTCCTCTCTTTTTTTAAGAAAAAGAGGCGAGTTCACAGATTGGGTAGTGGGTCAATTTTAGGAGCCGTTGTGAATTCCTGTCCCAGTGTGTCTCTTGCAGGAACACTATGTGCAATTTGTGGGCAAACAAATAATTGTATAGGAGACTTAGTTTTGTGGGGGAGTTAAGCCCCTGAGTATTTAGGGTTGCTACTATGATAGGGGCCAAGGGTCACAAGTATCTAACCTTCCCAATAGGGCACTTAGTATTATTCGGGAGCCTGAGTCACAAGTGAGATAAGAGCGGTAAAGGAAGGGGGAACAGGAAAGGCAGGAGGATAGGCAAGGAAGGGGTAGGGAGGGGGAAGGAGGGGCGTAAGCGGGTTGTGAGGTGAAATCTGGGGAAGACTTGCGTGATAGACGCAATAACCCGTTATATCCTTTCTAACGTATGTATCTTTGATACTGTCTAGTGTGTAAAGATGTGTGTATAAACAATATCTCAATGTGTGTTCTCTCTCTTAGCATCCGAGAGAACACAACTATTGAAGGGGGGGGGGGGGGGGGAGGTAGGCATGGAAGGCCTAGCCCCAGTCAGCTATTCTGACACGTGCTGTAGGATATCCCTTTGTGTATTGATTTCTTAATCTTGTATCAATGTGAAGAAAGATATTCATGTCAAATCTATCTACTTGGTTATCTAGTGAGAAATGTAAACTAAGTCTCAGGGCTATAGGAGACTCTGGGTGGGGTAATGTCATTGCAAACCCTTGATGGGAGTAAGAAAATGGAGTGGTAACCCAGAACATTGTAACAAGACATCACGGACACAGGAGGGAGCGAGCGGAGTCACCCAATCTAATCATAGAATAAGGGTATATAGTTCTCTGTGTCATCTGTCAGGATCCCCACTACATCCGTGAGTGCTAATGCTAAACATCTAGTACAATAGAATAACAATATAAAGGCAACAATAAATGAAAACAGGGCCCTATTAACCATTTTAAAAGCACGCTAACAACAATGCTGGTTGACCATACCCCTGGTCCTCGCACATAGGGTGAGGAAATGTGAAAGAGAGCTAAGGGTATATGGACATGTAAGTGATATTTAACCATCAGATGTAGGGAAGCTTGTGAACAATGAAAGTGTGAGAGGAAAGGGTTCTGGATCCTAGTCCCCAAATCTTCCCATTCTCAGGAGCCTCACGTATCTGAGGGTGGTATATTCGAACAGGGGCCAGGGTATGTTTCTCTATCAGGATCCACCTGTAGGGCTCATCAGCTTTCCTGGGTAAGCTAGGTGGAACAGGGTAGGCAGGTCCCAGGGTATCTCAATCATCAGCAGTAGGTTAAAAGGGGTGGCCACCCAGGTCTCAGAACATAAGTGTGATGCAAAAGTAGTACAACATATGAACAATTTGAAGTATTCCATACATTACAAGAATTATAGAGAAACAGAAACATAAGAATAAAGAAAACACAAATAAAAAATCAATGGCAGAGAACATTTGCAGATAACACAATAATTAACCATGGACTGTCTCGCCCATCTCCATGAATCCATGGTCAATGATTCCGGTCTAACGGATTCAGTAAGAGTGTCTCTCAGCTAGCAGACCGAGTTAGGGAGAAACAAACATCAGCAAACCACTGTCTAGCTACTTAATCACAAGTGTCCCGATCAGTAGGGTTTTTTCCCTGGGTGTGTGGGGTTTTCCTCTGGTTAGTGCCCACTCTCTGAGGGGCCGCCATTCTTGGGCCGAAGCTCTTAAAGTCCCTTCAGTGTCTGTTCTGTGGCGGGTCTCAGGTGGGTCCTGCGGTGTTAGTCCCCATCTTTGCTGAAGTTCCCTGGCTTGTTGCGGAGAAGAGGCAATGTACTGTTGTCCTTCTCTGGTTATGTACAGTTTAACAGGGAATCCCCATCTATATTTTATAGCCTTGTCCCTCAGTATTCTGATGAAGGGCTGATAGTGGAGGGTATGTGGTGAGAGATCTTGGTAGACTTGCACATCAGCATATTGATCTGGGAGAGTCTTCTCGCCTGCCAGAGCCCTCAATAATTTCTCTCGGAAAGTGTAGTAGTGTAGGCCGGCTATAACATCTCTGGGCTTATCTCCCTCTGCAGTCCGAGGTCTTAAGGCTCTATGTGCTCTATCAATTAGCATTTCCGTCTCCACCTCTGGGCCCAGTACAGCCGTAAACAGCTCTTGTAGATACTTCTCCAAATCTTGAGGGGGGAACAGATTCGGGAATACCCTTCACCCGAATGTTATTTTGGCGGGTTCTATCTTCCAAATCGGCCAGTTTAACTTCCAGATCAGCGAGTTGTTCCGCTTGGTCTTGGGAGTAGCTGAGGAGATTGGAGTGATCAATCAAGTCTTCCTGCTTGCGCTCCAATGGTTGCTATATCTCGCTTCAGATCTGCATGACCCTTTTCAAATTTTTTGGACAGAGTGTCGTGATGCGTTGCTAAGAGTGACTTAATGAAGTCCATCAGCTTGTTGTTAGAGGCAGCGTCTGTGCGCAGCAGGCACCCTGCTGACTGGGTTAGGGTCATTCCCTCATGTATGTCATTGAGGTTACTTGCATCTGAGGCTTCATCATCAGTGTCGGCTTGGTGTCCGGAAGCAGGTTGGCTAAAGCGTTCAACTACTGTACGCTTCGGGATAGTGTGGGGTTTTTGTTTTCTCTTAAATGCTTGAGGCATTTTATGTTTCGGCATATGTTGCGGCATATAATAAACATATATAGCACTATAAAGATTAGCTTTTAGCTAGTCGAATGGGGCCTTGGCATGGGAAAGTGGTTCACATGGCCTGGACTCTCACATATTCAGTGGGAATGGTTGGCTCTGATAAAAAGTAAATTTATGCTTACCTGATAAATTAATTTCTTCTATGGTAAGACGAGTCGACGGATTCATCCTTTAATTGTGGGATATTATCCTCCTGCTAACAGGAAGTAGCAAAGAGCACCACAGCAGAGCTGTCTATATAGCTTCTCCCTTAGCTCCACCCCCCAGTAATTCGACCAAAGGTACAGGAAGGAAAAGGAGAAACTACAAGGTGCAGAGGTGACTTAAGCGTAAATCAAAAAAATATAATCTGTCTTAAAATGACAGGGCGGGCCGTGGACTCTTCTTACCATAGAAGAAATCAATTTATCAGGTAAGCATAAATTGACTTTTATTCTATAAAGGTAAGACGAGTCCACGGATTCATCCTTTACTTGTGGGATACAATACCAAAGCTACAAGACACGGATGAACGGGAGGGACAAGACAGATGGTTAAACAGAAGGCACCACTGCTTGAAGAACTCGTATGCCAAACGGATGATGCTTTTCAGCCAAAAGGCAAGAGAGGTAGCCGTAGCTTTTTGACCTCTACGTTTTCCAGAATAGACAACAAACAAAGAAGATGTTTGACGGAAATCTTTGGTCGCTTGCAAGTAAAACTTTAAAGCACGAACCACGTCCAAGTTGTGCAATAGACGCTCCTTCTTGGAGGAATGATTAAGACACAGAGAAGGAACAACAATTTCCTGATTAATATTCTTATTAGTAACAACCTTAGGAAAGAATCCAGGTTTGGTACGCAAAACCACCTTATCAGCATGGAAAACAAGATAAGGCGAGTCGCATTGCAATGCAGATAGTTCAGAAACTCTTCGAGCCGAAGAGATAGCAACTAAAAACAGAATTTTCCAAGATAGAAGCTTAATATCTATGAAATGCATAGGTTCAAACGGAACCCCTTGAAGAACCTTAAGAACCAAATTCAAACTCCATGGCGGAGCAACAGGTTTAAACACAGGCTTGATTCTAACTAAAGCCTGACAGAACGACTGAACGTCTGGAACATCTGCCAGATGTTTGTGCAGTAGAATTGATAAAGCAGATATCTGTCCCTTTAAGGAACTAGCTGATAGCCCCTTCTCCAATCCTTCTTGGAGAAAGGACAAAATCCTAGGAATCCTGATCTTACTCTATGAGTAGCCTTTGGATTTGCACCAATAAAGATATTTACACCATATCTTAAGATAAATTTTCCTGGTGACAGGCTTTCGAGCCTGAATCAAAGTATCTATGACCAACTCAGAGAACCCCCGCTTGGATAAGATCAAGCGTTCAATCTCCAAGCAGTCAGTCGCAGAGAAACTAGATTTGGATGCTGGAACGGACCTTGAATCAGAAGGTCCTGTCTCAGTGGCAGAGTCCATGGTGGAAGAGATGACATGTCCACCAGGTCTGCATACCAAGTCCTGCGTGGCCACGCAGGTGCTATCAAAATCACAGAAGCTCTCTCCTGTTTGATTCTGGCAATCAAAACGAGGAAATGGTGGAAACACATAAATCAGGTTGAATGTCCAGGGTACTGCTAGAGCATCTATCAGTACTGCCTGAGGATCCCTTGACCTGGACCCGTATCGAGGAAGTTTGGCATTCTGACGAGACGCCATCAGATCCAATTCTGGTGTGCCCCATTGCTGAATCAATTGTGCAAACACCTCCGGATGAAAAGTCTGACGACTTAGAAAATCCACTTCCCAGTTCTCCACTCCTGGGAAATAGATTGCTGATAGATGGCAAGAGTGAGTCTCTGCCCATTGAATTATTTTGGTAACCTCTATCATCGCTAGAGAACTCTTTGTTCCCCCCTGATGATTGATATATGCTACAGTCGTGATATTGTCCGACTTGAATCTTATGAATCTGGCTGACACCAGCTGAGGCCATGCCTGAAGCGCGTTGAATATCGCTCTCAGTTCTAGAATATTTATCGGGAGGAGAACCTCCTCCCGAGTCCACAATCCCTGTGCTTTCAGGGAATTCCAGACTGCACCCCAGCCCAATAGGCTGGCGTCCGTTGTCACTATGACCCACGCTGGCCTGCGGAAACACATTCCCTTGGACAGATGATCCAGTGACAACCACCAAAGAAGAGAGTCTCTGGTCTCTTGGTCCAGATGTATCTGAGGAGATAAATCTGCATAATCCCCATTCCACTGTTTGAGCATGCAAAGTTGCAGTGGTCTGAGATGCAAGCGAGCAAACGGAACTATGTCCATTGCCGCTACCATTAGTCCGATTACCTCCATACACTGAGCCACTGACGGGCGAGGAATGGAATGAAGAACTCGGCAGATGGATACAATTTTTGATTTCCTGACCTCCGACAGAAACATTTTCATGTCCACCGAATCTATCAGAGTTCCCAGGAAAGGAACTCTTGTGAGAGGGATAAGTGAACTCTTTTGTACGTTCACCTTCCACCCGTGAGATCTTAGAAAAGCCACCACGATGTCTGTGTGAGAATTAGCTAGTTGGAAAGTTGATGCCTGGATTAAGATATCGTCCAGATAAGGCACCACAGCTATGCCCTGCAGCCTTAGAACCGCCAGAAGGGACCCTAGCACATTTGTGAAAATTCTGGGAGCTGTGGCCAACCCGAAGGGAAGAGCCACAAACTGGTAATGGTTGTCCAGAAAGGCGAACCTGAGGAACTGGTGATGATCTTTGTGGATAGGAATGTGTAGATACGCATCCTTTAAGTCCACAGTGGTCATATATGGACCCTCCTGGATCATTGGCAAAATAGTCTGAATGGTCTCCATCTTGAAGGATTGGACTCTGAGGAATTTGTTTAGGATCTTGAGATCCAAAATTGGTCTGAAGGTTCCCTCTTTTTTGGGAACCACAAACAGATTGGAGTAGAACCCTTGCCCCAGTTCTGTTTTCGGAACTGGTCAGATCACTCCCATGGTATAAAGGTCTTCTACACAGCGTAAGAACGCCTCTCTTTTTGTCTGGTTTACAGACAGACAATTGAGAAAGATGGAATCTCCCCCTTGAGGGAGAATCTTTGAAATCTAGAAGATACTCCTGGGTTACTATTTCTAAAGCCCAGGAGTCCTGAACATCTCTTGCCCAAGCCTGAGCGAAGAGAGAAAGTCTGCCCCCTACTAGATCCGGTCCCAAATCGGGGGCTATCATTTCATGCTGTCTTGGTGGCAGCAGCGGGCTTCTTGGCCTGTTTACCCTTGTTCCAAATCTGGTTAGTTCTCCAGACTGACTTGGATTGAGCAAAATTCCCCTCTTGCTTTGCGGCAGGGGAAGAGGTAGAGGGACCACCTTTAAAGTTCCGAAAGGAACGAAAATTATTTTGTTTGGTCCTCACCTTATTCGTCTTATCCTGAGGAAGGGCATGGCCTTTCCCTCCATTGATGTCTGAAATTATCTCTTTCAGTTCAGGCCCGAATAGGGTCTTACCCTTGAAAGGGATGGCTAAAAGCTTAGCTTTTGATGACACATCAGCAGACCAGGACTTAAACCATAACGCTCTATGCGCTAAAATGGCAAAACCTGAATTCTTCGCCGCTAATTTAGCCAATTGAAAAGCAGCATCTGTAATGAAAGAATTAGCTAGCTTGAGAGCCCTAATTCTATCCAGAATATCATCTAATGGGGTCTCAACCTGAAGAGCCTCTTCCAGAGCCTCAAACCAAAAGGACGCTGCAGTAGTTACAGGAACAATGCACGCTATAGGTTGGAGAAGAAAACCTTGGTGAACAAATATTTTCTTCAGAAGACCGTCTAATTTTTTATCCATAGGATCTTTGACAGCACAACTGTCCTCGATAGGTATAGTTGTACGCTTAGCCAGGGTAGAAATAGCTCCCTCCACCTAAGGGACCGTCTGCCATGAGTCCCGCACAGCGTCAGATATGGGAAACATTTTCCTAAAAGTAGGAGGGGGAGCGAACGGAATACCTGGTCTATCCCACTCCTTAGTAACAATTTCCGAAATCCTCTTAGGGACCGGAAAAACAATCAGTGTAGGCAGGAACCTCTAGGAATCTGTCCATTTTACACAATTTCTCTGGAACTACAATAGGGTCACAATCATCCAGTCTCGCTAAAACCTTCCTGAGCAATAAGCGAAGGTGTTCTAGTTTAAATTTAAAAGCCGTCATATCTGAATCTGTCTGAGGGAACATATTTCCTGAATCAGAAATCTCTCCCTCAGCCAGCAAATCCCTCACTTCAGAACATTGTGAGGGTACATCGGAAATGGCTAATAAAGCGTCAGAGGGCTCAGCATTTGTTCTCACACCAGACCTACTGCGCTTCCCCTGCAACCCAGGCAGCTTAGATAAAACCTCTGTGAGGGTAGTATTCATAACTGCGGCCATATCTTGCAGGGTGAAAGAATTAGACGCTCTAGAAGTACTTGGCGTCGCTTGTGCGGGCATTAACGGTTGTGACACTTGGGTAGAATTAGATGGCAAAACCTGATTCTCTTCTGACTGAGAATCATCCTGCGACATACTTTAAGTAGCTAAAATATGTTCTTTACAATTTATTGACCTTTCAGTGCATGAGGGACACATTCTAAGTGGAGGTTCCACAATGGCTTCTAAACATATTGAACATTGACTTTTCTCAATGTCAGACATGTTGAACAGGCTAGTAATGACCACAAACAAGCATGAAAACACTTTATTTAGTGAAAAAAACAACAATCTTAAAAAACGGTACTGCGCCTTTAAGAGAAAAAAAGCATACACGTTCTGCAAAACAGCCTAAACATAATTTTTTTTTTTAACAATTAACCCCTTAATTTGCAAACCGGATCGAAAATAGGCCCAGATCCGGAAAAAAAAACTCAGCACCTTGCCACAGCCCTGCTGTGGCCCAACCTGCCCTCAGGGATCGAAAATGTGGGGTAAAAGCTTTGATTTGGCCCAAAACATACAAACTAACTGCGCATCTGAGGCGTGAAAATAGGCCCCGCCCATCTCACTCGATGTCTCCACAGCCTTACAGAACTGCACCAGAGCAGTTATAACTAGCCATGTGGGTTCTGAGACCCAAAAGTTAAGCCATGTGTGCCCTTAATAAAGTTGCCCAAAACGTTATTGCCCACAAAAACGTTAAAGCACTCCCAAATCAAAAAACGTTTGCTCCCAAACATTTGCAATTCAGTGTCAACCATATTTGTAATTGGCCCCATATGCAAGCTAAGTAATGCCCTTCTTTTAGCTCTATGATTACTGCTTACCCTTACCCTCCTGGGTATAATGTCAGCCTTTCTGAAATAGTCTCTCCAGAAAAATATGACTGAACATACCTCACTGCTGCATAGCATGAAAACGTTCCTCACACTGAAGTTTCCTGTACTCCTCAGCCTCTGTGGGAACAGCACTGGATCTTAGTTACAAATGCTAAGATCATCATCCTCCAGGCAGCAGTCTTCATCCATCTGCTGCCTGAGAGTAAATAGTACACACCCGTACCATTTAAAATAAACTCTTGCTTGAAGAAATTAAAAACTAATATTTTATCACCTCTTTCACTTTACCCTTCCTAGTACTTAGAGTAGGCAAAGAGAATGACTGGGGGGTTGAGCTAAGGGAGGAGCTATATAGACAGCTCTGCTGTGGTGCTCTTTGCCACTTCCTGTTAGCAGGAGGATAATATCCAACATGTAAAGGATGAATCCGTGGACTTGTCTTACCTTTATAGAAGAAATTCAAACAGTACACCTTAAAATGATGCCACCTGAGTGTGATACACACCTGCTTGGGGAGCTGTGCCCTTGGGTTAGGTAGTCATGGGCCTCCTTCCAGGGACTGGGTCTCGCCCCTGGGTAATTGCCCCCTAAGGGCGATGTGAGAGAGGGTATAGGGGTATGATCCGCAGGCTATCAGGGCCGGTGGGAAAGGGAGGGGGGAGACCAGTATGATACCTCAATCAGGAGGGACAAGTGCTGAGTCTCTGGTTGTCAGATCCAGGGAGAGGGGACAAAAGGTAGAAATGCTGGTGTATAGCAGTTTTAAATAGAAGCTCTTAGAGACTGGAGCAGGTGTCCCAGTAATATCAATAGTTTGCCTTAGTACTGTAGTGATCAGTGAGTCCAGGGAGTTATGGTTGGTTCTCTGCCTTCAATCTAGCTGGTAAGGACAGTATTAAGTTTAGAGCAGTGTAAAAATTACAGGGACAATATTTCACAAGGAGCAAAAGAGTGCGTGCTCTGTATTCTCCCCTTGCTCTGTATGGGGGTTAATCACAGTGTGCACTCTAGATGCAAATTACTTTTTTCCTCCCCTCTTGTCTTTTCCCCCTCTCTATACCCCTTTATTTTTTGTGTAGGAGAACTAGAAATGTCTTTTGGGCTATTATAGCCAGCCAAGGTGTTGTCAGGGGGCTACGAGGCAGTGTGAGCATGTGAGGCCTGAAATCAATATGGCGGATTTTCGCGCCTCTAGCAGCTGTTAGTGTTGTCGGCACTCACCACAACCTGTCGTCCCTGTTCGGCAAATAGGTCTCCACAGTAGATCACTCTGGTGGTCCATATGTGGGCTCCGCACCACGGAGGAGCAGGGTAGGTTGCGTCACAACGTCTAGGCCTCCGTCACACACCAGCACTATAGTGGGTCACTGAGCAGTCAGCGGGAGTCCGCTCCGTAAGGTATCCTGGGCGTGAGGTCAGTTGATTTGGCTCCGGAGCTAGGGCTTGTGTAGAGACTTTAATGTGGGCGAGGATTTCACCAGGCAGCACCGGGTCAGATCTTCTGAGACGCCAATCCACCACTATAACCCACGGAGCACTCCGGATCTGGAGGTCTGTCACTTAAATCAGATCCAGCCCAAATGTAGATCCCAAATTTTACCATTTTTATGTATTTGCTTCTTCAGAAGCAGCCTTTGGTAGAAAGTTTCTTCAGGCAGTTGTCTCAGTTTGAATATAGTGCCTTTGAATTGCGTTTTTTTTTTTTTTTTTAAGAAAACAATTGTGACGTGGATTTCCACATCTTGGTTATTATATCCCATATGTCACTAGCTCATGGACTCTTTTGCCACTTATATGAAAGAAAACATAATTTTTCTAAGTACTTAAATTTCATTTATTTCATAGTGGCAAGAGTCCACGAGACCCACCCTATTTTTGGTGGTTATGATTTTTTGTATAAAGCACTTTATTTTTTCCAGTTCCTCTTTTTGATGCTTTTTACTCCGTTTACACCCTACTTCTTGGCTACACTAAACTGAGGTATGAGTGAGGTAGGAGGTGTATTTATAGGCATTTTGAGGTTTGGGAAATTTTGCCCCCTCCTGGTAGGAATGTATATCAGGAGATTAGGGAAGGATTTAGGGGATTTTGAGGCATTTAAGCCAGAGTATTGAATTAAACACTAACACTAACTTATCAAATATATTAATGGACTTAAAATAACACTAACAAATATGCAAAAAGACAGGACTCTAATGAGGGGTATCAGAGATGGGTATTTTCACTTCCACCTCTAATTAGAATACTCCAAATTAGATGTCATAACAAATACTTTAAAAACAGGCCATGTGGGCGGGGGGGAAGTAGTGGTCAATAGCTCTATAGGGATACATACGAAACGGCAAATCACTGCATTAGCACGCTTATATCTAAATCACATCACGATTTCAGACACACTATGCGCTCAAAGGCGACCTCCTGCCTGCGTACTGCTTTGATTCAAAAAAGTCAGCCGATTTCTAACTTGTTCCCTATATGTGATCACATAAACATAGCACATTCAGCATACACATACCCACTTTAAACCTTATAGGTTCTCAAGGTATCTCCTCTAACAGAGGTAATAAATGCCTATAAATGTCCTACTACTTAAGCTATATAGTCATAAATGCCATGGCCATAAGCGAGCATTTTACAATCACAGATGCTCATCAATATTCCTCCCTTAGAGGCTGTTACATATCAATCAAAGGATCTTAATCCTGCTTAAGTTATGAGTATACTAGGTAGAGACAATATAGCCAGTGTAGAAACAGTGTAGCTATGAAGCGCAATAGAAATATATAATCTATACAGTTACTATGTAGCAAATCTCCTGTTATCCACACCACAAACAAGCCCCCCCTGGCCACGCCCACCGACGCATTTCCGTCACTGATACGTGACATGGCCTAATGTTTTTAAAGTATTTGTTATGACATCTAATTTGGGGTATTCTAATTAGAGGTGGACGTGAAAATACCCATCTCTGATACCCCTCAGAGTCCTGTTTATGTCCTGTCTTTTTGCATATTTGTTAAATAAAGTGTTAATTTAAGTCCATTAATATATTAGGAATGTATATCCCATACGTCACTAGCTCATGGACTCTTGCCACTATGAAAGAAATGAATTTATCAGGTAAGTTCTTACATAAATTGCTTTCCTCAACATCAACCAGGCTATTGTGGTTACCTCTATTTGTCAGATTAATCTTTTTCCAAGAAGAGATTGTTGCATAATTTGGATGTGGTTAAAACGTTAAGTTCTACCTTCTCTCTACCAGGATTTTCGTCAGTCATCCTCCTTGTGTGTCCTGTTTCTGGTAAGCGCAAAGGACAGAAGGCCTCAGCTGCTACTCTTAACTTCTGGCCTCTAATCCTGATCACATTGCTTAACAGAAATGGGCCAGCTACTTCTATCTGAATTACGGCACATTCTACCCTGTGGTATCTACTTCTTGGGCCTTCACAAATGAAGTTTCAGTTAAAGATATTTTTAGGGCTGCTACAACATAGCCTTCGTTACTCTCTTCTATAGTTTGTTGTTTTTTGCCTCAGCAGAAGCATAATTTGGGAGGTTTCTTCAAGAGGTGGTGCCTAGTTATCAGGACTGTCTTTTCTACTTTCCCTCCCTAACATTAATTTACTCCTTAGCTTGGGTTATTGATTTCCCATAGGCTATGAATGTTTTCCTGGACCCACACTGCCATTAGAAGGAAAATAAAATGTATGCTTACCTGATAAATTTTCTTCTTGGCAGTGGACAACGAACCCACCCTGATTTTGTGTAGTGGCGCCCGTCTTGGCACCTTGATACCCTACTTATCTCTCTACCTATCCTCGGCTTGAACTACTGAGAGGGTAGGGGAAGTGGGAGCAATATTTCAATGTTCTGTTTAAGGTGTGTCTGCCGCCTCCTGGTGGCCAGGTGAAGTATTTCCCATAGGTTATGAATGTTGTTTTGACCCTTACTGCCAAGATGGAAATTAATTTATCAGGTAAGCATAAATTTTATTTCTTTATCTCCTGAGTGGCACATAGCCCCTTAGTTTCGCTAAATGCTAAAGCTGGAAAGAGAAGTATAGGAAAAAGGGCTTTTTTCTCTAAGTGTTGGTAAACCCAATGGTAATCAAACATCTCCTGATCTATGTACTCTCACTCAGCGCACAAGGAAAATGCATTTAAAGTGCCATAAAACAGGTTGAGATCTGTGCATATCCTAAAATATTAATTAAAAATAGTTTGCATAAAAAAATTGTTTAAAAATTGCTGGAAAGTATTTGAAAATAATGTTAAAAAATAAGCAAAAATAGTTACTTAGCCATGCTGTCTGGAGCACTGTGCTCCACCCCTCTTATCAGTGTTTAGACACAGGCATTATATTTAAACTGAGTTCACAGCTTCTAGGTAGCTCCAGCCGATAATCCCTGTTCCCTTTTGCCTTCTACCAAAACAACAATAGTTATAGACAAAGTCATAAAAGGAAATGTGTGGGGGAGTTAGAGCTGTACAATTCAGAAACTAAAAAGAAAGGGGTAATGTTGAGGCACTGCAGTATAGATTTGTAAGTAAAGTAAAGTAGAAAACATAATTTATGTAAGAACTTACCTGATAAATTCATTTCTTTCATATTAGCAAGAGTCCATGAGCTAGTGACGTATGGGATATACATTCCTACCAGGAGGGGCAAAGTTTCCCAAACCTTAAAATGCCTATAAATACACCCCTCACCACACCCACAATTCAGTTTAACGAATAGCCAAGAAGTGGGGTGATAAGAAAAAAGTGCGAAAGCATATAAAATAAGGAATTGGAATAATTGTGCTTTATACAAAAAAATCATAACCACCACAAAAAAGGACGGGCCTCATGGACTCTTGCTAATATGAAAGAAATGAATTTATCAGGTAAGTTCTTACATAAATTATGTTTTCTTTCATGTAATTAGCAAGAGTCCATGAGCTAGTGACGTATGGGATAATGACTACCCAAGATGTGGATCTTTCCACACAAGAGTCACTAGAGAGGGAGGGATAAAATAAAGACAGCCAATTCCTGCTGAAAAACAGAATTTATGTTTACCTGATAAATTACTTTCTCCAACGGTGTGTCCGGTCCACGGCGTCATCCTTACTTGTGGGATATTCTCTTCCCCAACAGGAAATGGCAAAGAGCCCAGCAAAGCTGGTCACATGATCCCTCCTAGGCTCCGCCTTCCCCAGTCATTCGACCGACGTAAAGGAGGAATATTTGCATAGGAGAAATCATATGATACCGTGGTGACTGTAGTTAAAGAAAATAAATCATCAGACCTGATTAAAAAACCAGGGCGGGCCGTGGACCGGACACACCGTTGGAGAAAGTAATTTATCAGGTAAACATAAATTCTGTTTTCTCCAACATAGGTGTGTCCGGTCCACGGCGTCATCCTTACTTGTGGGAACCAATACCAAAGCTTTAGGACACGGATGATGGGAGGGAGCAAATCAGGTCACCTAGATGGAAGGCACCACGGTTTGCAAAACCTTTCTCCCAAAAATAGCCTCAGAAGAAGCAAAAGTATCAAATTTGTAAAATTTGGTAAAAGTGTGCAGTGAAGACCAAGTCGCTGCCTTACATATCTGATCAACAGAAGCCTCGTTCTTAAAGGCCCATGTGGAAGCCACGGCCCTAGTGGAATGAGCTGTGATTCATTCAGGAGGCTGCCGTCCGGCAGTCTCATAAGCCAATCTGATGATGCTTTTAAGCCAAAAAGATAGAGAGGTAGAAGTTGCTTTTTGACCTCTCCTTTTACCAGAATAAACAACAAACAAGGAAGATGTTTGTCTGAAATCCTTTGTAGCATCTAAATAGAATTTTAGAGCACGGACAACGTCCAAATTGTGTAACAAACGTTCCTTCTATGAAACTGGATTCGGACACAAAGAAGGTACAACTATCTCCTGGTTAATATTTTTGTTGGAAACAACCTTCGGAAGAAAACCAGGCTCAGTACGTAAAAACCACCTTATCTGCATGGACCAGATAGGGCGGAGAACACTGCAGAGCAGATAACTCAGAAACTCTTCTAGCAGAAGAAATTGCAACCTAAAACAAAACTTTCCAAGATAATAACTTAATATCTATGGAATGTAAGGGTTCAAACGGAACCCCTTGAAGAACTGAAAGAACTAGATTAAGACTCCAGGGAAGAGTCAAAGGTCTGTAAACAGGCTTGATTCTAACCAGAGCCTGAACAAACGCTTAAACGTCTGGCACAGCTGCCAGCCTTTTGTGAAGTAAAACAGATAAAGCAGAGATCTGTCCCTTCAGAGAACTCGCAGAAAATCCTTTCTCCAAACCTTCTTGTAGAAAGGAAAGAAACTTAGGAATTTTTATCTTGTTCCATGGGAATCCTTTAGATTCACACCAACAGATATATTTTTCCATATATTATGGTAAATTTTTCTAGTTACAGGCTTTCTAGCCTGAATAAGAGTATCTACTACAGAATCTGAAAACCCACGCTTTGATAAAATCAAGCGTTCAAACTCCAAGCAGTCAGTTGGAGGAAAACCAGATTCGGATGTTCAAATGGACCCTGAATAAGAAGGTCCTGTCTCAAAGGTAGCTTCCATGGTGGAGCCGATGACACATTCACCAGGTCTGCATACCAAGTCCTGCGTGGCCACACAGGAACTATCAAGGTCACCGAAGCCCTCTCCAGATTGATCCTGGCTACCAGCCTGGGAATGAGAGGAAACGGTGGGAATACATAAGCTAGGTTGAAGATCCAAGGTGCTACTATTGTATCCAATAGAGTCGCCTTGGGATCCCTGGATTTGGACCCGTAACAAGGGACCATGAAGTTCTGACGAGAGGCCATCAGAACCAAGTCTGGAATGCCCCATAATTGAGTTATTTGGGCAAAGATTTCCAGATGGAGTTCCCACTCCCCCGGATGCTGCTCCATCGCCAGGGAACTCCTTGTTACCCCCTGATGGTTGATATATGTAACAGTCGTCATGATGACTGATTGAAACCTTATGAATTTTGCCTTTGCTAGTCTAGGCCAAGCCTTGAGAGCATTGAATATCCCTCTCAGTTCCATTATGTTTATCGGGAGAAGAGAGTCTTCCCGAAACCATAGACCCTGAGTTTTCAGGGGTTCCCAGACCGCGCCCCAGCCCACCAGACTGGCGTCGGTCGTGACAATGACCTATTCTGGTCTGCGGAAGCTCATTCCCTGTGACAGGTTGTCCAGGGTCAGCCACCAACGGAGTGAATCTCTGGTTATTTGATCTACTTGTATCGTCGGAGACAAGACTGTATAATCCCCATTCCACTGTCTGAGCATGCCCAGGTGCAATGGTCTTAGATGAATTCGTGCAAAAGGAACTATGTCCATTGCCGCAACCATCAACCCTATTACTTCCATGGACTGCGCTATGGAAGGAATAAGAACAGAATGAAGTACCTGACAAGAGCTTAGAAGTTTTGATTTTCTGGCCTCTGTCAGAAAAACCTTAATTTCTAAGGAAACTATTATTGTTCCCAAGAAGGGAACTCTTGTTGACGGGGACAGAGAACTTTTTTCTATGTTCACTTTCCACCTGTGAGATCTGAGAAAGGCTAGGACAATGTCCGTATGAGCCCTTGCTTTTGACAGAGACGACACCTGAATCAGGATGTCGTCCAAGTAAGGTACTACTGCAATGCCCCTTGGTCTTAGCACCGCTAGAAGGGACCCTAGTACCCTTGTGAAAATCCTTGGAGCAGTGGCTAATCCGAATGGAAGTGCCACAGGTAATGCTTGTCCAGAAAGGCGAACCTTAGGAACCGAAAATGTTCCTTGTGGATAGGAATACGTAGGTACGCATCCTTTAAGTCCACCGTGGTCATGAATTGACCTTCCTGGATGGTAGAAAGGATCGTTCGAATGGTTTCCATTTTGAATGATGAAACCCTTAGAAACTTGTTTAGAATCTTGAGATCTAAAATAGGTCTGAATGTTCCCTCTTATTTGGGAATTATGAACAGGTTGGAGTAAAAACCCATCCCTTGTTCTCCTAATGGAACAGGATGAATCACTCCCATGCTTAACAGGTCTTCTACACAGTGTAAGAATGCCTGTTCGAAGATAATTGAGACCCGTGGAACCTTCCCCTTGGGAGTAGTTCCCTGAATTCCAGGAGATAACCTTGAGAAACTATTTCTAGCGCCCAAGGATCCTGAACATCTCTTGCCCCAACCTGAGCAAAGAGAGAAAGTCTGCCCCCCACCAGATCCTTCCCAGATTGGGGGCCAACACTTCATGCTGTTTTGGTAACAGTGGCAGGTGACTTGGCCTGCTTACCCTTTTTCCAGCCTTGCATCGGCCTCCAGGCTGGCTTGGTTTGAGAAGTATTACCCTCTTGCTTAGAGGGTGTAGAATTTGAGGCTGGTCCGTTTCTGCAAAAGGGACGAAAATTTGGCTTATTTTTAGCCTTAAAAGACCTATCCTGTGGGAGGGCGTGGCCCTTTCCCCCAGTGATGTCTGAAATAATCTCTTTCAAGTCAGGGCCAAACAGTGTTTTACCCTTGAAAGGGATGTTAAGCAAAAGCGCTCTGCGCGCCACGATAGCAAACCCTGAATTATTCGCCGCTAATCTAGCTAATTGCAAAGCGGCATCTAAAATAAAAAAGAGTTAGCCAATTTAAGAGCTTGAACTCTGTCCAAAACCTCCTCGTACGAAGATTCTTTATTAAGCGACTTTTCTAGTTCTTCGAACCAGAAACACGCAGCTGTAGTGACAGGAACAATGCATGAAATTGGTTGTAGAAGGTAACCTTGCTGAACAAACATCTTTTTAAGCAAACCCTCTAACCTTTAATCCATAGGATCTTGAAAGCACAACTATCTTCTATAGGAATAGAAGTGCGTTTGTTTAGAGTAGAAACCGCCCCCTCGACCTTGGGGACTGTATGCTATAAGTCCTTTCTGGGGTCGACTATAGGAAACTAATTTCTTAAATATAGGGGGAGGACAAAGGGTATACCGGGCCTTTCCCACTCCTTATTTACTATGTCCGCCACCCGCTTGGGTATAGGAAAAACATCGGGGGGCACCGGAACCTCTAGGAACTTGTCCATCTTACCTAATTTCTCTGGAATGACCAAATTGTCACAATCATCCAGAGTAGATAATACCTCCTTAAGTAGTGCGTGGAGATGTTGAAATTTAAATTTAAAAGTTACAATATCAGGTTCTGCTTGTTGAGAAATTTTCCCTGAATCTGAAATTTCTCCCTCAGACAAAACCTCCCTCCTGGCCCCTTCAGATAGGTGTGAGGGTATGTCAGAAAAGATATCATCAGCGTCCTCTTGCTCCTCAGTGTTTAAAACAGAGCAATCACGCTTTCTCTGATAAGTAGGCATTTTGGAAAAAAATGCATGCAATAGAATTATCCATTATAGCCATTAATTGTTGTATGGTAATAAGTATTGGCGCACTAGATGTACTAGGGGCCTCTTGTGTGGGCAAAACTGGTGTAGACACAGAAGGGGATGATGCAGTACCATGCTTACTCCCCTCATTAGAGGAATCATCTTGGGCAATATCATATCTATGGCATTATTATCCCTACTTTGTTTGGACATTATGACACAAATATATCACATATATTTAAATGGGGAGACACATTGGCTTTCATACATATAGAACATCGTTATCTGATGGTTCAGACATGTTAAACAGGCTTAAACTTGTTAACAAAGCACAAAAAACGTTTTACAATAAAACCGTTACTGTCCCTTTAAATTTTAAACTGAACACACTTTATTACTGAATATGTGAAAAAGTATGAAGGAATTGTTCAAATTTCACCAAAATTTCACCACAGTAACTTAAAGCCTTAAAAGTATTGCACACCAAATTTGAAAGCTTTAACCCTTAAAATAACGGAACCGGAGCCGTTTTTACATTTAACCCCTATACAGTCCCAGGTATCTGCTTTGCTGAGACCCAACCAAACCCAGAGGGGAATACGATACCAAATGATGCCTTCTATAAGCTTTTTCAGTGGTTCTTAGCTCCTCACACATGCATCTGCATGCCATGCTTTCCAAAAACAACTGCGCATTAGAGGCGCGAAAATGAGGCTCTGTCTATGACTAGAAAAGGCCCCCAGTGAAAAAGGTGTCCAATACAGTGCCTGCCGTTTTTATTAAAACAATCCCCAAGATTTAACAACTATTAAAAGTAATAATCTGCCAAATATACTTAGTAAAGTAATCGTTTTAGCCCAGAAAAATGTCTACCAGTTTTTTAAGCCCTAATGAAGCCCTTTATTCTTTTACTTAAACAAAGAAAATGGCTTACCGGTTCCCATAGGGAAAATGACAGCTTCCAGCATTACCGAGTCTTGTTAGAAATGTGTCATACCTCAAGCAGCAAAAGTCTGCTCACTGTTTCCCCCAACTGAAGTTAATTCCTCTCAACAGTCCTGTGTGGAAACAGCCATCGATTTTAGTAACGGTTGCTAAAATCATTTTCCTCTTACAAACAGAAATCTTCATCTCTTTCCTGTTTCAGAGTAAATAGTACATACCAGCACTATTTTAAAATAACAAACTCTTTATTGAAGAATAAAAACTACATTTAAACACCAAAAAACTCTAAGCCATCTCCGTGGAGATGTTGCCTGTACAACGGCAAAGAGAATGACTGGGGAAGGCGGAGCCTAGGAGGGATCATGTGACCAGCTTTGCTGGGCTCTTTGCCATTTCCTGTTGGGGAAGAGAATATCCCACAAGTAAGGATGACGCCGTGGACCGGACACACCTATGTTGGAGAAATAATCCACACCCAAAATAAAGTTTAATGAAAAACATAAGCAGAAGATTCAAACTGAAACCACTGCCTGTAGTACTTTTCTACCAAAAACTGCTTCAGAAGAAGAAAACACATCAAAATGGTAGAATTTAGAAAAAGTATGCAAAGAGGACCAAGTTGCTGCTTTGCAAATCTGATCAATCGAAGCTTCATTCCTAAACGCCCAGGAAGTATAAACTGACCTAGTAGAATGAACTGTAATCCTTAGAGGCGGAGTTTTACCCGACTCGACATAAGCATGATGAAATAAAGATTTCAACCAAGATGCCAAAGAAATGGCAGAAGCTTTCTGGCCTTTTCTAGAACCGGAAAAGATGACAAATAATACAAAGCTCTAACAGCATCCAAAGAATGCAATGATTTCTCCTAGAATTCATAGGATTAGGACATAATGAAGGAACCACAATTTCTCTACTAAGGCTGTTAGAATTCACAACCTTAGGTAAAAAATTCAAAAGAAGTTCGCAGCACCGCCTCATCCTGATGAAAAATCAGAAAAGGAGACTCACAAGAAAGAGCAGATAATTCAGAGACTCTTCTGGCAGAAGAGATGGCCAAAAGAAACAAAACTTTCCAAGAAAGTAATATAACGACCAAAGAATGCATGGGTTCAAAAGGAGGAGCTTGAAAAGCCCCCAGAACCAAATTCAAACTCCAAGGAGGAGAAATTGACTTAATGACAGGTTTTATACGAACCAAAGCTTGTACAAAACAATGAAATATCAGGAAGATTAGCAATCCTTCTGTGAAAAAAGAACAGAAAGAGCAGAGATTTGTCCTTTCAAGGAACTTGCGGACAAACCTTTATCTAAACCATCCTGAAGAAACTGAAAAATTCTCGGTATTCAAACAGAATGCCAAGAAAAAATGATGAGAAAGACACTAAGAAATATAAGTCTTCCAGACTCTATAATATATCTCACTAGATACAGATTTACGAGCCTGTCACATAGTATTAAACACAGAGTCAGAGAAACCTTCTTTGACCAAGAATCAAGCGTTCAAACTCTATACCTTAAAATTTAAGGATTTGAGATCTTGATGGAAAAAAAGGACCTTGCGACAGAAAGTCTGGTCTTAACGGAAGAGTCCACAGCTGGCAAGAGGCCATCCGGACAAGATCCGCATACCAAAACCTGTGAGGCCATGCTGGAGCTACCAGCAGGACAAACGAGCACTCCATAGAATCTTGGAGAATACTCTTGGAAGAAGAACTAGAGGCGGAAAGATATAGGCAGGATGATACTTCCAAGGAAGTGATAATGCATCCACTGCCCCCGCCCGAGGATCCCAGGATCTGGACAGATACCAGGGAAGTTTCTTGTTTAGATGAGAAGCCATCAGATCTATTTCTGGGAGTTCCCACATTTGAACAATCTGAAGAAATACCTCTGGGTGAAGAGACCATTCGCCCGGATGCAACGTTTGGCGACTGAGATAATCCGCTTCCCAATTGTCTATACCTGGGATATGAACCGCAGAGATTAGACAGGAGCTGGATTCCGCCCAAACCAAAATTCGAGATACTTCTTTCATAGCCAGAGGACTGTGAGTCCCTCCTTGATGATTGATGTATGCCACAGTTGTGACATTGTCTATCTGAAAACAAATGAACAACTCTCTCTTCAGAAGAGGCCAAGACTGAAGAGCTCTGAAAATTGCACGGAGTTCAAAAATATTGATCGGTAATCTCACCTCCTGAGATTCCCAAACCCCTTGTGCCGTCAGAGACCCCCACACAGCTCCCCAACCTGTAAGACTTGCATCTGTTGAGATTATAGTCCAGGTCGGAAGAACAAAGAAGCCCCCTGAACTAAACGATGGTGAACTGTCCACCATGTCAGAGTGTGTCGTATAATCGGTTTAAAGATATTAATTGAGATATCTTTGTGTAATCCCTGCACCACTGGTTCAGCATACAGAGCTGAAGAGGTCGCATGTGAAAACGAGCAAAGGAGATCGCATCCGATGCGGCAGTCCTAAGACCTAAAATTTCCCATGCATAAGGCTACCAAAGGGAATGATTGTGACTGAAGGTTTTGACAAGCTGATATCAATGTTAAACTTCTCTTATCTGACAAGGACAGAGTCATAGACACTGAAACTATCTGGAAACCTAAAAAGGTTACCCTTGTCTGAGGAAACAATGAACTGATTGGTAAATTGATCCTCCAACCATGATCTTGAAGAAACAACACAAGTCGATTCGTATGAGATTCTGCGAAAATGTGAAGACTGAGCAAATACCAAGATATCGTCCAAAAAAGGAAATACCAAAACCCTGTTCTCTGATTACAGACAGAAGGGCACCGAGAACCTTTGAAAAAAATTCTTGGAGCTGACGCTAGGCCAAACGGTAGAGCCACAAAACTGGTAATGCTTGTCTAAAAAAAGAGAAACTCAGAAACTAAAAGTGATCTGGATGAATCGGTATATGCAGATATGCATCCTGTAAATCTATTGTAGACATATAATGCCCTTGCTAAACAAAAGGCAGGATAGTCCTACAGTTACCATCTTGAATGTTGGTATCCTTACATAACGATTCAATATAGATAGATCCGGAACTGGTCTGAAGGAATTGACCTTCTTTGGTACAATGAAGAGATAGAATAAAACCCCAGCCCCTGTTCCAGAACTGGAACTGGCATAATTACTCCAGCCAACTCTAGATCTGAAACACATTTCAGAAATGCTGAGCCTTTGCTGTGTTTACTGGGACACGGGAAAGAAAAAAATCTCTTTGCAGGAGGCCTTAACTTGAAGCCAATTCTGTACCTTAAAAGAAAACGTAAACTGCCCCATACCAGCTGAGCTGGAATGAGGGCCGCACCTTCATGGGTATTTAGGAGCTGGCTACAGGTTTCTATAAGGCTTGGATATATTCCAAACTTGAAATGGTTTCCAAACTGATACCGCTCCTGAGGATGAAGGATCAGGCTTTTGTTCCTTGTTGACCTAAATTTACCTTAGATTTTTTTATCCTTTGGTAAAAAAGTTCCCTTCCCTCCAGTAACAGTTGAGATAACAGAATCCAACTGAAAATCGAATAATTTATTACCCTGGAAAGAAAGGGAAAGCAAAGTTGACTTAGAAGACATATCAGTATTCCAAGTTTTAAGCCATAAAGCTTTTCTAGCTAAAATAGCTAGAGACATATACCTGACATCAACTCTAATGATATCAAAAGATGGTATCACAAATAAAATTATTAGCATGTTATAGAATAATAATAATGCTATAAAATTATGATCTGTTACTTGTTGCGCTAAAGCTTCTAACCAAAAAGTTGAAGCTGCAGCAACATCCGCTAAAAATATAGCAGGTCTAAGAAGATTACCTGAACATAAGTAAGCTTTTCTTAGAAAGGATTCAATCTTCCTATCTAAAGGATCCTTAAATGAAGTACTATCTGCCATAGGAATAGTAGTACGTTTAGCAGGAGTAGAGACAGCCCCATTTAACCTTAGAGATTTTGTCCCAAAACTCTAATCTGTCAGATGGCACAGGATATAATTGCTTAAACGTTTAGAAGGAGTAAATGAATTACCCAAATTATTCCATTCCCTGGAAATTACTTCAGAAATAGCATCAGGGAGAGAAAACACTTCTGGAATAACTACAGGAGATTTAAAAACCTTATTTAAACGTTTAGATTTAGTATCAAGAGGACCAGAATCCTCTATTTCTAATGCAATTAATACTTCTTTAAGTAAAGAACGAATAAATTCCATCTTGAACAAATACAAAGATTTATCAGCATCAACCTCTGAGACAGAAACCTCTGAACCAGAAGAACCATTATCAGTATCAGAATGATGATGTTCATTTAAAAATTCATCTGAAAAAAGAGAAGTTTTAAAAGACTTTTATGTATACTAGAAGGAGAAATAACAGACATAGCCTTCTTAATGGATTTAAAAAATAAAATCTCTTATGTTATCAGGAACACTCTGAAAATTAGATGTTGACGGAACAGCAACAGGTAATGTAACAGTACTAAAGGAAATTTTATCTGCATTAATAAGTTTGACATGACATGCAATACAAACAACAGCTGGAGAAACAGATACCAAAAGTTTATAGCAGATGCACTTAGCTTGGTAGCTCCAGCACTGGGCAGCGATTTTCCTGAAGTATCTTCTGACTCAGTTGCAACGTGGAACATCTTGCAATATGTAAAAGAAAAAACAACATATAAAGCAAAATTGATCAAATTCCTTAAATAACAGTTTCAGGAATGGGAAAAAAATGCCAGTGAACAAGCTTCTAGCAACCAGAAGCAATAAATAATGAGACTTAAATAATGTGGAGACAAAAATGACGCCCATATTTTTTAGCGCCAAAAAAAGACGCCCACATTATTTGGCGCCTAAATGCTTTTGGCGCCAAAAATGACGCCACATCCGGAACGCCGACATTTTTGAAAAAATGACGCAACTTCCGGCGACACGTATGACGCCGGAAACAGAAAAAAAAAAAAGTCCGCGCCAAGAATGACGCAATAAAATGAAGCATTTTCTGCCCCCGCGAGCCTAACAGCCCACAGGGAAAAAGTCAAATTTTTTAAGGTAAGAAAAAATGATTGAAACAAATGCATTTATCCCAAGTATGAAACTGACTGTCTGAAAATAAGGAATGTTGAACATCCTGAGTCAAGGCAAATAAATGTTTGAATACATATATTTAGAACTTTATAAACAAAGTGCCCAACCATAGCTTAGAGTGTCACAGAAAATAAGCTTACTTACTTACCCCAGGACACTCATCTACATGTTGTAGAAAGCCAAACCAGTACTGAAACGAAAATCAGCAGAGGTAATGGTATATATATAAGAGTATATCGTCGATCTGAAAAGGGAGGTAAGAGATGAATCTCTACGACCGATAACAGAGAACCTATGAAATAGACCCCGTAGAAGGAGATCATTGCATTCAAATAAGCAATACTCTCCTCACATCCCTCTGACATTCACTGCACGCTGAGAGGAAAACCGGGCTCCAACCTGCTGCGGAGCGCATATCAACGTAGAATCTAGCACAAACTTACTTCACCACCTCCATAGGAGGCAAAGTTTGTAAAACTGAATTGTGGGTGTGGTGAGGGGTGTATTTATAGGCATTTTAAGGTTTGGGAAACTTTGCCCCTCCTGGTAGGAATGTATATCCCATACGTCACTAGCTCATGGACTCTTGCTAATTACATGAAAGAAATTATATTTTGTCTCTAAGGTTTAAAATAGATATCCCATCATATACAGTGCTGAAATTGTTGTTATCTCACCTCTCCCTTACTTGGGCACATACCAAGAATAATAAACGGAAATAAAAATGACAAAAGTTCACTTTCTACTCTGTTTTTATTATTACCACATGTATTCGCAATATATATAGAGATTTGTTCCACAAACTTGCAAAAACTAAAAATCTGAATATTTCCTGTGCTAACGAGCTTGTTTACAGCTGTATTAGTGAATACTTAATTAGCTCACCCCCTTTTCAGTTTTGAAAGAACAATTAGCAGTTAGCTTTTACACAGTATTGATATACAGTGAATAGTTAGAAGCTTCAGTGCAACAATAACATTTAGTAAAATATCCCACTCTGCTTTTCCTGCAGAATTATCACAATTGACATTCTAGAAAACCCAATAGTTTGTGAACATTTCAAAGAACATTAACACAAAAAAAAAAAAAGGGAAATTTTGTTGCTCCCATTTTCCACCGAAACGAGCGTCCAACAGCAAGCGAATGCTGTACACAGTGATTAACAAACCCAATATTATAAATACATTGTTCCATATTAAAAAAATTATATCTTTCAGCATCAGCAGCTTAGTTTTAGAAGTGGAATTTACTAATTGTTTAGATAAAAGAAAATGTATAATAGATTGTTGTATGCATGAGTACATCTCCTGCGGCAAGAAAGGGGGAAACGTGTAGATGAGAGAGGGGTGAACCTTTACTGTCACAGTCAACAGATAGTAATTCTTAGCAATTATTTAGTGATAATTTCATTCCTTACCCCACAAATCCGTCAATTAAAAAAAAAAAAAAAGTTAATCAGTTATAAATATACATATAAATTACACGGTGCAAGAATGGAAACCATCTTGTATTATTACGTACAACAAATATGTCTGGAAATGTGACTGGTGCAATGAAGAGGATGTGTCGCGGAAAAAAGGGGGTTACTTTGTGCGGAGGGACAGGGGAAAAGAAGATAATGATAGTAACAAAAAAGGTGGAATACAGGATGAGAAAGACGTCAGCACAGATAACTCAGATCACATTAATTACAGAGCCGATCAGAGAGGAAAGGAAGCGATGTGTTTGAACCCTTTGCTGGGAATGTTAGAGGGTGCAAAAGGAGAAAGCAGTAAAATGATGTACTCCAGTGTTTACAGAAGAGCAGTAATACCTTCTCACAATACTAGATGCTGGTCCTTTCCTGCCTAAGAGGAGCAGCACACATGCATGTGTGTGTACGTACGTGTGTGTATCTATGTATATAGACAAAGGATCCTGTGTGGTACATAAAGGCAGCCAAATAACGAGTAGTAACGAGATACAACATAGCCAGTGTTTACACTCTGTTATGAACCCCGACCCTCCCCCACATCTGTGTTTCTTCATTCAGATTTCTTCTTCAATGCGCCAGGGAGCTTGGCCTGAATCCTAGAATAGAGAGAGCAAAGTTATAGCAAAATACTTATCACTAAATAGCGCACAATATGACGACATTTGTACACATGCCGGTGCTACCATTTGTAACTACCTGACGGAATTCTCTCATCCTGTGTTATGTATTGTACAAGGTTAATGCTGTGTAATGGCGCTGTCCTGCGCAGTGGTGCACAATATAATGACACGTACACATGCGGGTGATACCATTTGTAACTACCTGACGGAATTCTCTCATCCTGTGTTATGTATTGTACAAGGTTAATGCTGTGTAATGGCGCTGTCCTGCGCAGTGGTGCACAATATAATGACACGTACACATGCGGGTGATACCATTTGTAACTACCTGACTGAATCGTATCATCCCGTTACGTATTGTACAAGGTTAATGCTGTGTAATGGCGCTGTCCTGCGCAGTGGCGCACAATAAGAAAATTTATGCTTACATGATAAATTTATTTCTTTTTTGACACGATGAATCCTTGGATCATCTTAATTACTAATGGGATATTCACCTCCTGATCAGCAGGAGGCAGCAAAGTGCACCACAGCAGAGCTGCTATATATAGCTCCTCCCTTCCCTCCCACTCCAGTCATTCGACCGAAGTTAGGAAGAGAAAGGAAAAGCCAAGGTACAGAGGTGTCTGAAGTTTACAATAACCTACAACCTGTCTAAAAAGAACAGGGCGGGCCGTGGACTCATTGTGTCAAAAAGGAAATAAATTTATCAGGTAAGCATAAATTTTCTTTTTTAAGACACGATGAGTCCACGGATCATCTTAATTACTAATGGGATTCAATAACAAAGCTAGAGTACATGGATGATAAGGGAGGGACAAGACAGGGAACCTAAACGGAAGGCACCACTGCTTGAAGAACCTTTCCCAAAAACGGCCTCAGCCGAGGCAAAAGTGTCAAATTTGTAAAACTTTGAAAAAGTGTGAAGAGAGGACCAAGTTGCAGCCTTGCAAATCTGTTCGACAGAAGCTTCATTTTTGAACGCCCATGAGGAAGCAACAGTCCTCGTGGAATGAGCAGTAACTCTCTCAGGAGGCTGCTGTCCAGCAGTCTCATTTGCAAAACGTATGATACTCTTCAACCAAAAAGAAAGAGAAGTAGCCGTAGCTTTCTGTCCCTTGCGTTTTCCTGAGAAACCACAAAGAAAGCAGAAGACTGACGAAAGTCCTAAGTCGCCTGCAGGTAAAACTTTAAAACATGGACCACGTCCAAATTGTGCAAAAGTCTTTCCTTCTTAGAAGAAGGATTAGGACACAAAGAAGGAACAACAATCTCCTGATTAATTTTCCGATCAGAGACAACCTTAGGAAGAAATTCTAATTTGGTACGCAAAACTACTGTACCTTATCTGAATGGAAAATAAGGTAAGGAGACTCGTACTGCAATGCCAAGAGTTCTGACACTCTCCGAGCAGAAGAAATAGCAACGAGAAATAAAACTTTCCAAGATAACAACTTAATATCTAAGGAATGCATAGGCTCAAACGGAGCCCCTTGAAGAACATTGATAACTAAATTAAGACTCCATGGAGGAGTAACTGGTTTAAACACAGGCCTAATCCTAACCAAGGCCTGACAAAAAGATTGTACATCTGGGACATCCGCCAGACGTTTGAGTAACAAAATAGATAAGGACGAGATTTGACCCTTTAGGGAACTTGTCGATAAACCTTTCTCCAAACCCTCTTGAAGAAAGGACAAAATTCTAGGAATCCTAACTCTACTCCTAGAGTAGCCCTTGGATTCACACCAATAGAGATATTTATGCCATATCTTATGGTAAATCTTTCTAGTTACAGGCTTACAAGCCTGAATCATGGTCTCTATGACCGAGTCAGAAAACCCCCGTTCGGACAAAATTAAGCGTTCAATCTCCAAGCAGTCAGCTTCAGAGAAACTAGATTTGGGTGTAGGAAGGGCCCTTGAATTAGAAGGTCTTTCCTCAACAGAAGTCTCCAAGGTGGTAGAGATGTCATCTCCACTAAGTCTGCATACCAGATCCTGCGAGGTGCTAGGAGGATAACAGAGGCCCTCTCCTGTATGATTCGAGCAATTACTCGAGGAAGAGGAAAAAATGGAGGTAACAGGTATGCTAGATTGAAATTCCAAGGGCCTGCCAGCGCATCTATCAATTTCGCTGGAGTCCCTGGATCTCGACCCGTATTCCGGGAGCTTGGCATTCTGACGTGATGCCATGAGATCCAATTCCGGTTGCCCCCACTTGAGAATCAGGCTGGAAAAAACCTTCCAGATGGAGTTCCCACTCCCCCGGATGAAAGGTCTGTCTGCTCTGAAAAACCGCCTCCCAGTTGTCCACCCCTGGGATGTGGATCGCCGACAGCAAGAATGGGTCTCTGCCCATTGAATTATTTTGGATACCTCTGTCATCGCCAAGGAACTCCTTGTTCCTCCCTGATGATTGATGTATGCCACTGACGTTATGTTGTCCGACTGGAACCTGATAAAACGGACCGAAACTAACTGAGGCAGGCCAGAAGAGCGTTGTAAATTGCTCTCAGTTCCAGAATGTTTATGGGTAAAACAGACTCTGCTTGAGTCCATATTCCCTGAGCCTTTAGAGAGCCCCAGACTGCTCCCCACCCTAGCAGGCTGGCATCTGTTGTCACAATCACCCAAGATGGTCTGCAAAAGCATGTTCCTTGGGAGAAATGATCCAGAGACAACCACCATTGTAGAGTCCCTTGTCTCCTGTTCCAGAAGAAGTTGAGGGGACAAGTCTGAATAATCTCCGTTCCATAGTCTCAACATATTCAACTGCAGAGCTCTGAGATGGAAGCAAGCAAACGGGATGATGTCCATTGTTGCCACCATAAGCCCTATTAACTCCATGCACTGAGCCACTGATGGTCGAGGAGTGGACTGAAGGGCTAGACAAGTATCGATAATCTTTAATTTTCTGACTTCTGTCAGAAAAATCTTCATAGACAAAAGAGTCTATTATGGTCCCTAGCAAAGCTACCCTTGTTATTGGAACTAAGGAACTCTTTTCTAAATTCACCTTCTAGCCGTGGGATCTTAGGAAGGACAACACCAAGTCCGCATGAGAACTTGCTAGCTGAAAGTATGGCGCCTGGACTAGGATGTCATCCAGATAAGGCGCTACTGCAATGCCCCTTGATCGAAGTACCGCCAACAGAGATCCCAGAACCTTCGTGAAGATTTTGGGGGCTGTGGCCAGACCGAAAGGAAAAGCCACAAACTGGTAGGGTTTGTCCAGAAAGGCAAACCTTAAGAACTTGTGATGATCCCTGTGAATGGGAACATGTAGGTACGCGTCCTCTAAATCCACTGTTGTCATAAATTGACCCTCTAGGATAAAGGAAATGGAACGAATAGTTTCCATCTTGAAGGATGGTACACTAAGAAAATTGGTTTAGACACTTGAGATCTAAAAAGTGGTCTGAAGGTTCCCTCCTTCTTTGGGAACCACAACCCGATTGGGAACCTAGGCCCTGTACCTGTATTGGTACTGAAACAATCACCCCCAGGTCTGAGAGGTCTCCTACGCAGTGTAAGAACGCCTCTCCTTTTGTCTGATCTGCATATAATCCTAAAAGCAGAAACTTGCCTCTGGAAGGAAAACTTTAGAGCTCTAATCAGGGATACTGAACCTCTCGAACCCAAGCTTGAGTAAAGACGGAAAGTCTGCCCCTACAAGATCCGATCCCGGATCGGGGGCATGTCCTTTTATGCTGTCTTTGATGCAACAGCAGGCTATTTGGATTTTTAAATTCCAAAAAAGATAATTTCCGTCAAGCCAGGTCCCGACAAGGTCTTCCCCTTGTAAGGGTTCACTAAAAACTTAGACTTAGAGCATACATCCGTAGAACAAGGCTCTAACCATAAGGTTCTGTGAGCTGAAACAGAGAAACCTGAAAACTATGCTCCCAGTTTGATAACTTAAAGAACCAGTCAATACAGTAGATTTGCATAATCAACAAATGCATGATAAGAAGACAATGCAATAGTATTTAGTCTGAACTTCAAATGAGTAGATTTTTTTAAAATAAATTGCAAAGTTATGTCTATTTCCACTCCCACTGTATCATGTGACAGCCATCAGCCAATCACAAATGCATTTAAGTATATGCTGTGAACTCTTGCACATGCTCAGTAGGAGCTGGCGACTTAAAAAGTTTAAATATAAAAAGACTGTGCACATTTTGTTAATGGAAGTAAATTTGAAAGTTGTTTAAAATTGCATGCTCTATCTGAATCATGAAGTTTAATTTTTACTTGAGTGTCCCTTTAAAGGGAAGACTTTTGACATAAAGGAATTAGGCAACTTGAAGGCCTTTATCCTATCCTGGATCTTATCCAGGTAAGTTCCTGACTTAGTAGCATCAGACAACGCATCAAAGCAATATGCCGTCACACTAGTGGCGGTAGCAAAGTACACAGCTGGTTGCCATTGTAAGCCCTGGGGTACATCCCTTTTCCCAACTATCCTCTAAGAGTATAGTAGTTCTCTTAGCTAAGCTGGAAACTACTCTTTAGCTGAGTCAGCTATTGGAAACTTTTTTTTAAGTATAGGGAATGTGGCCATATAACCTACTGGACGCTTAGGTAGATTACACCGGTAGTGTCGGAGTCGCCCAGGCCAGCTAAAACCTCCTAAAGTAACAAATGGAGGTATACAAGCTAAAAATAAAACAGAGCTATTATTCATCTGAGTCTGAAAAAGTTTCTCTCAGATAATCCCGAAAAGTATCTTCCTCTTTCAGATAATAAGGAAAACCCATTCGGAATAGCAACTACTGAATCAACTAAATGATTGAAAATAACTCCTCTAGTAATGTTCTCTACCACGTGGGAAAAACATATAATGCCTGAAATGCAGAGTAACTCCGGGTGGAGTGTGAGAGGAAGCGCAGGGCACTGCATGTGGGCCATAAAAGTTTGTGGGACACTATAGGAGAAATTTGTGGCATAGATTAACCATTGTCAATAGACACCCAAACAGCAAACGCCTTAGAAAGAGTAGGATCAGAAAAAAAAGAACTTCTTTAAATTTAAAAAGTAACTATTTTTTGTGTGCTTTGTTTCATCCTAAGTCATAAAAGATGAATTAACAAATAAACGGCTGAAATTCCTTTAATAAATCAACAGATAAAAAAACGTTACTATGTCTTTAAATTTAAAAAGTAACTATTTTTGTGCGTTTTTGTTTCATCCAAAGTCATAAAAGATGAATTAACAAATAAACGGCTGAAATTCTCTTTAAATTTTAAACTGTAACTTTTTATTTTTTGTGTGCATATATGTGAGATTAGCACGCAAACATTGTGGCACCTATTAGCACCTCAAAAAAAAAAAGTTGCTGAAGTGAACCATCAGCACCCAACATTTAAAAGCAATAAAAACTTAGGACATAAATAACGTTACTGTTCTAAACAGATCCGGACCCAAACAGAGAGAGCACTGAGAATTGTGTTGAAGGCAATACCTCTCTACCTTCCGATGAACGGAAGAAGATAAACTAGTGCAGCCTAAGTCGGCCCCCAACATAGCTCCGCCCCTATAACGCTCATCTCCAAGTCTCTCCTAGAGATTGGAAATTGTTATATAGCTCATCCCTTCCCTCCCACTCCAGTCATTCGACCGATGTTAGGAAGAAAAAGGAAAAGCCAAGGTGCAGAGGTGTCTGAAGTTTACAAAAATTAATAACCTGTCTCATAGAACAGGGCGGGCCGTGGACTCATCGTGTCTAAAATGAAACAAATTTATCAGGTAAGCATACATTTTCTTTTTAAAGACACGATGAGTCCACGGATTTCATCCTTACTTATGGGATACAATACCAAAGCTAGAGTACACGGATGAAAAGGGAGGGACAAGACAGGGAACCTAAACAGAAGGCACCACTGCTTTCTCCCAAAAGCAGCCTCCGCCGAAGCAAAGGTATCAAATTTGTAAAATTTAGAAAAAGTATGAAGAGAAGACCAAGTTGCAGCTTTACAAATCTGCTCAACAGAAGCTTCATTTTTGAATGCCCATGAGGAAGCAACAGCCCTAGTGGAATGAGACGTAACTCTTTCAGGAGGCTGCTGTCCAGCAGTTTCATATGCAAAACGGATGATACTCTTTAGCCAAAAAGAAAGAGAGGTAGCCGTAGCTTTCTGACCCTTATGTTTTCCAGAAAAAATGATAAACAGAGAAGATGATTGACGAAAATCCTTAGTTGCTTGTAAGTCAAATTCTAAAGCCCGAACTACATCCAAATTGTGCAGAAGACGCTCCTTCGGAGAAGAAGGATTAGGACACAAGGAAGGAACAACAATCTCCTGATTAATGTTCTTGTCTGAAACAACCTTAGGAAGAAAACCAAGTTTAGTACGTAAAAACACCTTATCCGAATGAAAAATAAGGTAAGGTGAATTATATTGTAATGCTGAAAGCTCAGACACCCATCGAGCTGAAGAAATGGCAACAAGAAATAAAACTTTCCAAGATGATAACTTAATATCTATGGAATGCATAGGCTCAAACGGAACCCCTTGAAGAACTTTAAGAACTAAATTTAAACTCTATGGAGGAGCAATTGGTTTAAACACAGGCCTGATTCTAACCAAAGCCTGACAAAAAGATTGAACATCTGGGACATCTGCCAGACGCTTGTGTAACAAAATAGATAAAGCAGAGATCTGACCCTTTAGGGAACTTGCTGATAAACCCTTCTCCAATCCCTCTTGGAGAAAAGCCAAAATCCTGGGAATCCTAACTCTACTCCATGAGTAGCCCTTGGATTCACACCAATACAGATATTTACGCCATATCTTATGGTAAATCTTCCTAGTTACAGGCTTACGCGCCTGAATTAAGGTATCTATAACCGAATCAGAAAAACTCCGCTTGGATAGGATTAAGCGTTCAATCTCCAAGCAGTCAGCTTCAGAGAAACTAGATTCGGGTGAAGGAAGGGTCCTTCCTCAAAGGAAGTTTCCAAGGTGGCAGGGATGACATGTCCACCAGATCGGCATACCAAATCCTGCGAGGCCACGCAGGAGCGATGAGAATCACTGATGCCTTCTCCTGTTTGATTCGAGCAATAACTCGGGGAAGAAGAGCTAACGGGGGGAATAGATATGCTAGGCTGAAGGACCAAGGAACTACCAAGGCATCTATCAGTTCCGCCTGGGGGTCCCTGGACCTGGACCCGTATCTCGGAAACTTGGCATTCTGACGAGATGCCATGAGATCCAATTCTGGCCGACCCCATGTGAGAATCAGGTTTGAGAATATTTCCGGATGGAGTTCCCACTCTCCCGGATGAAAGGTCTGCCTGCTCACAAAATCCGGCTTCCAGTTGTCCACCCCTGGGATGTGGATCGCTGACAGATGGCAAGAATGGGCCTCCGCCCACTGGATTATCTTGGCAACTTTGGTCATCGCTAAGGAACTCTTTGTTCCTCCCTGATGATTGATGTAAGCCACTGTCGTTATGTTGTCTGACTAGAATCTGATGAATTGAGCTGAAGCCAACTGAGGCCAAGCCCGAAGAGCATTGAAGATGCTCTAGAATATTGATGGGAAGGAGAGACTCTGACCGAGTCCATACTCCCTGAGCCTTTTAAGAACCCCAGACTGCTCCCCATCCTAAAAGGCTGGCGTCCGTTGTCACGATCACCCATGACGGTCTGCGAAAGCACGTCCCCTGGGACAGATGATCCAGAGACAACCACCATAGAAGAGAGTTCCTCGTCTCTTGTTCTAGGGTTATTCGAGGAGACAAATCCGTATAATCTCCATTCCACTGCCTGAGCATGCTCAACTGCAGAGGCCTGAGATGAAACCGAGCAAACGGGATGATGTCAATTGCCGCTACCATCAAACCGATTACCTCCATGCACTGAGCCACTGACGGCCGAGGAGTGAACTGAAGGGCTCGACATGTATTCAGAATTTTCGACTTTCTGACCTCTGTCAGAAAAATCTTCATGGATAAAGGGTCGATTAGAGTTCCTAAGAAGGGTACCCTTGTCTGTGGAATTAACGAACTTTTCTCCAGATTTACCTTGCACCCGTGAGTTCTCAGGAAGGATAGCACAATGTTGGTATGGGACCTTGCTTGTTGATAAGATGAAGCCTGGATTAGGATATCGTCCGGATAAGGCGCCACCGCAATTCCCCGCGGTCTTAGAACCGCTAGTAGAGACCCCAGAACTTTTGTGAAAATTCTGGGTGCCGTGGCCAGACCGAAAGGAAGGGCCACAAACTGAAAGTGTTTGTCCAGGAAGGCAAACCACAGGAACTTGTGATGATCTCTGTGGATAGGAACATGAAGACATGCATCCTTTAGATCCACTGTCGTCATAAATTGACCCTCTTGGATCAATGGAAGAATGGTACGATTAGTTTCCATCTTGAACAATGGAACTCTAAGAAACTTGTTTAGACTCGAGATCTAAAATAGGTCTGAAGGTTCCCTCCTTTTTGGGAACTACAAGCAGATTTGAATAAAAACCCTGTCCCTGTATTGGAACGGGACAAATTACCCCCATGGAAGAGAGGTCTCTTACACAATGTAAGAACGCCTCTCCTTTTATCTTGTCTGCAGATAACCTTGAAAGAAGAAATCTTCCTCGAGGGGAGGAATTTCTGAACTCCAGTTTGCATCCCTGAGACACTTTCTATAGCCCAGGGATCCTGAACATCTCGCACCCAAGCCTGAATGAAGGAAAGTCTGCCCCCTACCAGATCCAGTCCCGGATCGGGGGCAAACCCTTCATGCTGACTTGGAATCAGCGTTTGGTTTCTTGGATTGTTTACCTTTGTTCCAAGAGTTGTTTGGTTTCCAAGTTGACTTGGTTTGCGAATAGTTTCCTTCCTGTTTAGATGAGGAAGCGAAAGAATTTCCTTTGAAATTTCGAAAGGAACAAAAATTACTCTGTCGTCCCTTCTGCTTTATTTCTTTTGTCTTGAGGAAGGAAATGACCCTTGCCTCCTGTAATGTCAGCGATAATTTCCTTCAATCCAGGACCAAACAAGGTCTTTCCCTTATAGGGAATTGCCAAAAGCTTAGATTTGGATGATACATCCGCAGACCAAGGCTTCAACCATAAAGCTTTGCGGGCTAGAATAGAGAAACCTGAACTTTTAGCTGCCAATTTCGTAATTTGCAGGGAAGCGTCTGTTATGAAAGAGTTAGCTAATTTAAAAGCTTTAATCCGATCCTGGATTTCTTCCAAAGAAGTCTCAGTCTTAAGAGACTCTGCAAGATCATCAAACCAATAAGCTGCCGCACTGGTTACTGTAACAATGCATGCAGCAGGTTGTAGTAGCAAACCCTGGTGAACATAGATCTTTTTCAGTAGACCCTCCAACTTCTTATCCATGGGGTCCTTGAAAGCACAACTATCCTCAATAGGAATAGTAGTTTGTTTGGCCAAGGTGGAAATAGCCCCCTCCACCTTAGGGACCGTTTGCCAAGTTTCCTTAACAGCGTCCGCAATTGGGAACATTTTCTTGAAAATAGGAGAAGGGAATACCAGGTTTCTCCCATTCCTTAGCAATAATCTCTGAAGTTCGCTTGGGAACTGGAAAAACCTCTGAGTAAGAAGGAACCTCTAAGTATCTGTCTAACTTATTCAATTACTCAGAAACGACCACCCCTGCGGAATCACAGTCGTCCAAAGTCACTAAAACCTCCCTGAGTAACAGACGGAGGTGTTCTAGTTTAAACCGGAAAGAAAACTTCTGAATCAGTCAAAGGTAGGCTCCCTGAGTCTGAAATTTCACCTTCCGATAGAACCTCCATACCTCTATCTCAGATCCCTGAGAGGGTACGTCAGAGGTAGCCACCAGAGCATCAGACACTTCGTTAACTACATAGTTGTCCTTCCTCTTACGTTTGCCTTGAAGAATAGCAAAGGCAGATAACGCCTCAGAAAGAGTAGAAGACATAACTGCGGCTATATCTCGTAATGTAACTGCAGCAGAAACTTGAGGCGAAGTACATGGCACTGCTTGGGCGGACGTTAAAGGCTGGGACGTTTGGGGAGAAAGCAGTGGCATACACTGACTCTCATTGTTAGACTCTTGAGAGGCATCCGCCACTGACAATTTTTTATCATGAAAAAAAATTATCTTTATAGCTTAAAGCCCTCTCAATACATGAGTAACAAAAAGGAACAGGAGGTTCCACATTGGCGTCCAAACACATTGTGCAGACAACATTTTCTAAGTCCATGAAACAAGCAAACAACTTGAAAATTTTGAAATACTCTTATAAATTTAAGACTGGCCCTTTAATAATACTGGCCCTTTAAATGTACCACTCAGACTCTCTTACTATGTGAGAGAAGAGCAACGTAAAAATAAGTACAATAGTACAATACAGTGCAATCAAAATAACAATGATTTTTTTTTACTATGCACACTGTGTCTTTAAGGATTAAACGTAGGCGCTTTACTTTACTGTGCCGTTTAAGAACTGAGCAGAATAAGTCTGAAAACAAACTATTTGTCCCTTTCAGACACCTCCTCGCCTCAACAGCTAAGCTGAGGCGCCTACCAGCCGCCAGACCTCTCTCAAGGATGTGTCCGGGCTACAGGATGTGTCGGGCTACAGTGCGCTAACAACCGCCTGCTTATTTAACAATGCGGTTCAACGCACAGCCCGAAGTTGTAGAAATACGCCGCAGATGAGTTCCCAGTCTTTAGTTTTATGAACAAGACCAGAACAAGGGGCAATGTAAACTGCGCAACAACTAGGAAGCGCACGAATATAAGCCCGCCCCTCTTGGGCGTAAACGTTATACTGTTCGTACCGGGATTTTATAATAATAAAAAAATGTCCGATACTGTCCCTTAGCCTTAGCCCAGTGCCTATGTACCCATGCTGTCATCATGGGAACCCCTTCCATCTGAAGAGTCATATCCCAAAAAAACATAATTTATGCTTACCTGATAAATTTATTTCTCTTGTAGTGTATCCAGTCCACGGATCATCCATTACTTGTGGGATATTCTCCTTCCCTACAGGAAGTTGCAAGAGGATCACCCACAGCAGAGCTGCTATATAGCTCCTCCCCTCACTGCCATATCCAGTCATTCGACCGAAACAAGCAGAGAAAGGAGAAACCATAGGGTGCAGTGGTGACTGTAGTTTAATTAAAATTTAGACCTGACTGAAAAGGACAGGGCGGGCCGTGGACTGGATACACTACAAGAGAAATAAATTGATCAGGTAAGCATAAATTATGTTTTCTCTTGTTAAGTGTATCCAGTCCACGGATCATCCATTACTTGTGGGATACCAATACCAAAGCTAAAGTACACGGATGATGGGAGGGACAAGGCAGGAACTTAAACGGAAGGAACCACTGCCTGTAGAACCTTTCTCCCAAAAACAGCCTCCGAAGAAGCAAAAGTATCAAATTTGGAAAATTTGGAAAAGGTATGAAGCGAAGACCAAGTTGCAGCCTTGCAAATCTGTTCAACAGAGGCCTCATTTTTAAAGGCCCAGGTGGAAGCCACAGCTGTAGTAGAATGAGCTGTAATCCTTTCAGGAGGCTGCTGTCCAGCAGTCTCATAGGCTAAACGGATTATACTCCAAAGCCAAAAAGAAAGAGAGGTTGCCGAGGCCTTCTGACCTCTCTTCTGTCCAGAGTAAACAACAAACAGGTTAGATGTTTGGCGAAAATCTTTAGTAGACTAAGTAAAACTTCAAGGCACGGACTACGTCTAGATTATGCAAAAGACGTTCCTTCTTTGAAGAAGGATTAGGACATAATGATGGAACAACAATCTCTTGATTGATATTCTTGTTAGAAACCACCTTAGGTAAAAACCCAGGTTTTGTACGCAGAACAACTTTATCTGAATGAAAGATCAGATAAGGAGAATCACAATGTAAGGCAGATAACTCCGAGACTCTTCGAGCCGAGGAAATAGCCATCAGAAAAAGAAATTTCCATGAAAGAAGTTTGATATCAATAGAATGAATGGGTTCAAACGGAACCCCTTGAAGAACTTTAAGAACCAAGTTTAAGCTCCATGGAGGAGCAACAGGTTTAAACACAGGCTTAATTCTAACTAAAGCCTGACAAAATGCCTTAACGTCTGGAACTTCTGCCAGACGCTTGAGTAAAAGAATAGACAGAGCAGAAATCTGCCCTTTAAAGAACTAGCTGATAATCCTTTGTCCAAACCCTCTTGGAGGAAGGACAATATCCTAGGAATCCTAACCATACTCCATGAGTAATTCTTGGATTTACACCAATGAAGATATTTACGCCATATCTTGTGGTAAATTTTCCTGGTGACAGGCTTTCGTGCCTGTATTAAGGTATCAATTACTGACTCGGAGAAGCCACGCTTTGGTAGGATCAAGCGTTCAATCTCCATGCAGTCAGTCTCAAAGAAAGTAGATTCGGATGATTGAAAGGACCTTGTATTAGAAGGTCTTGTCTCAGAGGCAGAGTCCATGGTGGAAAGGATGACATGTCCACTAGGTCTGCATACCAGGTCCTGCGTGGCCACGCAGGCGCTATCAATATCACCGATGCTCTTTCCTGTTTGATTTTGGCAATCAGACGAGGGAGCAGAGGAAACGGTGGAAACACATAAGCCAGGTTGAAGAACCAAGGCGCTGCTAGAGCATCTATCAGTGCCGCTTCTGGGTCCCTGGACCTGGATCCGTAACAAGGAAGCTTGGCATTCTGGCGAGACGCCATGAGATCCAATTCTGGTTTGCCCCAACGGAGAACCAATTAAGCAAACACCTCCGGATGGAGTTCCCATTCCCCCGGATGAAAAGTCTGACTACTTAGAAAATCCGCCTCCCAGTTCTCTACACCTGGGATATGGATCGCTGACAGGTGGCAAGAGTGAGTCTCTGCCCAGTGAATTATCTTGGAGACTTCTGACATCGCTAGGGAACTCCTGGTTCCCCCTTGATGGTTGATGTAAGCCACAGTCGTGATGTTGTCCGACTGAAATCTGATGAACCTCAGTGTTGCTAGCTGAGGCCAAGCCAGAAGAGCATTGAATATTGCTCTTAACTCCAGAATATTTATTGGGAGGAGTTTCTCCTCCTGAGTCCATGAACCCTGAGCCTTCAGGGAGTTCCAGACTGCACCCCAACCTAGAAGGCTGGCATCTTGTTACAATTGTCCAATCTGGTCTGCGAAAGGTCATACCCTTGGACAGATGGGCCCGAGATAACCACCAGAGAAGAGAATCTCTGGTTTCCTGATCCAGATTTAGTAGAGGGGACAAATCTGTGTAATCCCCATTCCACTGACTGAGCATGCATAATTGCAGCGGTCTGAGATGCAGGCGCGCGAATGGCACTATGTCCATCGCCGCTACCATTAAGCCGATTACTTCCATGCACTGAGCCACCGTGGGGCGCGGAATGGAGTGAAGAACACGGCAAGCATTTAGAAGTTTTGATAACCTGGACTCCGTCAGGTAAATTTTCATTTCTACAGAATCTATTAGAGTCCCTAGGAAGGAAACCCTTGTGAGAGGAGATAGAGAACTCTTTTCTTCGTTCACTTTCCACCCATGCGACCTCAGGAATGCCAGAACTATCTCTGTATGAGATTTGGCAATTTGAAAGCTTGACGCCTGTATCAGGATGTCGTCCAGGTAAGGAGCCACCGCTATGCCTCGCGGTCTTAGGACCGCCAGAAGTGAGCCCAGAACCTTTGTAAAAATTCTTGGGGCTGTAGCCAACCCGAATGGAAGAGCTACAAATTGGTAATGCCTGTCTAGAAAGGCAAACCTCAGGAACTGATTATGATTCTTGTGAATCGGAATGTGAAGGTAGGCATCCTTTAAGTCCACTGTGGTCATGTACTGACCCTCTTGGATCATGGGTAAAATGGTTCGAATAGTTTCCATCTTGAATGACGGAACTCTGAGGAATTTGTTTAGGATCTTTAAATCCAAAATTGGTCTGAAGGTTCCCTCTTTTTTGGGAACAATAAACAGATTTGAATAAAACCCCTGTCCTTGTTCCGTCCGCGGAACTGGATGGATCACTCCCATTACAAGGAGATCTTGTACGCAGCTTAGGAATGCCTCTTTCTTTATCTGGTTTGCAGATAATCTTGAAAGGTGAAATCTCCCTTGTGGAGGAGAAGCTTTGAAGTCCAGAAGATATCCCTGAGATATGATCTCCAACGCCCAGGGATCCTGAACATCTCTTGCCCACGCCTGGGCGAAGAGAGAGAGAGTCTGCCCCCTACTAGATCCGTTGTCGGATAGGGGGCCGCTCCTTCATGCTGTCTTAGAGGCAGCAGCAGGCTTTCTGGCCTGCTTGCCCTTGTTCCAGGACTGGTTAGGTTTCCAGGCCTGCTTGGATTGAGCAAAAGTTCCCTCTTGTTTTGAAGCAGAGGAAGTTGATGCTGCACCTGCCTTGAAATTTCGAAAGGCACGAAAATTAGACTGTTTTGCCTTTGATTTGGCCCTGTCCTGAGGAAGGGTATGACCCTTACCTCCAGTAATGTCAGCAATAATTTCTTTCAAACCAGGCCCGAATAAGGTCTGCCCCTTGAAAGGAATGTTGAGTAATTTAGACTTTGAAGTCACATCAGCTGACCAGGATTTGAGCCATAGCTCCCTATGCGCCTGGATGGCGAATCCGGAATTCTTAGCCGTTAGTTTAGTCAAATGAACAATGGCATCAGAAACAAATGAGTTAGCTAGCTTAAGAGTTCTAAGCTTGTCAACAATTTCAGTCAATGGAGCTGTATGGATGGCCTCTTCCAGGGCCTCAAACCAGAATGCCGCCGCAGCAGTGACAGGCGCAATGCATGCAAGGGGCTGTAAAATAAAACCTTGTTGAATAAACATTTTCTTAAGGTAACCCTCTAATTTTTTTATCCATTGGATCTGAAAAAGCACAACTGTCCTCAACCGGGATAGTGGTAAGCTTTGCTAAAGTAGAAACTGCTCCCTCCACCTTAGGGACAGTCTTCCATAAGTCCCGTGTAGTGGCATCTATTGGAAACATTTTTCTAAATATAGGAGGTGGGGAAAAGGGCACACCGGGCCTATCCCACTCCTTACTAATAATTTCTGTAAGCCTTTTAGGTATTGGAAAAACATCAGTACTCACCGGCACTGCATAGTATTTATCCAGCCTACACAATTTCTCTGGCACTGCAATTGTGTCACAGTCATTCAGAGCAGCTAATACCTCCCCAAGCAATACACGGAGGTTCTCAAGCTTAAATTTAAAATTAGAAATCTCTGAATCAGGTCTCCCCGATTCAGAGACGTCACCCACAGACTGAAGCTCTCCGTCCTCAGGTTCTGCATATTGTGACGCAGTATCAGGCATGGCTCTTACAGCATCTACGGGCTCTGTATCTCGTCTAACCCCAGAGCTATTGCGCTTGCCTCTCAATTCAGGCAATCTGGATAATACCTCTGACAGGGTATTATTCATGATTGCAGCCATGTCCTGCAAAGTAATCGCTATGGGCGTCCCTGATGTACTTGGCGCCATATTAGCGTGCGTCCCTTGAGCGGGAGGCGAAGGGTCCGACACGTGGGGAGAGTTAGTCGGCATAACTTCCCCCTCGACAGACCCCTCTGGTGACAATTCTTTTATAGATAAAGACTGATCTTTACTGTTTAAGGTGAAATCAATACATTTAGTACACATTCTCCTATGGGGCTCCACCATGGCTTTTAAACATAATGAACAAGTATCCTCTGTTTCAGACATGTTTGTACAGACTAGCAATGAGACTAGCAAGCTTGGAAAACACTTTAAAGCAAGTTAACAAGCAATATAAAAAACGTTACTGTGCCTTTAAGAGAAACACATTTTGACAAAATTTTAAATAACAGTGAAAAAAGGCAGTTACACTAACAAAAATTTTACAGTGTATGTAACAAGTCAGCAGAGCATTGCACCCACTTGCAAATGGATGATTAACCCCTTAATAACAAAAACTGAATAATAAATGACAAAAACGTTTTTTAAACACAGTCACAACAACTGCCACAGTCTACTGTGGTTGTTACCCTCCTCAAACACGACTTTGAAGCCTTTTGAGCCCTTCAGAGATGTCCTGTATCATGCAGAGGGAAGCTGAATGTCTCTGTCAGTATTTTTAGCTGCACAGAAAAGCACTAAAATAGGCCCTTCCCACTCATATTACAACAGTGGAAAGCCTCAGGAAACTGTTTCTAGGCAAAAAACAGAATTTATGCTTACCTGATAAATTACTTTCTCCAACGGTGTGTCCGGTCCACGGCGTCATCCATTACTTGTGGGATATTCTACTCCCCTACTGGGAAAGGCAAGGAGAGCACACAGCAAGAGCTGTCCATATAGCTCCCCCTCTGGCTCCGCCCCCCAGTCATTCGACCGACGTTTAGGAGAAAAAGGAGAAACTATAGGGTAACGTGGTGACTGTAGTGTATAAAGAAAATTGTTTCAACCTGATTAGAAAACCAGGGCGGGCCGTGGACCGGACACACCGTTGGAGAAAGTAATTTATCAGGTAAGCATAAATTCTGTTTTCTCCAACATTGGTGTGTCCGGTCCACGACGTCATCCATTACTTGTGGGAACCAATACCAAAGCTTTAGGACACGGATGAAGGGAGGGAGCAAATCAGGTTACCTAAATGGAAGGCACCACGGCTTGCAAAACCTTTCTCCCAAAAATAGCCTCCGAAGAAGTATCAAATTTGTAGAATTTGGCAAAAGTGTGCAGAGAAGACCAAGTCGCTGCCTTACATATCTAATCAACAGAAGCCTCGTTCTTGTAGGCCCATGTGGAAGCCACAGCCCTAGTAGAATGAGCTGTGATTCGGTCAGGAGGCTGCCGTCCGGCAGTCTCATAAGCCAATCGGATAATGCTTTTCAGCCAGAAAGAGAGAGAGGTAGCAGTAGCTTTTTGACCTCTCCTCTTACCAGAGTAAACGACAAACAAAGATTAGGTTTGTCTAAAATCTTTTGTTGCTTTCAAATAGAACTTTAAAGCACGAACAACATCTAAATTGTGTAATAAACGTTCCTTCTTTGAAACTGGATTCGGACACAGAGAAGGAACAACTATCTCCTGGTTAATATTCTTGTTGGAAACAACTTTTGGAAGAAAACCAGGCTTAGTACGCAAAACAACCTTATCTGAATGGAAAACCAGATAGGGTGGATTACACTGCAAAGCAGATAATTCAGAAACTCTTCTAGCAGAAGAAATAGCAACCAAAAACAGAACTTTCCAAGATAGTAACTTAATATCTATGGAATGTAAAGGTTCAAACGGAACCCCTTGAAGAACTGAAAGAACTAAATTTAGACTCCAAGGAGGAGTCATGGGTCTGTAAACAGGCTTGATTCTACCAAAGCCTGAACAAAAACTTGTACATCTGGCACAGCTGCCAGTCGTTTGTGTAACAAGACAGATAAAGCAGAGATCTGTCCTTTTAGAGAACTAGCTGACAACTCTATCCAAACCTTCTTGGAGAAAGGAGAGAATCTTTGGAATTTTAATCTTATTCCAGCAGAATCCTTTGGATTCACACCAACAGATATTTTATTTTATGGTAAATCTTTCTAGTCACAGGTTTTCTGGCTTGGACCAGAGTATCTATCACAGAATTTGAAAACCCACGCTTGGATAAAATCAAGCGTTCAATTTCCAAGCAGTCAACTGCAGAGAAACTAGATTTGGATGTTCGAATGGACCTTGTACTAGAAGATCCTGTCTCAAAGGTAGCTTCCATGGTGGAGCCGATGACATATTCACCAGGTCTACATACCAAGTCCTGCGTGGCCACGCAGGAGCTATCAGAATCACCGAGGCCTTCTCCTGTTTGATCCTGGCTATGAGCCTGGGAAGGAGAGGAAACGGTGGAAACACATACGCTAGGTTGAACGACCAAGGCGCCACTAATGCATCCACTAGAGTCGCCTTGGGATCCCTGGATCTGGACCCGTAGCAAGGAATCTTGAAGTTCTGACGGGACGCCATTAGATCCATGTCTGGAATGCCCCATAATTAAGTTAACTGAGTAAAGACCTCCGGGTGGAGTTCCCACTCCCCCGGATGGAAAGTCTGACGACTCAAATAGTCCGCCTCCCAGTTGTCTACTCCTGGAATGTGAATAGCAGATAGATGGCAGGAGTGATTCTCTGCCCATTGGATGATCTTGGTTACTTCCTTCATCGCTAGGGAACTCTTTGTTCCCCCCTGATGATTGATGTACGCAACAGTCGTTATGTTGTCCGACTGAAATCTTATGAACCTGGCTTCCGCTAGCTGAGGCCAAGCCAGGAGCGCATTGAATATTGCTCTTAGTTCCAAAATGTTTATCGGGAGAAGCGACTCTTCCCGAGACCATAGGCCCTGAGCTTTCAGGGAGTCCCAGACCGCGCCCCACCCCAAGAGGCTGGCGTCGGTCGTAACGATGACCCACTCCGGTCTGCGGAAACTCATTCCCTGAGACAGGTGATCCTGGGTCAACCACCAGAGTAGTGAGTCCCTGGTTACCTGGTCTACTTGAATTTGGGGGGACAAGTCTGTATAGTCCCCATTCCACTGATTGAGCATGCACAGCTGTAATGGTCTTAGATGAATTCGAGCAAAAGGAACCACGTCCATTGCTGCGACCATTAGCCTATTACTTCCATGCACTGAGCTATGGAGGGTTGAGGAATAGAATGAAGAACTCGACAAGCGTTTAGAAGCTTTAGCTTTCTGACTTCTGTCAGGAAGATCTTCATTTCCACAGAATCTATTATTGTTCCCAGAAAAGGAACCCTTGTGGACGGTGACAGTGAACTCTTTTCTATGTTCACCTTCCACCCGTGAGATCTAAGAAAAGCCAACACAATGTCTGTGTGGGCCCATGCTTTGGAAAGAGACGACGCTTGGATTAGGATGTCGTCTAGATAAGGTGCTACAGCGATGCCCCTCGGCCTTAGGACCGCTAGAAGGGACCCTAGCACCTTTGTGAAAATTCTGGGAGCAGTGGCTAAACCGAATGGAAGAGCCACGAACTGAAAATGTTTGTCCAGAAAGGCGAACCTCAGGAACTGATGAAGAGTTTTGTGGATTGGGATATGCAGATACGCATCCTTTAGATCCACTGTAGTCAAATATTGACCCTGCTGGATTGTCGGCAAGATTGTCCGAATGGTTTCCATCTTGAAGGATGGAACTCTGAGGAACTTGTTTAAAATCTTTAAATCCAGAATTGGCCTGAAAGTTCCCTCTTTTTTGGGAACCACAAACAGGTTTGAGTAAAAACCTAGACCCTGTTCCCCGGAGGGGACTGGGTTTATCACTCCCATCTTTGATGGGTCTCTTATACAATGTAAGAATGCCTGTTTCTTTATCTGGTCTGAAGATAAGCGAGACAGGTGGAACTTTCCCTTTGGAGGAAGTCCCTTGAACTCTAGCAGGTATCCCTTGGAGACTCTCTCTAGTGCCCAGGGATCCTGAACATCTCTTGCCCAAGTCTGAGCGAAGAGAGATAGTCTGCCCCCTACCAGATCCGGTCCCGGATCGGGGGCTACCTCTTCATGCTGTCTTGGTAGCAGTAGCAGGTTTCTTGGTCTGTTTACCCTTGTTCCAGCCTTGCATGGGCTTCCAAGCAGGTTTGGGCTGGGCCGCGTTACCTTCTTGTCTAGCGGCAGTGGAGTTATTAGCTGGTCCGTTCCTGAAATTGCGAAAGGAACGAAAATTAGACTTGTTCTTAGCCTTAAAAGGCCTAACCTGTGGGAGGGTCCTTACCCCCAGCGATGTCTGAAATAATTTCCTTCAATTCCAGCCCAAAAAGGGTCTTACCCTTGAAAGGAATATTAAGTAACTTAGTCTTGGACGACACATCTGCCGACCAGGATTTTAGCCAAAGCGCCCTCCGCACTACTATAGCAAAACCTGAGTTTTTCGCCGCCAATTTGAAAAGCGGCATCCAATATAAAGGAATTAGCTAACTTTAATGCGTGAATTCTGTCCATGACTTCTTCATAGGAAGTCTCTTTCTGGAGCGACCTTTCTAGTTCCTCGAACCAAAAGGACGCCGCTGAAGTGACAGTAATAACACACGTAGCTGGTTGAAGGATGAACCCTTGCTGAACAAAAATAGTTTTAAGCAATCCTTCCAATTTTTTATCCATAGGATCTTTGAAAGCGCAGCTGTCCTCTATAGGAATAGTTGTGCGCTTCGCTAGTGTTGAAACAGCTCCCTCAACCTTCGGGACCGTCTGCCATGCGTCCCTTCTAGGGTCTACTATGGGAAACATTTTCTTAAATATAGGAGGTGGGGCAAAGGGTACACCTGGCTTCTCCCACTCCTTATCCAGTATGTTCGCTACCCTCCTGGGTATTGGAAAAGCGTTGTCGTGCACTGGGACCTCTAAAAATTTGTCCAATTTGCACAACTTCTCTGGTACTACCATAGAATCACAGTCATCCAGAGTAGCTAATACCTCCTTAAGCAAAGCGTGGAGATGTTCTAGCTTAAACTTAAATGCTACTATATCAGGTTCTGCCTGTGGAGACATTTTTCCTGAGTCTGAAATTTCACCCTCAGACAGCCCTTCCCTCACAGCCAATTCCGATTGATGTGAGGGTAAAATAGATAAGGCATTGTCAGCGTCTGATTGTTCATCCTTTTTATCTATATTTAAAACTGAACAATCACGCTTTCTCTGAAATGCTGGCAGTTTGGATAAAAGATTTGCTATAGAATTATCCACTACTGCTGTTAATTGTTGCATAGAAATAAGCACTGGCGCGCTAGGTGTCGCCTGCGCGGGCAAAACTGGTGTAGACACAGAAGGAGAGGACGTAGAACTATCCCCACTACCTTCATTAGATAATCATCTTGGGCAACATTATGAAATGTAACAGAGCTGTCCTTATTTTGTTTGGATGCTATGGCACAATTATCACACACACTCAAAGGGGGAACCACATTTGTCTCTACACACACAGAACATAGGTTATCTGATGGCACAGACATGTTAAACAGATTTAGGCAGGCAAACAATGCAATAAAAACGATTTTAAACAAAAGCGTTACTGTCTCTTTAAAAAATAAATGACACACTTTATTTCTGAATGTTCAAAAAACTATGAAGGCAATATCCGATTTTTATGAAATTTGGACCCCAGTGACTTAATGCTTAGAAAGTATTGCACAGCAAATATGGAGACTCTAGCTCTTAAAACAAGCAAACCGGAGCTAATTGTTGGATTTAACCGTTTTTATACACCACAATCCCTGCTACAGCATTGCTGTAGAATTTACCTTCCTTAGGGGTCAACCGTCCACAGAAAAAAGCCTTCTGGGGTCACTTTCTGAGCCACAGGACCCTCTCACATGAAACTGCATGCACTGCCTTAGAATCAACTGTGCAGCTGAAGCTCCAAAATGAGGCCTCCTCCCTCAGTATACTAGAGTGAAGGGGCTGACTAGATTTAGGTGTCTAAAACAAGCCAGATCAATAAAAAACGTCCCCAAAGTGTGTATAAGTTTATAAAACATTTCAAATGTCATGGTATTGTAATAAAAACCAATCGATTTGGCCCCTAACAGTGTCTACCAGCATAAAAATCAAAAAGGGGAAGCCTGTTATCTTTTTTTGCTGAGGTGAAAGAAAAATGGCTTACCGTTTTCCCTGAGGGGAAAAATGACTGTCATCTAGCATTAGCCTGTGTTGTTAGAAGGAGACTAGTCATACCTGAAGCAGATGAGTCTGCAAACTGTTACCCCCAACTGAAGTTCTCTGGTTTCAACAGTCCTGCGTGGTAACAGTAATGGATTTTAGTTACTTGTGCTAAAATCATAGCCCTCTTAAACAGAAATCTTCATCACTTTTCTGTTGTAGAGTAAATAGTACAAGCCAGCACTATTTTAAAATAACAAACTCTTGATAGAAGAAATAAAAAACTACAACTAACACCACAAACTCCTCACCATCCCCATGGAGATGCTACTTGTTCAGAGCGGCAAGGAGAATGACTGGGGGGCGGAGCCAGAGGGGGAGCTATATGGACAGCTCTTGCTGTGTGCTCTCCTTGCCTTTCCCAGTAGGGGAGGAGAATATCCCACAAGTAATGGATGACGCCGTGGACCGGACACACCAATGTTGGAGAAATCAAGCCAGCCATGTGGAAAAAAAATTAGGCCCCAATAAGTTTTAATCACCAAGCATATATAAAAATGATTAAACATGCCAGCAAACGTTTTATATTGCACTTTTATAAGAGTATGTATCTCTGTTAATAAGCCTGATACCAGTCGCTATCACTGCATTTAAGGCTTAACTTACATTAATCCGGTATCAGCAGCATTTTTCTAGCAAATTCCATCCCTAGAAATATGTTAACTGCACATACCTTATTGCAGGAAAACCTGCACGCCATTCCCCCTCTGAAGTTACCTCACTCCTCAGAATATGTGAGAATGGCAGTGGATCTTAGTTACTTCTGCTAAGATCATAGAAATCACAGGCAGATTCTTCTTCTAATGCTGCCTGAGATGAAACAGTACACTCCGGTACCATTTAAAAATAAAACTTTTGATTGAAGTTAAAAAACTAACTATAATACACCACTCTCCTCTTACTACGTCCATCTTTGTTGAGAGTTGCAAGAGAATGACTGGATATGGCAGTGAGAGGAGGAGCTATATAGCAGCTCTGCTGTGGGTGATCCTCTTGCAACTTCCTGTTGGGGCGGAGAATATCCCACAAGTAATGGATGATCCGTGGACTGGATACACTTAACAAGAGAAAACAAAATTTATGCTTACCTGATAAATTCCTTTCTCCTGTAGTGTGGTCAGTCCACGGGTCATCATTACTTCTGGGATATTAACTCCTCCCCAACAGGAAGTGCAAGAGGATTCACCCAGCAGAGCTGCTATATAGCTCCTCCCCTCTACGTCACCTCCAGTCATTCGACCAAGGACCAACGAGAAAGGAGAAGCCAAAGGGTGTAGTGGTGACTGGAGTATAATTCAAAAAATCTTTACCTGCCATAAAAAACAGGGCGGGCCGTGGACTGACCACACTACAGGAGAAAGGAATTTATCAGGTAAGCATAAATTTTGTTTTCTCCTGTTAAGTGTGGTCAGTCCACGGGTCATCATTACTTCTGGGATACCAATACCAAAGCTAAAGTACACGGATGACGGGAGGGACAGGCAGGCTCTTTATACGGAAGGAACCACTGCCTGAAGAACCTTTCTCCCAAAAACAGCCTCCGAAGAAGCAAAAGTGTCAAATTTGTAAAATTTGGAAAAAGTATGAAGAGAAGACCAAGTTGCAGCCTTGCAAATCTGTTCAACAGAAGCCTCATTCTTAAAGGCCCAAGTGGAAGCCACAGCTCTAGTAGAATGTGCTGTAATTCTTTCAGGAGGCTGCTGTCCAGCAGTCTCATAGGCTAACCGTATTATGCTACGAAGCCAAAAAGAGAGAGAGGTAGCCGAAGCTTTTTGACCTCTCCTCTGACCAGAATAAACGACAAACAGGGAAGACGTTTGTCGAAAATCCTTAGTTGCCTGTAGATAAAATTTCAGGGCACGGACTACATCTAGATTGTGTAGCAGACGTTCCTTCTTCGAAGAAGGATTAGGACACAAAGATGGAACCACAATCTCTTGATTGATATTCCTGTTAGTGACCACCTTAGGTAGGAACCCAGGTTTAGTACGCAGAACTACCTTGTCTGAATGAAAAATCAGATAAGGAGAATCACAATGTAAGGCAGATAACTCAGAGACTCTTCGAGCCGAGGAAATCGCCATTAAAAACAGAACTTTCCAAGATAACAGCTTGATATCAATGGAATGAAGGGGTTCAAACGGAACACCCTGTAAAACATTAAGAACTAAGTTCAAACTCCATGGTGGAGCAACAGTTTTAAACACAGGCTTGATCCTAGCTAAAGCCTGACAAAAAGCTTGAACGTCCGGAACTTCTGACAGACGTTTGTGTAAAAGAATGGACAGAGCTGAAATCTGTCCCTTTAAGGAACTAGCGGATAAACCCTTTTCTAAACCTTCTTGTAGAAAAGACAATATCCTCGGAATCCTAACCTTACTCCATGAGTAACTCTTGGATTCGCACCAATATAAGTATTTGCGCCATATCTTATGGTAAATCTTTCTGGTAACAGGCTTCCTAGCCTGTATTAAGGTATCAATAACTGACTCAGGAAAACCACGTTTTGATAAAAACAGAATTTATGTTTACCTGATAAATTACTTTCTCCAACGGTGTGTCCGGTCCACGGCGTCATCCTTACTTGTGGGATATTCTCTTCCCCAACAGGAAATGGCAAAGAGCCCAGCAAAGCTGGTCACATGATCCCTCCTAGGCTCCGCCTACCCCAGTCATTCGACCGACGTTAAGGAGGAATATTTGCATAGGAGAAACCATATGGTACCGTGGTGACTGTAGTTAAAGAAAATAAAATATCAGACCTGATTAAAAAAACCAGGGCGGGCCGTGGACCGGACACACCGTTGGAGAAAGTAATTTATCAGGTAAACATAAATTCTGTTTTCTCCAACATAGGTGTGTCCGGTCCACGGCGTCATCCTTACTTGTGGGAACCAATACCAAAGCTTTAGGACACGGATGAAGGGAGGGAGCAAATCAGGTCACCTAAATGGAAGGCACCACGGCTTGCAAAACCTTTCTCCCAAAAATAGCCTCAGAAGAAGCAAAAGTATCAAACTTGTAAAATTTGGTAAAAGTGTGCAGTGAAGACCAAGTCGCTGCCCTACATATCTGATCAACAGAAGCCTCGTTCTTGAAGGCCCATGTGGAAGCCACAGCCCTAGTGGAATGAGCTGTGATTCTTTCGGGAGGCTGCCGTCCGGCAGTCTCGTAAGCCAATCTGATGATGCTTTTAATCCAAAAAGAGAGAGAGGTAGAAGTTGCTTTTTGACCTCTCCTTTTACCGGAATAAACAACAAACAAGGAAGATGTTTGTCTAAAATCCTTTGTAGCATCTAAATAGAATTTTAGAGCGCGAACAACATCCAAATTGTGCAACAAACGTTCCTTCTTTGAAACTGGTTTCGGACACAGAGAAGGTACGATAATCTCCTGGTTAATGTTTTTGTTAGAAACAACTTTTGGAAGAAAACCAGGTTTAGTACGTAAAACCACCTTATCTGCATGGAACACCAGATAAGGAGGAGAACACTGCAGAGCAGATAATTCTGAAACTCTTCTAGCAGAAGAAATTGCAACTAAAAACAAAACTTTCCAAGATAATAACTTAATATCAACGGAATGTAAGGGTTCAAACGGAACCCCCTGAAGAACTGAAAGAACTAAATTGAGACTCCAAGGAGGAGTCAAAGGTTTGTAAACAGGCTTAATTCTAACCAGAGCCTGAACAAAAGCTTGAACATCTGGCACAGCTGCCAGCTTTTTGTGAAGTAACACAGACAAGGCAGAAATCTGTCCCTTCAGGGAACTTGCAGATAATCCTTTTTCCAATCCTTCTTGAAGGAAGGATAAAATCTTAGGAATCTTAACCTTGTCCCAAGGGAATCCTTTAGATTCACACCAACAGATATATTTTTTCCAAATTTTGTGGTAAATCTTTCTAGTTACAGGCTTTCTGGCCTGAACAAGAGTATCGATAACAGAATCTGAGAACCCTCGCTTCGATAAGATCAAGCGTTCAATCTCCAAGCAGTCAGCTGGAGTGAAACCAGATTCGGATGTTCGAACGGACCCTGAACAAGCAGGTCTCGTCTCAAAGGTAGCTTCCAAGGTGGAGCCGATGACATATTCACCAGATCTGCATACCAAGTCCTGCGTGGCCACGCAGGAGCTATCAAGATCACCGACGCCCTCTCCTGATTGATCCTGGCTACCAGCCTGGGGATGAGAGGAAACGGCGGGAACACATAAGCTAGTTTGAAGGTCCAAGGTGCTACTAGTGCATCCACTAGAGCCGCCTTGGGATCCCTGGATCTGGACCCGTAGCAAGGAACTTTAAAGTTCTGACGAGAGGCCATCAGATCCATGTCTGGAATGCCCCACAGCTGAGTGACTTGGGCAAAGATTTCCGGATGGAGTTCCCACTCCCCCGGATGTAATGTCTGACGACTCAGAAAATCCGCTTCCCAATTTTCCACTCCTGGGATGTGGATAGCAGACAGGTGGCAGGAGTGAGACTCCGCCCATAGAATGATTTTGGTCACTTCTTCCATCGCTAGGGAACTCCTTGTTCCCCCCTGATGGTTGATGTACGCAACAGTTGTCATGTTGTCTGATTGAAACCGTATGAACTTGGCCCTCGCTAGCTGAGGCCAAGCCTTGAGAGCATTGAATATCGCTCTCAGTTCCAGATCGGTAGAAGAGATTCTTCCCGAGACCAAAGACCCTGAGCTTTCAGGGATCCCCAGACCGCGCCCCAGCCCATCAGACTGGCGTCGGTCGTGACAATGACCCACTCTGGTCTGCGGAATGTCATCCCTTGTGACAGGTTGTCCAGGGACAGCCACCAACGGAGTGAGTCTCTGGTCCTCTGATTTACTTGTATCTTCGGAGACAAGTCTGTATAGTCCCCATTCCACTGACTGAGCATGCACAGTTGTAATGGTCTTAGATGAATGCGCGCAAAAGGAACTATGTCCATTGCCGCTACCATCAACCCGATCACTTCCATGCACTGAGCTATGGAAGGAAGAGGAACGGAATGAAGTATCCGACAAGAGTCTAGAAGTTTTGTTTTTCTGGCCTCTGTCAGAAAAATCCTCATTTCTAAGGAGTCTATTATTGTTCCCAAGAAGGGAACCCTTGTTGACGGAGATAGAGAACTCTTTTCCACGTTCACTTTCCATCCGTGAGATCTGAGAAAGGCCAGGACAATGTCCGTGTGAGCCTTTGCTTGAGGAAGGGACGACGCTTGAATCAGAATGTCGTCCAAGTAAGGTACTACAGAAATGCCCCTTGGTCTTAGCACAGCTAGAAGGGACCCTAGTACCTTTGTGAAAATCCTTGGAGCAGTGGCTAATCCGAAAGGAAGCGCCACGAACTGGTAATGCTTGTCCAGGAATGCGAACCTTAGGAACCGATGATGTTCCTTGTGGATAGGAATATGTAGATACGCATCCTTTAAATCCACCGTGGTCATGAATTGACCTTCCTGGATGGAAGGAAGAATAGTTCGAATGGTTTCCATCTTGAACGAAGGAACCTTGAGAAACTTGTTTAAGATCTTGAGATCTAAGATTGGTCTGAACGTTCCCTCTTTTTTGGGAACTATGAACAGATTGGAGTAGAACCCCATCCCTTGTTCTCTTAATGGAACAGGATGAATCACTCCCATTTTTAACAGGTCTTCTACACAATGTAAGAATGCCTGTCTTTTTATGTGGTCTGAAGACAACTGAGACCTGTGGAACCTCCCCCTTGGGGGAAGTCCCTTGAATTCCAGAAGATAACCTTGGGAGACTATTTCTAGCGCCCAAGGATCCAGAACATCTCTTGCCCAAGCCTGAGCGAAGAGAGAGAGTCTGCCCCCCACCAGATCCGGTCCCGGATCGGGGGCCAACATTTCATGCTGTCTTGGTAGCAGTGGCAGGTTTCTTGGCCTGCTTTCCCTTGTTCCAGCCTTGCATTGGTCTCCAAGCTGGCTTGGCTTGAGAAGTATTACCCTCTTGCTTAGAGGACGTAGCACTTTGGGCTGGTCCGTTTCTACGAAAGGGACGAAAATTAGGTTTATTTTTTGCCTTGAAAGGCCGATCCTGAGGAAGGGCGTGGCCCTTACCCCCAGTGATATCAGAGATAATCTCTTTCAAGTCAGGGCCAAACAGCGTTTTCCCCTTGAAAGGAATGTTAAGTAGCTTGTTCTTGGAAGACGCATCAGCCGACCAAGATTTCAACCAAAGCGCTCTGCGCGCCACAATAGCAAACCCAGAATTCTTAGCCGCTAACCTAGCCAATTGCAAAGTGGCGTCTAGGGTGAAAGAATTAGCCAATTTGAGAGCATTGATTCTGTCCATAATCTCCTCATAAGGAGGAGAATCACTATCGACCGCCTTTATCAGCTCATCGAACCAGAAACATGCGGCTGTAGCGACAGGGACAATGCATGAAATTGGTTGTAGAAGGTAACCCTGCTGAACAAACATCTTTTTAAGCAAACCTTCTAATTTTTTATCCATAGGATCTTTGAAAGCACAACTATCCTCTATGGGTATAGTGGTGCGTTTGTTTAAAGTGGAAACCGCTCCCTTGACCTTGGGGACTGTCTGCCATAAGTCCTTTCTGGGGTCGACCATAGGAAACAATTTTTTAAATATGGGGGGAGGGACGAAAGGAATACCGGGCCTTTCCCATTCTTTATTAACAATGTCCGCCACCCGCTTGGGTATAGGAAAAGCTTCTGGGAGCCCCGGCACCTCTAGGAACTTGTCCATTTTACATAGTTTCTCTGGGATGACCAACTTGTCACAATCATCCAGAGTGGATAATACCTCCTTAAGCAGAATGCGGAGATGTTCCAACTTAAATTTAAATGTAATCACATCAGGTTCAGCTTGTTGAGAAATGTTCCCTGAATCAGTAATTTCTCCCTCAGACAAAACCTCCCTGGCCCCATCAGACTGGGTTAGGGGCCCTTCAGAAATATTATTATCAGCGTCGTCATGCTCTTCAGTATCTAAAACAGAGCAGTCGCGCTTACGCTGATAAGTGTTCATTTTGGCTAAAATGTTTTTGACAGAATTATCCATTACAGCCGTTAATTGTTGCATAGTAAGGAGTATTGGCGCGCTAGATGTACTAGGGGCCTCCTGAGTGGGCAAGACTCGTGTAGACGAAGGAGGGAATGATGCAGTACCATGCTTACTCCCCTCACTTGAGGAATCATCTTGGGCATCATTGTCATTGTCACATAAATCACATTTATTTAAATGAATAGGAATTCTGGCTTCCCCACATTCAGAACACAGTCTATCTGGTAGTTCAGACATGTTAAACAGGCATAAACTTGATAACAAAGTACAAAAAACGTTTTAAAATAAAACCGTTACTGTCACTTTAAATTTTAAACTGAACACACTTTATTACTGCAATTGCGAAAAAACATGAAGGAATTGTTCAAAATTCACCAAATTTTCACCACAGTGTCTTAAAGCCTTAAAAGTATTGCACACCAAATTTGGAAGCTTTAACCCTTAAAATAACGGAACCGGAGCCGTTTTGAACTTTAACCCCTTTACAGTCCCTGGTATCTGCTTTGCTGAGACCCAACCAAGCCCAAAGGGGAATACGATACCAAATGACGCCTTCAGAAAGTCTTTTCTAAGTATCAGAGCTCCTCTCACATGCGACTGCATGCCATGCCTCTCAAAAACAAGTGCGCAACACCGGCGCGAAAATGAGGCTCTGCCTATGCTTTGGGAAAGCCCCTAAAGAATAAGGTGTCTAAACCAGTGCCTGCCGATATTATTATATCAAAATACCCAGATAAAATGATTCCTCAAGGCTAAATATGTGTTTAATAATGAATCGATTTAGCCCAGAAAAAGTCTACAGTCTTAATAAGCCCTTGTGAAGCCCTTTTACGATCGTAATAAACATGGCTTACCGGATCCCATAGGGAAAATGACAGCTTCCAGCATTACATCGTCTTGTTAGAATGTGTCATACCTCAAGCAGCAAGAGACTGCTCACTGTTCCCCCAACTGAAGTTAATTGCTCTCAACAGTCCTGTGTGGAACAGCCATGGATTTTAGTGACGGTTGCTAAAATCATTTTCCTCATACAAACAGAAATCTTCATCACTTTTCTGTTTCTGAGTAAATAGTACATACCAGCACTATTTCAAAATAACAAACTCTTGATTGAATAATAAAAACTACAGTTAAACACTAAAAAACTCTAAGCCATCTCCGTGGAGATGTTGCCTGTACAACGGCAAAGAGAATGACTGGGGTAGGCGGAGCCTAGGAGGGATCATGTGACCAGCTTTGCTGGGCTCTTTGCCATTTCCTGTTGGGGAAGAGAATATCCCACAAGTAAGGATGACGCCGTGGACCGGACACACCTATGTTGGAGAAATCAAGCGTTCAATTTCCAAGCAGTCAGCTTCAGAGAAATTAGATTTTGATGTTTGAAGGGACCCTGGATCAGAAGGTCCTGTTTCAGAGGTAGAGACCAAGGTGGACAGGATGACATGTCCACTAGATCTGCATACCAAGTCCTGCGTGGCCATGCAGGCGCTATTAGAATCACGGATGCTCTCTCCTGTTTGATTCTGGCAATCAATCGAGGAAGCATCGGGAAGGGTGGAAACACATAAGCCATCCCGAAGGTCCAAGGTGCTGTCAAAGCATCTATCAGAACCGCTCCCGGATCCCTGGATCTGGACCCGTAACGAGGAAGCTTGGCGTTCTGTCGAGACGCCATGAGATCTATCTCTGGTTTGCCCCAACGTCAAAGTATTTGGGCAAAGACCTCCGGATGAAGTTCCCACTCCCCCGGATGAAAAGTCTGACGACTTAGGAAATCCGCCTCCCAGTTCTCCACTCCCGGGATGTGGATTGCTGACAGGTGGCAAGAGTGAGACTCTGCCCAGCGAATTATCTTTGATACTTCCATCATTGCTAGGGAGCTTCTTGTCCCTCCCTGATGGTTGATGTAAGCTACAGTCGTAATGTTGTCCGACTGAAACCTGATGAACCCCCGAGTTGTTAACTGGGGCCAAGCCAGAAGGGCATTGAGAACTGCTCTCAATTCCAGAATGTTTATTGGTAGGAGACTCTCCTCCTGATTCCATTGTCCCTGAGCCTTCAGAGAATTCCAGACAGCGCCCCAACCTAGTAGGCTGGCGTCTGTTGTTACAATTGTCCAGTCCGGCCTGCTGAATGGCATCCCCCTGGACAGATGTGGCCGAGAAAGCCACCATAGAAGAGAATTTCTGGTCTCTTGATCCAGATTCAGAGTAGGGGACAAGTCTGAGTAATCCCCATTCCACTGACTTAGCATGCACAATTGCAGCGGTCTGAGATGTAGGCGTGCAAAGGGTACTATGTCCATTGCCGCTACCATTAAGCCGATCACCTCCATGCATTGAGCTACTGACGGGTGTTGAATGGAATGAAGGACACGGCATGCATTTTGAAGCTTTGTTAACCTGTCTTCTGTCAGGTAAATCTTCATTTCTACAGAATCTATAAGAGTCCCCAAGAAGGGAACTCTTGTGAGTGGAAAGAGAGAACTCTTCTTTTCGTTCACCTTCCATCCATGCGACCTTAGAAATGCCAGTACTAACTCTGTATGAGACTTGGCAGTTTGAAAGCTTGAAGCTTGTATCAGAATATCGTCTAGGTATGGAGCTACCGAAATTCCTCGCGGTCTTAGTACCGCCAGAAGAGCACCCAGAACCTTTGTGAAGATTCTTGGAGCCGTAGCCAATCCGAATGGAAGAGCTACAAACTGGTAATGCCTGTCTAGAAAGGCAAACCTTAGATACCGGTAATGATCTTTGTGAATCGGTATGTGAAGGTAAGCATCCTTTAAATCCACTGTGGTCATGTACTGACCCTTTTGGATCATGGGTAAAATTGTCCGAATAGTTTCCATTTTGAACGATGGAACTCTTAGGAATTTGTTTAGGATCTTTAAATCCAAGATTGGCCTGAAAGTTCCCTCTTTTTTGGGAACCACAAACAGATTTGAGTAAAACCCTTGTCCTTGTTCCGACCGCGGAACCGGATGGATCACGCCCATTAATAAAAGATCTTGTACGCAGCGTAGAAACGCCTCTTTCTTTATTTGGTTTGTTGACAACCTTGACAGATGAAATCTCCCTCTTGGGGGTTAGGATTTGAAGTCCAGAAGGTATCCCTGAGATATGATCTCTAACGCCCAGGGATCCTGGACATCTCTTGCCCAAGCCTGGGCGAAGAGAGAAAGTCTGCCCCCCACTAGATCCGTTCCCGGATCGGGGGCCCTCAATTCATGCTGTCTTAGGGGCAGCAGCAGGTTTCCTGGCCTGCTTGCCCTTGTTCCAGGACTGGTTAGGTCTCCAGCCTTGTCTGTAGCAAGCAACAGCTCCTTCCTGTTTTGGTGCAGATGAAGTTGATGCTGCTCCTGCTTTGAAATTACGAAAGGAACGAAAATTAGACTGTCTAGCCTTAGGTTTGGCTCTGTCTTGAGGCAGGGCATGGCCTTTACCTCCTGTAATGTCAGCGATAATTTCTTTCAACCCGGGCCCGAATAAGGTCTGCCCTTTGAAAGGTATATTAAGTAATTTAGATTTAGAAGTAACGTCAGCTGACCAGGATTTTAGCCACAGTGCTCTGCGCGCCTGAATGGCGAATCCGGAATTCTTAGCCGTAAGTTTAGTTAAATGTACTACGGCATCCGAAATAAATGAGTTAGCTAACTTAAGGGCTTTAAGCTTGTGTGTAATCTCATCTAATGGAGCTGATTCAAGTGTCTCTTCCAGAGACTCAAACCAAAATGCTGCTGCAGCCGTGACAGGCGCAATGCATGCAAGAGGTTGCAATATAAAACCTTGTTGAACAAACATTTTCTTAAGGTAACCCTCTAACTTTTTATCCATTGGATCTGAAAAGGCACAGCTATCCTCCACCGGGATAGTGGTACGCTTAGCTAAAGTAGAAACTGCTCCCTCCACCTTAGGGACCGTTTGCCATAAGTCCCGTGTGGTGGCGTCTATTGGAAACATCTTTCTAAATATCGGGGGGGGTGAGAACGGCACACCGGGTCTGTCCCACTCCTTAGTAACAATTTCAGTAAGTCTCTAAGTCTCTTAGGTATAGGAAAAACATCAGTACTCAACGGTACCGCAAAATATTTATCCAACCTACACATTTTCTCTGGTATTGCAACTGTGTTACAATCATTCAGAGCCGCTAACACCTCCCCTAGTAATACACGGAGGTTTTCCAGCTTAAATTTAAAATTTGAAATGTCTGAATGCAGTTTGTTTGGATCAGAACCGTCACCCGCAGAATGAAGCTCTCCGTCCTCATGTTCTGCAAATTGTGACGCAGTGTCTGACATGGCCCTAATATTATCAGCGCACTCTGTTCTCACCCCAGAGTGATCACGCTTACCTCTTAGTTCTGGTAATTTAGCCAAAACTTCAGTCATAACAGTAGCCATATCCTGTAATGTGATTTGTAATGGCCGCCCAGATGTACTCGGCGCTACAATATCACGCACCTCCCGAGCGGGAGATGCAGGTACTGACACGTGAGGCGAGTTAGTCGGCATAACTCTCCCCTCGTTGTTTGGAGAAATATGTTCAATTTGTACAGATTGACTTTTATTTAAAGTAGCATCAATGCAGTTAGTACATAAATTTCTATTGGGCTCCACTTTGGCTTTAGCACATATAGCACAGATATCTTCCTCTGAATCAGACATGTTTAACACACTAGCAAATAAACTAGCAACTTGGAAATACTTTTCAAGTAATTTACTATAATATGAAAACGTACTGTGCCTATAAGAAGCACAGAAAAAATTATGACAGTTGAAAATTAATAAACTGAAAAGTTATAGCATCAAATCTTTGTAAAAACACAATTTTAGCAAAGGATTGCTCCCATTAGCAAAGGATAACTAACCCTGATAGCAGAAAAAAAATACAGAAATAAACGTTTTTTATCACAGTCAACTACAATCTCACAGCTCTGCTGTGAGTGATTACCTCCCTCAAAACAAGTTTTGAAGACCCCTGAGTTCTGTAGAGATGAACCGGATCATGCAGGGAAGACAATGAACTTCTGACTGAATTTTTTGATGCGTAGCAAAAGCGCCAAAAAAGGCCCCTCCCCCTCACACACAACAGTGAGAGAGATCAGTAAACTGTCATAAATTAAATAAAACGACTGCCAAGTGGAAAAAAATAGTGCCCAAAACATTTTTTCACCCAGTACCTCAGAAAATTAAACGATTTTACATGCCAGCAAAAAACGTTTAACATAAAATAAATTAAGTGTTATTAAAAAGCCTGTTGCTAGTCCCTGCAAATTAGGCTAAAGTCTTATGCATACAGTATAATTCCAGTGAAGTGCCATTCCCCAGAATACTGAAGTGTAAAATATACATACATGACAGCCTGATACCAGTTGCTGCTACTGCATTTAAGGCTGAGTTTACATTATATCGGTATGGCAGAATTTTCTCATCAATTCCATTGTCAGAAAATAATAAGCTGCTACATACCTCTTTGCAGATTAATCTGCCCGCTGTCCCCTGATCTGAAGTTTACCTCTCCTCAGATGGCCGAGAAACAGCAATATGATCTTAACTACGCCGGCTAAAATCATAGAAAAAACTCAGGTAGATTCTTCTTCAAATTCTACCAGAGAAGGAATAACACACTCCGGTGCTATTATAAAATAACAAACTTTTGATTGAAGGTATGAAACTAAGTATAATCACCACAGTCCTCTCACACATCCTATCTATTCGTTGGGTGCAAGAGAATGACTGGGGGTGATGTAGAGGGGAGGAGCTATATAGCAGCTCTGCTGGGTGAATCCTCTTGCACTTCCTGTTGGGGAGGAGTTAATATCCCAGAAGTAATGATGACCCGTGGACTGACCACACTTAACAGGAGAAATAAAAGTAATAATATGTCCGTGCAGAGTCCACTCTGAGCTTAACTAAGTGTGCCCCAGAATCACTAGAATATGCACTAACCTTAATGCTGTCTGACAGCAAGACAGCTCCAACAGGTGTAGGAGGTCCTCTCCCTCCCATAGCCCTGTGGAAACAGATATTACCTGAGTTAGATATTGCTTAGGTCATCCTGAGAAGGGCAGCATAACAATATGGGAGGCGCAGTGAGAATTATGTCCCACAAGTTCCCATTGCTCTAAAGCCACCATTGCTCTACTGAAGAGACTGACTTGGACTACAGCTACACCCCAGAACAAAGCAGCACACTCTGGCACTACTTTAAAAATAATAAACTCTTGATTGAAGAATCTTTTTCTAACACCTCACTTTACCTCTTCCTATCACTAACGTAGGCAAAGAGAATGACTGGGGTGGGAGGGAAGGGAGGAGCTATTTAACAGCTCTGCTGTGGTGCTCTTTGCCTCCTCCTGCTGACCAAGAGGTGAATATCCCATTAGTAATTAAGATGATCCGTGGACTTGTGTCTTAAAAAAGAAATGACGACGCGTGCACAGGCCGATTGCGACTACCTGATCCTGTGTTACGTATTACTCAAGGTTAATGCTGTGTAATGGCGCTGTCCTGCGCAGTGGCGCACAATATAATGACACTTTTACACATGCCAGCCAGTGCTACCATTTGTAACTACCTGACGGAATCCTATCATCCTGTTACGTATTGTACAAGGTTAATGCCGTGTAATGGCGCTCTCCTGCGCAGTAGCACACATTATGCTGGTGCCCTTCTGTACACTAGAGTCCCACATCACACAGCGTTGCCAAACGGACAGATAACTCACTGTGCTGTTTGTCTCATCAGCCAAGTCTGCGGCTCCAGAATAATATTTTAAAGGGACAGTTCACTGCAAAGTTGTCTCCCCAAGATCCATTTTACCTGCTGGAGTGTATTAAAGGGACACTGAACCCAAATTTTTTCTTTAGTAATTCAGAAAGAGCATGCAATTTTAAGCAACTTTCTAATTTACTCCTATTATCAATTTTTCTTCGTTCTCTTGCTATCATTATTTGAAAAAGAAGGCATCTAAGATTTTTTTTGGTGTCAGTACTCAGGACAGCACTTTTTTTTTGGTGGATGAATTTATCCACCAATCAGCAAGGACAACCCAGGTTGTTCACCAAAAATGGTCCGGCATCTAAACTTACATTCTTGCATTTCAAATAAAGATACCAAGAGAATGAAGAAAATTTGATAATAGGAGTAAATTAGAAAGTTGCTTAAAATGTCATGCTTAATCTGAATCACGAAAGAAAATTTTTGGGTACAGTGTCCCTTTAAACTCTTTGCAAACAGCTTTATTACCTTTGGCATTTGAACATAGCTATATATGCCTGTTGAAACTAGTACCAATACTGAAAATATGAAAACTACGTAAGCACGATGTGGTGGCAGCAGCAAAGTGGGGGTGGGAGAGATAGGTACTAAAATGTTAATTGCTTTCTATGTATAGAGACATAAGACTTGTGTATATAAAGAGACCTAATGAACACAGATATTTCATATACAAAAATATAAACCAAAGTAATTGAAAACACATTAAGGGGAAACCAATTGTACATTTAACTATATGATTAATGCCTTTGCCGGGGTTAGGTCGGATATGATAAACTAGAGCAGAATGATGTGCAGCCCTAGTCTGTTCTGCCGCACACAAGTCTTTATGATAAAACCGCTGTCTTTGCAGAACATATTACTAAATCCTGTGCACTGCAACCTTTTAAACTGATGCGCCAACTAACAGGCTACTAGTGACAGAGTATGGGATTCAGATAATATGCACTAGTGGGAGATGAGCTAACCTTCTAAATCAGATTTCTTCCCCAAGAACACGAAGAATGTCAGATACAGGAGTGGGTAGCGCCCGTATGGAAATATCTCACTGAGGATAGTGTAATGAATATATGTAATAAGGCTATAGATGCACCTTTAAAATCAGCTAGAAATTATATGAGTATTCTGTGAAATGCTTGTATTAAAAAAAAAGTACATAGATAAAGGCAGGGCATGTATCAAATAGGATTCATTCTTTTAAAGCTCATTTTTTTCGTGTGTTTTAAGGTTGGCTAACCTATATGATTTTAGAGAGCTCATGTTTTGTGTGTGATTTTATTATTGCTTGAACCTTTAGATATAAACACATGGTTCTTATTTATATAACTACTGAGCTGTTTATACGTTTATGAATTTACTGACTTATCTAGATTTGGACTATTAAATATATCCTATGTGATACATGCCCTGCCTTTATCTATGTACTTTTTGTTTACAAGCATTTCACAGAATACTCATTTTAAGCCGATTTTAAAGGTGCATCTATAGCCTTATTACTAATTCATTACACTATCCTCAGTGAGATATTGCCGCACGGTCGCTACCTTCCTTACACATTCTTGTTTCTACATTACGCCCTATGTGCACGACTATATTACCCCAGGTGTTTATAGCGCTGTGCACTCTGTTGGCGCTCTACAAATAACTAATGATAATAATAATACACTTACTTCTCTGTTATGGATTTCACCTGCTCCTGGATCAGGGACACATAATGATCAATCTGCACCTGCATCATAAACACAAGAGTCAGATATTAATGTACTGACGCGCTGTTTAGTCTCTATGCAGATGCCAAGCAATCAAGGAAAAGTAAATGTGTGCTCCATATAACATTTAATTGCTTTAAATGGACAGTGTACTCCAGAACTTTTATTGTATATAAAGACAGATAATACCTTTATTAAACATTACCCAGTTCTGCATAACCAACACCGTTATATTAATATACATTTTACCTCTGTGGTTACCTTGTATCTAAGCCTCTGCAGACTGCCCCTTATCTCAGTTTTACCTCTGTGATTACCTTGTATCTAAGCCTCTGCAGACTGCTCCCTTATCTCAGTTTTACCTCTGTGATTACCTTGTATCTAAGCCTCTGCAGACTGCCCCCTTATCTCAGTTTTACCTCTGTGATTACCTTGTATCTAAGCCTCTGCAGACTGCCCCTTATCTCAGTTTTACCTCTGATTACCCTGTATCTAAGCCTCTGCAGACAGCCCCCTTATCTCAGTTAAATTAATATACTTTTTACCTCTGTGATTACCTTGTATCTAAGTCTCTGCAGACTGCCCCATTATCTCAGTTTTACCTCTGATTACCCTGTATCTAAGCCTCTGCAGACAGCCCCCTTATCTCAGTTTTACCTCTGTGATTACCCTGTATCTAAGCCTCTGAAAACTGCCCCCTTATCTCAGTATTACCTCTGTGATTACCCTGTATCTAAGCCTCTGCAGACTGCCACCTTATCTCAGTTTTACCTCTGTGATTACCGTGTATCTAAGCCTCTGCAGACTGCCCCTTATCTCACTTTTACCTCTGTGATTACCCTGTATCTAAGCCTCTGCAGACTGCCCCCTTATCTCAGTTTTACCCTTTGAGATTACCCTGTATCTAAGACTCTGCAGACGGCCCCTTATCTCAGTTTTACCTCTGTGATTACCCTGTATCTAAGACTCTGCATACGGCCCCTTATCTCAGTTTTACCTCTGTGATTACCCTGTATCTAAGCCTCTGCAGACTGCTCCTTATCTCAGTTTTACCTCTGTGATTACCTTGTAGCTAAGCCTCTGCAGACTGCCCCCTTATCTCAGTTTTACCTCTGTGATTACCTTGTATCTAAGCCTCTGCAGACTACCCCCTTATCTCAGTTTTACCTCTGTGATTACCTTATATCTAGCCTCGGCGGACTGCCCCCTTATCTCAGTTTTACCTCTGTGATTACCTTGTATCTAAGCCTCTGCAGACTGCCCCCTTATCTCAGTTTTACCTCTGTGATTACCCTGTATCTAAGACTCTGCATACGGCCCCTTATCTCGGTTTTACCTCTGTGATTACCCTGTATCTAAGCCTCTGCAGACTGCTCCTTATCTCAGTTTTACCTCTGTGATTACCTTGTATCTAAGCCTCTGCAGACTGCCCCCTTATCTCAGTTTTACCTCTGTGATTACCTTGTATCTAAGCATCTGCAGAGTGCCCCTTATCTCAGTTTTACCTCTGTGATTACCTTGTATCTAAGCCTCTGCAGACTGCCCCCTTATCTCAGTTTTACCTCTGTGATTATCTTGTATCTAAGCCTCTGCAGACTGCTCCTTATCTCACTTTTACTTATGTGATTAACTTGTATCTAAGCCTCTGCTGACAGCCCCCTTATGTCAGTGCTTTTGACAGACTTGTATTTTAGCCCATCAGTGCTGACTCCTAGGTAACTTCACGTGCGTGAACTCAATGTTATCTATATGACACACATGAACTAGCACGGTCTAGCTGTGAAAAACTGTCAAATGCATTCAGATAATAGGCGGCCTTCAAGGGCTTAGAAATGAGTATATGAGCCAACCTAGGTTTAGCTTTCAACAAAGAATACCAAGAAAACAAAGCAAAGGTTGTATACAATGACATGCCCTATTTGAATCATTAGCGTTTATTTGTGAATGTCCCTTTAATTAACCTGTCTCCGCCCAGACCGTGAACATAAAATAGGATTACACAGTAATGTGTAGTGATTCCAATCACTTTATAAATAGATGTTTAATGCCTCGCTTGTGTCAGTCTAGTGGTTTTATTGGTAAGGCAGGAAACACAACCAATCTCAAGCCGCACCTCCCGCCCAATTAGGTGAGAGCAGAGCACCGTCCGACACCTCTGCTTCAGCTATATCTATAAAGTTATATTTAACAGCCGCTGCAGCACTGGGAGCGTGCTCAGGGCAATGTGCTGTACCTCCTACCTTGCCAAACTAGAAAAAAAATGATATGAAACCCAAGAAACTTACTAATTGAATGCTATTATTTTTTCTTTGTTCTTTTAGTATCTTTATTTGAAAAAGCAGGAATGTAAGCTTAGGAGCTGGCCAATTTTTTGTTCAGAACTCTGAGTAGCACCTACATGTAGTCACCAATCAGCAAGCATTACCCAGGTGCTGAACCAAAAATTGGGCCAACTCCTAAGCTTACATTCCTGCTTTTTCAAATAAAAATAAAAAAAGAATGAAAACAAATTGATAATAGGAGTAAATTAGGACAGTTGATTAAGATTGCTGCTCTCTCTGAATCATAAAAGAAAAAAAAATGGGTTTAATATCCCTTTAAGTTTGTGCAAAAGTGGTAGTTAAAATAAAATGAAGAACCACTACATGCAACCTGATCATGCATGTTTGTCTGAAGGGGGTGAATAATAACCAGAGATACAAAACATTTATTATGCTTGTCCTGTGACATCTGAAGATATGAGCACAAACATACACAGAACAGGGTGGGACTTGGTAGTTACCGATAAACACACAGCAACATACAGAGCAATGTGCAAGATGAACAAAGGCTCGTGCTTTCATACACTTGTGATAACATATTCAGGAACCGTGAGACAGTACTAAAGCTGCACATACAGAGTAATGTGCAGGATGAACAAAGGCTTGTGCTTTCATACACTTGTGATAACATATTCAGGAACCGTGAGACAGTACTAAAGCTGCACATACAGAGTAATGTGCGGGATGAACAAAGGCTTGTGCTTTCATACACGTGTGATAACATATTGAGGAGCCGTGTGTCAGTACTAAAGCTGCACATACAGTGTAATGTGCGGGATGAACAAAGGCTCGTGCTTTCATACACTTGTGATAACATATTCAGGAACCGTGAGACAGTACTAAAGCTGCACATACAGAGTAATGTGCGTGATGAACAAAGGCTTGTGCTTTCATACACTTGTGATAACATATTCAGGAGCCGTGTGTTAGTACTAAAGCTGCACATACAGAGTAATGTGCGGGATGAACAAAGGCTTGTGCTTTCATACACTTGTGATAACATATTCAGGAGCCGTGTGTCAGTACTAAAGCTGCACATACAGAGCAATGTGCAGGATGAACAAAGGCTTGTGCTTTCATACACTTGTGATAACATATTCAGGAGCCGTGTGTCAGTACTAAAGCTGCACATACAGAGTAATGTGCACGATGAACAAAGGCTTGTGCTTTCATACACTTGTGCTAACATATTCAGGAGCCGTGTGTCAGTACTAAAGCTGCACATACAGAGTAATGTGCGGGATGAAGAAAGGCTTGTGCTTTCATACACTTGTGATAACATATTCAGGAGCCGTGTGTCAGTACTAAAGCTGCACATACAGAGCAATGTGCAGGATGAACAAAGGCTTGTGCTTTCATACACTTGTGATAACATATTCAGGAGCCGTGTGTCAGTACTAAAGCTGCACATACAGAGCAATGTGCAGGATGAACAAAGGCTTGGGCTTTCATACACTTGTGATAACATATTCAGGAGCCGTGAGACAGTACTAAAGCTGCACATACAGAGTAATGTGCGGGATGAACAAAGGCTTGTGCTTTCATACACTTGTGATAACATATTCAGGAGCCGTGAGACAGTACTAAAGCTGCACATACAGAGTAATGTGCGGGATGAACAAAGGCTTGTGCTTTCATACACTTGTGATAACATACTCAGGAGCCGTGTGTCAGTACTAAAGCTGCATATACAGAGTAATCTGCGGGATGAACAAAGGCTTGTGCTTTCATACACTTGTGATAACACATTCAGGAGCCGTGTGACAGTACTAAAGCTGCACATACAGAGCAATGTGCGGGATGAACAAAGGCTTGTGCTTTCATACACTTGTGATAACATATTCAGGAGCCGTGTGTCAGTACTAAAGCTGCACATACAGAGCAATGTGCAGGATGAACAAAGGCTTGTGCTTTCATACACTTGTGATAACATATTCAGGAGCCGTGAGACAGTACTAAAGCTGCACATACAGAGTAATGTGCGGGATGAACAAAGGCTTGTGCTTTCATACACTTGTGATAACATACTCAGGAGCCCTGTGTCAGTACTAAAGCTGCACATACAGAGTAATGTGCAGGATGAACAAAGGCTTGTGCTTTCATACACTTGTGATAACATATTCAGGAGCCGTGTGTCAGTACTAAAGCTGCACATACAGAGCAATGTGCGGGATGAACAAAGGCTTGTGCTTTCATACACTTGTGATAACATATTCAGGAGCCGTGTTTCAGTACTAAAGCTGCACATACAGAGCAATGTGCGGGATGAACAAAGGCTTGTGCTTTCATACACTTGTGATAACATATTCAGGAGCCGTGAGACAGTACTAAAGCTGCACATACAGAGTAATGTGCGGGATGAACAAAGGCTTGTGCTTTCATACACTTGTGATAACATATTCAGGAGCCGTGAGACAGTACTAAAGCTGCACATACAGAGTAATGTGCAGGATGAATAAAGGCTTGTGCTTTCATACACTTGTGATAACATATTCAGGAACCGTGAGACAGTACTAAAGGTGCACATACAGAGCAATGTGCGGGATGAACAAAGCCTTGTGCTTTCATACACTTGTGATAACACATTCAGGAGCCAGTGTGTCAGTACTAAAGCTGCACATACAGAGCAATGTGCAGGATGAACAAAGCCTTGTGCTTTCATACACTTGTGATAACATATTCAGGAGCCGTGTGTCAGTACTAAAGCTGCACATACAGAGCAATGTGCAGGATGAACAAAGGCTTGTGCTTTCATACACTTGTGATAACATATTCAGGAGCCGTGTGTCAGTACTAAAGCTGCACATACAGAGCAATGTGCAGTATGAACAAAGGCTCGTGCTTTTATACACTTGTGATAACATATTCAGGAACCGTGAGACAGTACTAAAGCTGCACATACAGAGTAATGTGCGGGATGAACAAAGGCTTGTGCTTTCATACACTTGTGATAACATATTCAGGAGCCGTGAGACAGTACTAAAGCTGCACATATAGAGCAATGTGCAGGATGAAAAAAGGCTTGTGCTTTCATACACTTGTGATAACATATTCAGGAGCCGTGAGACAGTACTAAAGCTGCACATACAGAGCAATGTGCAGGATGAACAAAGGCTTGTGCTTTCATACACTTGTGATAACATATTCAGGAGCCGTGTGTCAGTACTAAAGCTGCACATACAGAGCAATGTGCAGTATGAACAAATGCTTGTGCTTTCATACACTTGTGATAACATATTCAGGAGCCGTGTGTCAGTACTAAAGCTGCACATACAGAGTATTGTGCACGATGAACAAAGGCTTGTGCTTTCATACACTTGTGATAACATATTCAGGAGCAGTGTGTCAGTACTAAAGCTGCACATACAGAGCAATGTGCGGGATGAATAAAGGCTTGTGCTTTCATACACTTGTGATAACATATTCAGGAGCCGTGTGTCAGTACTAAAGCTGCACATACAGAGCAATGTGCAGGATGAACAAAGGCTTGTGCTTTCATACACTTGTGATAACATATTCAGGAGCTGTGTGTCAGTACTAAAGCTGCACATACAGAGCAATGTGCAGTATGAACAAAGGCTTGTGCTTTCATACACTTGTGATAACATATTCAGGAACCGTGAGACAGTACTAAAGCTGCACATACAGAGTAATGTGCGGGATGAACAAAGGCTTGTGCTTTCATACACTTGTGATAACATATTCAGGAGCCGTGAGACAGTACTAAAGCTGCACATACAGAGTAATGTGCGGGATGAACAAAGGCTTGTGCTTTCATACACTTGTGATAACATACTCAGGAGCCGTGTGTCAGTACTAAAGCTGCACATACAGAGTAATCTGCGGGATGAACAAAGGCTTGTGCTTTCATACACTTGTGATAACACATTCAGGAGCCGTGTGACAGTACTAAAGCTGCACATACAGAGCAATGTGCGGGATGAACAAAGGCTTGTGCTTTCATACACTTGTGATAACATATTCAGGAGCCGTGTGTCAGTACTAAAGCTGCACATACAGAGCAATGTGCAGGATGAACAAAGGCTTGTGCTTTCATACACTTGTGATAACATATTCAGGAGCCGTGAGACAGTACTAAAGCTGCACATACAGAGTAATGTGCGGGATGAACAAAGGCTTGTGCTTTCATACACTTGTGATAACATACTCAGGAGCCGTGTGTCAGTACTAAAGCTGCACATACAGAGTAATGTGCAGGATGAACAAAGGCTTGTGCTTTCATACACTTGTGATAACATATTCAGGAGCCGTGTGTCAGGAATAAAGCTGCACATACAGAGCAATGTGCGGGATGAACAAAGGCTTGTGCTTTCATACACTTGTGATAACATATTCAGGAGCCGTGTTTCAGTACTAAAGCTGCACATACAGAGTAATGTGCGGGATGAACAAAGGCTTGTGCTTTCATACACTTGTGATAACATATTCAGGAGCCGTGAGACAGTACTAAAGCTGCACATACAGAGCAATGTGCGGGATGAACAAAGGCTTGTGCTTTCATACACTTGTGGTAACATATTCAGGAGCCGTGTGTCAGTACTAAAGCTGCACATACAGAGCAATGTGCAGGATGAACAAAGGCTTGTGCTTTCATACACTTGTGATAACATATTCAGGAGCCGTGTGTCAGTACTAAAGCTGCACATACAGAGTAATGTGCACGATGAACAAAGGCTTGTGCTTTCATACACTTGTGATAACATATTCAGGAGCCGTGTGTCAGTACTAAAGCTGCACATACAGAGTAATGTGCGGGATGAACAAAGGCTTGTGCTTTCATACACTTGTGATAACATATTCAGGAGCCGTGTGTCAGTACTAAAGCTGCACATACAGAGCAATGTGCAGGATGAACAAAGGCTTGTGCTTTCATACACTTGTGATAACATATTCAGGAGCCGTGAGACAGTACTAAAGCTGCACATACAGAGCAATGTGCGGGATGAACAAAGGCTTGTGCTTTCATACACTTGTGATAACATATTCAGGAACCGTGAGACAGTACTAAAGCTGCACATACAGAGTAATGTGCGGGATGAACAAAGGCATGTGCTTTCATACACTTGTGATAACATATTCAGGAGCCGTGAAACAGTACTAAAGCTGCACATACAGAGTAATGTGCGGGATGAACAAAGGCTTGTGCTTTCATACACTTGTGATAACATATTCAGGAGCCGTGTGTCAGTACCAAAGCTGCACATAGAGTAATGTGCGGGATGAACAAAGGCTTGTGCTTTCATACACTTGTGATAACATAGGAGCCGTGAGACAGTACTAAAGCTGCACATACAGAGCAATGTGCAGGATGAACAAAGGCTTGTGCTTTCATACACTTGTGATAACATATTCAGGAGCCGTGTGTCAGTACTAAAGCTGCACATACAGAGCAATGTGCAGTATGAACAAAGGCTTGTGCTTTCATACACTTGTGATAACATATTCAGGAGCCGTGAGACAGTACTAAAGCTGCACATACAGAGTAATGTGCGGGATGAACAAAGGCTTGTGCTTTCATACACTTGTGATAACATATTCAGGAGCCGTGTGTCAGTACTAAAGCTGCACATACAGAGTAATGTGCAGGATGAACAAAGGCTTGTGCTTTCATACACTTGTGATAACATATTCAGGAGCCGTGTGTCATTACTAAAGCTGCACATACAGAGTAACGTGCAGGATGAACAAAGGCTTGTGCTTTCATACACTTGTGATAACATATTCACGAGCCGTGTGTTAGTACTAAAGCTGTACATACAGAGCAATGTGCGGGATGAACAAAGGCTTGTGCTTTCATACACTTGTGATAACATATTCAGGAGCCGTGTGTCAGTACTAAAGCTGCACATACAGAGTAATGTGCGGGATGAACAAAGGCTTGTGCTTTCATACACTTGTGATAACATATTCAGGAGCCGTGTGTCAGTACTAAAGCTGCACATACAGAGTAATGTGCGGGATGAACAAAGGCTTGTGCTTTCATACACTTGTGATAACATATTCAGGAGCCGTGAGATAGTACTAAAGCTGCACATACAGAACAATGTGCGGGATGAACAAAGGCTTGTGCTTTCATACACTTGTGATAACATATTCAGGAGCCGTGTGTCAGTACTAAAGCTGCACATACAGAGTAATGTGCGGGATGAACAAAGGCTTGTGCTCTCATACACTTGTGCTAACATATTCAGGAGCCGTGTGTCAGTACTAAAGCTGCACATACAGAGTAATGTGCGGGATGAACAAAGGCTTGTGCTTTCATACACTTGTGATAACATATTCAGGAGCCGTGTGTCAGTACTAAAGCTGCACATACAGAGCAATGTGCAGGATGAACAAAGGCTTGTGCTTTCATACACTTGTGATAACATATTCAGGAACCGTGAGACAGTACTAAAGGTGCACATACAGAGCAATGTGCGGGATGAACAAAGCCTTGTGCTTTCATACACTTGTGATAACACATTCAGGAGCCAGTGTGTCAGTACTAAAGCTGCACATACAGAGCAATGTGCAGGATGAACAAAGCCTTGTGCTTTCATACACTTGTGATAACATATTCAGGAGCCGTGTGTCAGTACTAAAGCTGCACATACAGAGCAATGTGCAGGATGAACAAAGGCTTGTGCTTTCATACACTTGTGATAACATATTCAGGAGCCGTGTGTCAGTACTAAAGCTGCACATACAGAGCAATGTGCAGTATGAACAAAGGCTTGTGCTTTCATACACTTGTGATAACATATTCAGGAGCCGTGTGTCAGTACTAAAGCTGCACATACAGAGTAATGTGCACGATGAACAAAGGCTTGTGCTTTCATACACTTGTGATAACATATTCAGGAGCCGTGTGTCAGTACTAAAGCTGCACATACAGAGCAATGTGCGGGATGAATAAAGGCTTGTGCTTTCATACACTTGTGATAACATATTCAGGAGCCGTGTGTCAGTACTAAAGCTGCACATACAGAGCAATGTGCAGGATGAACAAAGGCTTGTGCTTTCATACACTTGTGATAACATATTCAGGAGCCGTGTTTCAGTACTAAAGCTGCACATACAGAGCAATGTGCAGGATGAACAAAGGCTTGTGCTTTCATACACTTGTGATAACATATTCAGGAGCTGTGTGTCAGTACTAAAGCTGCACATACAGAGCAATGTGCAGTATGAACAAAGGCTTGTGCTTTCATACACTTGTGATAACATATTCAGGAACCGTGAGACAGTACTAAAGCTGCACATACAGAGTAATGTGCGGGATGAACAAAGGCTTGTGCTTTCATACACTTGTGATAACATATTCAGGAGCCGTGAGACAGTACTAAAGCTGCACATACAGAGCAATGTGCGGGATGAACAAAGGCTTGTGCTTTCATACACTTGTGATAACATATTCAGGAGCCGTGTGTCAGTACTAAAGCTGCACATACAGAGCAATGTGCAGGATGAACAAAGGCTTGTGCTTTCATACACTTGTGATAACATATTCAGGAGCCGTGTGTCAGTACTAAAGCTGCACATACAGAGTAATGTGCACGATGAACAAAGGCTTGTGCTTTCATACACTTGTGATAACATATTCAGGAGCCGTGTGTCAGTACTAAAGCTGCACATACAGAGTAATGTGCGGGATGAACAAAGGCTTGTGCTTTCATACACTTGTGATAACATATTCAGGAGCCGTGTGTCAGTACTAAAGCTGCACATACAGAGCAATGTGCAGGATGAACAAAGGCTTGTGCTTTCATACACTTGTGATAACATATTCAGGAGCCGTGAGACAGTACTAAAGCTGCACATACAGAGCAATGTGCGGGATGAACAAAGGCTTGTGCTTTCATACACTTGTGATAACATATTCAGGAACCGTGAGACAGTACTAAAGCTGCACATACAGAGTAATGTGCGGGATGAACAAAGGCATGTGCTTTCATACACTTGTGATAACATATTCAGGAGCCGTGAAACAGTACTAAAGCTGCACATACAGAGTAATGTGCGGGATGAACAAAGGCTTGTGCTTTCATACACTTGTGATAACATATTCAGGAGCCGTGTGTCAGTACCAAAGCTGCACATAGAGTAATGTGCGGGATGAACAAAGGCTTGTGCTTTCATACACTTGTGATAACATAGGAGCCGTGAGACAGTACTAAAGCTGCACATACAGAGCAATGTGCAGGATGAACAAAGGCTTGTGCTTTCATACACTTGTGATAACATATTCAGGAGCCGTATGTCAGTACTAAAGCTGCACATACAGAGCAATGTGCAGGATGAACAAAGGCTTGTGCTTTCATACACTTGTGATAACATATTCAGGAGCCGTGTGTCAGTACTAAAGCTGCACATACAGAGCAATGTGCGGGATGAACAAAGGCTTGTGCTTTCATACACTTGTGATAACATAGGAGCCGTGAGACAGTACTAAAGCTGCACATACAGAGTAATGTGCAGGATGAACAAAGGCTTGTGCTTTCATACACTTGTGATAACATATTCAGGAACCGTGAGACAGTACTAAAGCTGCACATACAGAGTAATGTGCAGGATGAACAAAGGCTTGTGCTTTCATACACGTGTGATAACATATTCAGGAGCCGTGTGTCAGTACTAAAGCTGCACATACAGAGTAATGTGCGGGATGAACAAAGGCTTGTGCTTTCATACACTTGTGATAACATATTCAGGAGCCGTGTGTCAGTACTAAAGCTGCACATACAGAGTAACGTGCAGGATGAACAAAGGCTTGTGCTTTCATACACTTGTGATAACATATTCAGGAGCCGTGTGTCAGTACTAAAGCTGCACATACAGAGTAACGTGCAGGATGAACAAAGGCTTGTGCTTTCATACACTTGTGATAACATATTCAGGAGCCGTGTGTTAGTACTAAAGCTGTACATACACAGCAATGTGCAGGATGAACAAAGGCTTGTGCTTTCATACACTTGTGATAACATATTCAGGAGCCGTGTGTCAGTACTAAAGCTGCACATACAGAGTAATGTGCAGGATGAACAAAGGCTTGTGCTTTTATACACTTGTGATAACATATTCAGGAGCCGTGAGATAGTACTAAAGCTGCACATACAGAACAATGTGCGGGATGAACAAAGGCTTGTGCTTTCATACACTTGTGATAACATATTCAGGAGCCGTGTGTCAGTACTAAAGCTGCACATACAGAGTAATGTGCGGGATGAACAAAGGCTTGTGCTCTCATACACTTGTGCTAACATATTCAGGAGCCGTGTGTCAGTACTAAAGCTGCACATACAGAGTAATGTGCGGGATGAACAAAGGCTTGTGCTTTCATACACTTGTGATAACATATTCAGGAGCCGTGTGTCAGTACTAAAGCTGCACATACAGAACAATGTGCGGGATGAACAAAGGCTTGTGCTTTCATACACTTGTGATAACATATTCAGGAGCCGTGTGTCAGTACTAAAGCTGCACATACAGAGTAATGTGCGGGATGAACAAAGGCTTGTGCTCTCATACACTTGTGCTAACATATTCAGGAGCCGTGTGTCAGTACTAAAGCTGCACATACAGAGTAATGTGCGGGATGAACAAAGGCTTGTGCTTTCATACACTTGTGATAACATATTCAGGAGCCGTGTGTCAGTACTAAAGCTGCACATACAGAGTAATGTGCAGGATGAACAAAGGCTTGTGCTTTCATACACTTGTGATAACATATTCAGGAGCCGTGTGTCAGTACTAAAGCTGCACATACAGAGCAATGTGCGGGATGAACAAAGGCTTGTGCTTTCATACACTTGTGATAACATATTCAGGAGCCGTGAGACAGTACTAAAGCTGCACATACAGAGTAATGTGCGGGATGAACAAAGGCTTGTGCTTTCATACACATGTGATAACATATTCAGGAGCCGTGAGACAGTACTAAAGCTGCACATACAGAGTAATGTGCAGGATGAATAAAGGCTTGTGCTTTCATACACTTGTGATAACATATTCAGGAACCGTGAGACAGTACTAAAGGTGCACATACAGAGCAATGTGCGGGATGAACAAAGCCTTGTGCTTTCATACACTTGTGATAACACATTCAGGAGCCAGTGTGTCAGTACTAAAGCTGCACATACAGAGCAATGTGCAGGATGAACAAAGGCTTGTGCTTTCATACACTTGTGATAACATATTCAGGAGCCGTGTGTCAGTACTAAAGCTGCACATACAGAGCAATGTGCAGTATGAACAAAGGCTCGTGCTTTTATACACTTGTGATAACATATTCAGGAACCGTGAGACAGTACTAAAGCTGCACATACAGAGTAATGTGCGGGATGAACAAAGGCTTGTGCTTTCATACACTTGTGATAACATATTCAGGAGCCGTGAGACAGTACTAAAGCTGCACATATAGAGCAATGTGCAGGATGAACAAAGGCTTGTGCTTTCATACACTTGTGATAACATATTCAGGAGCCGTGAGACAGTACTAAAGCTGCACATACAGAGCAATGTGCAGGATGAACAAAGGCTTGTGCTTTCATACACTTGTGATAACATATTCAGGAGCCGTGTGTCAGTACTAAAGCTGCACATACAGAGCAATGTGCACGATGAACAAAGGCTTGTGCTTTCATACACTTGTGATAACATATTCAGGAGCCGTGTGTCAGTACTAAAGCTGCACATACAGAGTAATGTGCACGATGAACAAAGGCTTGTGCTTTCATACACTTGTGATAACATATTCAGGAGCCGTGTGTCAGTACTAAAGCTGCACATACAGAGCAATGTGCGGGATGAATAAAGGCTTGTGCTTTCATACACTTGTGATAACATATTCAGGAGCCGTGTGTCAGTACTAAAGCTGCACATACAGAGCAATGTGCAGGATGAACAAAGGCTTGTGCTTTCATACACTTGTGATAACATATTCAGGAGCCGTGTGTCAGTACTAAAGCTGCACATACAGAGCAATGTGCAGGATGAACAAAGGCTTGTGCTTTCATACACTTGTGATAACATATTCAGGAGCCGTGTGTCAGTACTAAAGCTGCACATACAGAGTAATGTGCACGATGAACAAAGGCTTGTGCTTTCATACACTTGTAATAACATATTCAGGAGCCGTGTGTCAGTACTAAAGCTGCACATACAGAGTAATGTGCGGGATGAACAAAGGCTTGTGCTTTCATACACTTGTGATAACATATTCAGGAGCCGTGTGTCAGTACTAAAGCTGCACATACAGAGCAATGTGCAGGATGAACAAAGGCTTGTGCTTTCATACACTTGTGATAACATATTCAGGAGCCGTGAGACAGTACTAAAGCTGCACATACAGAGAAATGTGCGGGATGAACAAAGGCTTGTGCTTTCATACACTTGTGATAACATATTCAGGAACCGTGAGACAGTACTAAAGCTGCACATACAGAGTAATGTGCGGGATGAACAAAGGCATGTGCTTTCATACACTTGTGATAACATATTCAGGAGCCGTGAAACAGTACTAAAGCTGCACATACAGAGTAATGTGCGGGATGAACAAAGGCTTGTGCTTTCATACACTTGTGATAACATATTCAGGAGCCGTGTGTCAGTACCAAAGCTGCACATAGAGTAATGTGCGGGATGAACAAAGGCTTGTGCTTTCATACACTTGTGATAACATAGGAGCCGTGAGACAGTACTAAAGCTGCACATACAGAGCAATGTGCAGGATGAACAAAGGCTTGTGCTTTCATACACTTGTGATAACATATTCAGGAGCCGTATGTCAGTACTAAAGCTGCACATACAGAGCAATGTGCAGGATGAACAAAGGCTTGTGCTTTCATACACTTGTGATAACATATTCAGGAACCGTGAGACAGTACTAAAGCTGCACATACAGAGTAATGTGCAGGATGTACAAAGGCTTGTGCTTTCATACACGTGTGATAACATATTCAGGAGCCGTGTGTCAGTACTAAAGCTGCACATACAGAGTAATGTGCGGGATGAACAAAGGCTTGTGCTTTCATACACTTGTGATAACATATTCAGGAGCCGTGTGTCAGTACTAAAGCTGCACATACAGAGTAATGTGCAGGATGAACAAAGGCTTGTGCTTTCATACACTTGTGATAACATATTCAGGAGCCGTGTGTCAGTACTAAAGCTGCACATACAGAGTAACGTGCAGGATGAACAAAGGCTTGTGCTTTCATACACTTGTGATAACATATTCAGGAGCCGTGTGTTAGTACTAAAGCTGTACATACACAGCAATGTGCAGGATGAACAAAGGCTTGTGCTTTCATACACTTGTGATAACATATTCAGGAGCCGTGTGTCAGTACTAAAGCTGCACATACAGAGTAATGTGCGGGATGAACAAAGGCTTGTGCTTTCATACACTTGTGATAACATATTCAGGAGCCGTGTGTCAGTACTAAAGCTGCACATACAGAGCAATGTGCAGGATGAACAAAGGCTTGTGCTTTCATACACTTGTGATAACATATTCAGGAGCCGTGAGACAGTACTAAAGCTGCACATACAGAGTAATGTGCGGGATGAACAAAGGCTTGTGCTTTCATACACTTGTGATAACATATTCAGGAGCCGTGTGTCATTACTAAAGCTGCACATACAGAGTAACGTGCAGGATGAACAAAGGCTTGTGCTTTCATACACTTGTGATAACATATTCACGAGCCGTGTGTTAGTACTAAAGCTGTACATACAGAGCAATGTGCGGGATGAACAAAGGCTTGTGCTTTCATACACTTGTGATAACATATTCAGGAGCCGTGTGTCAGTACTAAAGCTGCACATACAGAGTAATGTGCGGGATGAACAAAGGCTTGTGCTTTCATACACTTGTGATAACATATTCAGGAGCCGTGTGTCAGTACTATAGCTGCACATACAGAGTAATGTGCGGGATGAACAAAGGCTTGTGCTTTCATACACTTGTGATAACATATTCAGGAGCCGTGAGATAGTACTAAAGCTGCACATACAGAACAATGTGCGGGATGAACAAAGGCTTGTGCTTTCATACACTTGTGATAACATATTCAGGAGCCGTGTGTCAGTACTAAAGCTGCACATACAGAGTAATGTGCGGGATGAACAAAGGCTTGTGCTCTCATACACTTGTGCTAACATATTCAGGAGCCGTGTGTCAGTACTAAAGCTGCACATACAGAGTAATGTGCGGGATGAACAAAGGCTTGTGCTTTCATACACTTGTGATAACATATTCAGGAGCCGTGTGTCAGTACTAAAGCTGCACATACAGAGCAATGTGCAGGATGAACAAAGGCTTGTGCTTTCATACACTTGTGATAACATATTCAGGAGCCGTGAGACAGTACTAAAGCTGCACATACAGAGTAATGTGCGGGATGAACAAAGGCTTGTGCTTTCATACACTTGTGATAACATATTCAGGAGCCGTGTGTCAGTACTAAAGCTGCACATACAGAGTAATGTGCGGGATGAACAAAGGCTTGTGCTTTCATACACTTGTGATAACATATTCAGGAGCCGTGTGTCATTACTAAAGCTGCACATACAGAGTAACGTGCAGGATGAACAAAGGCTTGTGCTTTCATACACTTGTGATAACATATTCACGAGCCGTGTGTTAGTACTAAAGCTGTACATACAGAGCAATGTGCGGGATGAACAAAGGCTTGTGCTTTCATACACTTGTGATAACATATTCAGGAGCCGTGTGTCAGTACTAAAAGCTGCACATACAGAGTAATGTGCGGGATGAACAAAGGCTTGTGCTTTCATACACTTGTGATAACATATTCAGGAGCCGTGAGATAGTACTAAAGCTGCACATACAGAACAATGTGCGGGATGAACAAAGGCTTGTGCTTTCATACACTTGTGATAACATATTCAGGAGCTGTGTGTCAGTACTAAAGCTGCACATACAGAGTAATGTGCGGGATGAACAAAGGCTTGTGCTTTCATACACTTGTGCTAACATTCAGGAGCCGTGTGTCAGTACTAAAGCTGCACATACAGAGTAATGTGCGGGATGAACAAAGGCTTGTGCTTTCATACACTTGTGATAACATATTCAGGAGCCGTGTGTCAGTACTAAAGCTGCACATACAGAGCAATGTGCAGGATGAACAAAGGCTTGTGCTTTCATACACTTGTGATAACATATTCAGGAACCGTGAGACAGTACTAAAGGTGCACATACAGAGCAATGTGCGGGATGAACAAAGCCTTGTGCTTTCATACACTTGTGATAACACATTCAGGAGCCAGTGTGTCAGTACTAAAGCTGCACATACAGAGCAATGTGCAGGATGAACAAAGCCTTGTGCTTTCATACACTTGTGATAACATATTCAGGAGCCGTGTGTCAGTACTAAAGCTGCACATACAGAGCAATGTGCAGGATGAACAAAGGCTTGTGCTTTCATACACTTGTGATAACATATTCAGGAGCCGTGTGTCAGTACTAAAGCTGCACATACAGAGCAATGTGCAGTATGAACAAAGGCTCGTGCTTTTATACACTTGTGATAACATATTCAGGAACAGTGAGACAGTACTAAAGCTGCACATACAGAGTAATGTGCGGGATGAACAAAGGCTTGTGCTTTCACACACTTGTGATAACATATTCAGGAGCCGTGAGACAGTACTAAAGCTGCACATATAGAGCAATGTGCAGGATGAACAAAGGCTTGTGCTTTCATACACTTGTGATAACATATTCAGGAGCCGTGAGACAGTACTAAAGCTGCACATACAGAGCAATGTGCAGGATGAACAAAGGCTTGTGCTTTCATACACTTGTGATAACATATTCAGGAGCCGTGTGTCAGTACTAAAGCTGCACATACAGAGCAATGTTCAGTATGAACAAAGGCTTGTGCTTTCATACACTTGTGATAACATATTCAGGAGCCGTGTGTCAGTACTAAAGCTGCACATACAGAGTAATGTGCACGATGAACAAAGGCTTGTGCTTTCATACACTTGTGATAACATATTCAGGAGCCGTGTTTCAGTACTAAAGCTGCACATACAGAGCAATGTGCAGGATGAACAAAGGCTTGTGCTTTCATACACTTGTGATAACATATTCAGGAGCTGTGTGTCAGTACTAAAGCTGCACATACAGAGCAATGTGCAGTATGAACAAAGGCTTGTGCTTTCATACACTTGTGATAACATATTCAGGAACCGTGAGACAGTACTAAAGCTGCACATACAGAGTAATGTGCGGGATGAACAAAGGCTTGTGCTTTCATACACTTGTGATAACATATTCAGGAGCCGCGAGACAGTACTAAAGCTGCACATACAGAGCAATGTGCGGGATGAACAAAGGCTTGTGCTTTCATACACTTGTGATAACATATTCAGGAGCCGTGTGTCAGTACTAAAGCTGCACATACAGAGCAATGTGCAGGATGAACAAAGGCTTGTGCTTTCATACACTTGTGATAACATATTCAGGAGCCGTGTGTCAGTACTAAAGCTGCACATACAGAGTAATGTGCACGATGAACAAAGGCTTGTGCTTTCATACACTTGTGATAACATATTCAGGAGCCGTGTGTCAGTACTAAAGCTGCACATACAGAGTAATGTGCGGGATGAACAAAGGCTTGTGCTTTCATACACTTGTGATAACATATTCAGGAGCCGTGTGTCAGTACTAAAGCTGCACATACAGAGCAATGTGCAGGATGAACAAAGGCTTGTGCTTTCATACACTTGTGATAACATATTCAGGAGCCGTGAGACAGTACTAAAGCTGCACATACAGAGCAATGTGCGGGATGAACAAAGGCTTGTGCTTTCATACACTTGTGATAACATATTCAGGAACCGTGAGACAGTACTAAAGCTGCACATACAGAGTAATGTGCGGGATGAACAAAGGCATGTGCTTTCATACACTTGTGATAACATATTCAGGAGCCGTGAAACAGTACTAAAGCTGCACATACAGAGTAATGTGCGGGATGAACAAAGGCTTGTGCTTTCATACACTTGTGATAACATATTCAGGAGCCGTGTGTCAGTACCAAAGCTGCACATAGAGTAATGTGCGGGATGAACAAAGGCTTGTGCTTTCATACACTTGTGATAACATAGGAGCCGTGAGACAGTACTAAAGCTGCACATACAGAGCAATGTGCAGGATGAACAAAGGCTTGTGCTTTCATACACTTGTGATAACATATTCAGGAGCCGTATGTCAGTACTAAAGCTGCACATACAGAGCAATGTGCAGGATGAACAAAGGCTTGTGCTTTCATACACTTGTGATAACATATTCAGGAGCCGTGTGTCAGTACTAAAGCTGCACATACAGAGCAATGTGCGGGATGAACAAAGGCTTGTGCTTTCATACACTTGTGATAACATAGGAGCCGTGAGACAGTACTAAAGCTGCACATACAGAGTAATGTGCAGGATGAACAAAGGCTTGTGCTTTCATACACTTGTGATAACATATTCAGGAACCGTGAGACAGTACTAAAGCTGCACATACAGAGTAATGTGCAGGATGAACAAAGGCTTGTGCTTTCATACACGTGTGATAACATATTCAGGAGCCGTGTGTCAGTACTAAAGCTGCACATACAGAGTAATGTGCGGGATGAACAAAGGCTTGTGCTTTCATACACTTGTGATAACATATTCAGGAGCCGTGTGTCAGTACTAAAGCTGCACATACAGAGTAATGTGCAGGATGAACAAAGGCTTGTGCTTTCATACACTTGTGATAACATATTCAGGAGCCGTGTGTCAGTACTAAAGCTGCACATACAGAGTAATGTGCAGGATGAACAAAGGCTTGTGCTTTCATACACTTGTGATAACATATTCAGGAGCCGTGTGTTAGTACTAAAGCTGTACATACACAGCAATGTGCAGGATGAACAAAGGCTTGTGCTTTCATACACTTGTGATAACATATTCAGGAGCCGTGTGTCAGTACTAAAGCTGCACATACAGAGTAATGTGCGGGATGAACAAAGGCTTGTGCTTTCATACACTTGTGATAACATATTCAGGAGCCGTGAGATAGTACTAAAGCTGCACATACAGAACAATGTGCGGGATGAACAAAGGCTTGTGCTTTCATACACTTGTGATAACATATTCAGGAGCCGTGTGTCATTACTAAAGCTGCACATACAGAGTAACGTGCAGGATGAACAAAGGCTTGTGCTTTCATACACTTGTGATAACATATTCACGAGCCGTGTGTTAGTACTAAAGCTGTACATACAGAGCAATGTGCGGGATGAACAAAGGCTTGTGCTTTCATACACTTGTGATAACATATTCAGGAGCCGTGTGTCAGTACTAAAGCTGCACATACAGAGTAATGTGCGGGATGAACAAAGGCTTGTGCTCTCATACACTTGTGCTAACATATTCAGGAGCCGTGAGATAGTACTAAAGCTGCACATACAGAACAATGTGCGGGATGAACAAAGGCTTGTGCTTTCATACACTTGTGATAACATATTCAGGAGCCGTGTGTCAGTACTAAAGCTGCACATACAGAGTAATGTGCGGGATGAACAAAGGCTTGTGCTCTCATACACTTGTGCTAACATATTCAGGAGCCGTGTGTCAGTACTAAAGCTGCACATACAGAGTAATGTGCGGGATGAACAAAGGCTTGTGCTTTCATACACTTGTGATAACATATTCAGGAGCCGTGTGTCAGTACTAAAGCTGCACATACAGAGCAATGTGCAGGATGAACAAAGGCTTGTGCTTTCATACACTTGTGATAACATATTCAGGAGCCGTGAGACAGTACTAAAGCTGCACATACAGAGTAATGTGCGGGATGAACAAAGGCTTGTGCTTTCATACACTTGTGATAACATATTCAGGAGCCGTGTGTCAGTACTAAAGCTGCACATACAGAGTAATGTGCCGGATGAACAAAGGCTTGTGCTTTCATACACTTGTGATAACATATTCAGGAGCCGTGTGTCATTACTAAAGGTGCACATACAGAGTAACGTGCAGGATGAACAAAGGCTTGTGCTTTCATACACTTGTGATAACATATTCACGAGCCGTGTGTTAGTACTAAAGCTGTACATACAGAGCAATGTGCGGGATGAACAAAGGCTTGTGCTTTCATACACTTGTGATAACATATTCAGGAGCCGTGTGTCAGTACTAAAGCTGCACATACAGAGTAATGTGCGGGATGAACAAAGGCTTGTGCTTTCATACACTTGTGATAACATATTCAGGAGCCGTGAGATAGTACTAAAGCTGCACATACAGAACAATGTGCGGGATGAACAAAGGCTTGTGCTTTCATACACTTGTGATAACATATTCAGGAGCCGTGTGTCAGTACTAAAGCTGCACATACAGAGTAATGTGCGGGATGAACAAAGGCTTGTGCTTTCATACACTTGTGCTAACATTCAGGAGCCGTGTGTCAGTACTAAAGCTGCACATACAGAGTAATGTGCGGGATGAACAAAGGCTTGTGCTTTCATACACTTGTGATAACATATTCAGGAGCCGTGTGTCAGTACTAAAGCTGCACATACAGAGCAATGTGCAGGATGAACAAAGGCTTGTGCTTTCATACACTTGTGATAACATATTCAGGAGCCGTGTGTCAGGACTAAAGCTGCACATACAGAGCAATGTGCAGGATGAACAAAGGCTTGTGCTTTCATACACTTGTGATAACATATTCAGGAACCGTGAGACAGTACTAAAGCTGCACATACAGAGTAATGTGCAGGATGAACAAAGGTTTGTGCTTTCATACACGTGTGATAACATATTCAGGAGCCGTGTGTCAGTACTAAAGCTGCACATACAGAGCAATGTGGGGGATGAACAAAGGCTTGTGCTTTCATACACGTGTGATAACATATTCAGGAGCCGTGAGACAGTACTAAAGCTGCACATACAGAGCAATGTGCAGGATGAACAAAGGCTTGTGCTTTCATACACTTGTGATAACATATTCAGGAGCCGTGAGACAGTACTAAAGCTGCACATACAGAGCAATGTGCAGGATGAACAAAGGCTTGTGCTTTCATACACGTGATAACATATTCAGGAGCCGTGAGACAGTACTAAAGCTGCACATACAGAGCAATATGCAGGATGAACAAAGGCTTGTGCTTTCATACACTTGTGATAACATATTTAGGAGCCGTGTGTCAGTACTAAAGCTGCACATACAGAGTAATGTGCAGGATGAACAAAGGCTTGTGCTTTCATACACTTGTGATAACATATTCAGGAGCCGTGTGTTAGTACTAAAGCTGCACATACAGAGCAATGTGCGGGATGAACAAAGGCTTGTGCTTTCATACACTTGTGCTAACATATTCAGGAGCCGTGTGTCAGTACTAAAGCTGCACATACAGAGTAATGTGCGGGATGAAGAAAGGCTTGTGCTTTCATACACTTGTGATAACATATTCAGGAGCCGTGTGTCAGTACTAAAGCTACACATACAGAGTAATGTGCGGGATGAACAAAGGCTTGTGCTTTCATACACTTGTGATAACATATTCAGGAGCCGTGTGTCAGTACTAAAGCTGCACATACAGAGCAATGTGCAGGATGAACAAAGGCTTGTGCTTTCATACACTTGTGATAACATATTCAGGAGCCGTGTGTCAGTACTAAAGCTGCACATACAGAGCAATGTGCAGGATGAACAAAGGCTTGTGCTTTCATACACTTGTGATAACATATTCAGTAGCCGTGTGTCAGTACTAAAGCTGCACATACAGAGCAATGTGCAGGATGAACAAAGGCTTGGGCTTTCATACACTTGTGATAACATATTCAGGAACCGTGAGACAGTACTAAAGCTGCACATACAGAGCAATGTGCAGGATGAACAAAGGCTTGGGCTTTCATACACTTGTGATAACATATTCAGGAGCTGTGAGACAGTACTAAAGCAATGTGCAGGATGAACAAAGGCTTGTGCTTTCATACACTTGGGATAACATATTCAGGAGCCGTGTGTCAGTACTAAAGCTGCACATACAGAGTAACGTGCAGGATGAACAAAGGCTTGTGCTTTCATACACGTGTGATAACATATTCAGGAGCCGTGAGACAGTACTAAAGCTGCACATATAGAACAATGTGCAGGATGAACAAAGGCTTGTGCTTTCATACACGTGTGATAACATATTCAGGAGCCGTGAGACAGTACTAAAGCTGCACATACAGAGTAATGTGCAGGATGAACAAAGGCTTGTGCTTTCATACACTTGTGATAACATATTCAGGAGCCGTGTGTTAGTACTAAAGCTGCACATACAGAGCAATGTGCGGGATGAACAAAGGCTTGTGCTTTCATACACTTTTGATAACATATTCAGGAGCCGTGTGTCAGTACTAAAGCTGCAAATACAGAGTAATGTGCGGGATGAACAAAGGCTTGTGCTTTCATACACTTGTGATAACATATTTAGGAGCCATGTGTCAGTACTAAAGCTGCACATACAGAGTAATGTGCGGGATGAACAAAGGCTTGTGCTTTCATACACTTGTGATAACATATTCAGGAGCCGTGTGTCAGTACTAAAGCTGCACATACAGAGTAATGTGCGGGATGAACAAAGGCTTGTGCTTTCATACACTTGTGATAACATATTCAGGAGCCGTGAGACAGTACTAAAGCAATGTGCAGGATGAACAAAGGCTTGTGCTTTCATACACTTGTGATAACATATTCAGGAGCCGTGAGACAGTACTAAAGCTGCACATACAGAGTAATGTGCAGGATGAACAAAGGCTTGTGCTTTCATACACTTGTGATAACATATTCAGGAGCCGTGTGTTAGTACTAAAGCTGCACATACAGAGCAATGTGCGGGATGAATAAAGGCTTGTGCTTTCATACACTTGTGATAACATATTCAGGAGCCTTGTGTCAGTACTAAAACTGCAAATACAGAGTAATGTGCGGGATGAACAAAGGCTTGTGCTTTCATACACTTGTGATAACATATTCAGGAGCCGTGAGACAGTACTAAAGCTGCACATACAAAACAATGTGCGGGATGAACAAAGGCTTGTGCTTTCATACACTTGTGATAACATATTCAGGAGCCGTGTGTCAGTACTAAAGCTGCACATACAGAGTAATGTGCAGGATGAACAAAGGCTTGTGCTTTCATACACTTGAGATAACATATTCAGGAACCGTGAGACAGAACTAAAGCTGCATATACAGAGCAATGTGCGGGATGAACAAAGGCTTGAGCTTTCATACACTTGTGATAACATATTCAGGAGCCGTGAGACAGTACTAAAGCTGCACATACAGAGTAATGTGCGGGATGAACAAAGGCTTGTGCTTTCATACACTTGTGATAACATATTCAGGAACCGTGAGACAGAACTAAAGCTGCATATACAGAGCAATGTGCAGGATGAACAAAGGCTTGGGCTTTCATACACTTGTGATAACATATTCAGGAGCCGTGAGACAGTACTAAAGCTGCACATACAGAGTAATGTGCGGGATGAACAAAGGCTTGTGCTTTCATACACTTGTGATAACATATTCAGGAGCCGTGTGTCAGTACTAAAGCTGCACATACAGAGTAATGTGCGGGATGAACAAAGGCTTGTGCTTTCATACACTTGTGATAACATATTCAGGAGCCGTGTGTCATTACTAAAGCTGCACATACAGAGTAACGTGCAGGATGAACAAAGGCTTGTGCTTTCATACACTTGTGATAACATATTCACGAGCCGTGTGTTAGTACTAAAGCTGTACATACAGAGCAATGTGCGGGATGAACAAAGGCTTGTGCTTTCATACACTTGTGATAACATATTCAGGAGCCGTGTGTCAGTACTAAAAGCTGCACATACAGAGTAATGTGCGGGATGAACAAAGGCTTGTGCTTTCATACACTTGTGATAACATATTCAGGAGCCGTGAGATAGTACTAAAGCTGCACATACAGAACAATGTGCGGGATGAACAAAGGCTTGTGCTTTCATACACTTGTGATAACATATTCAGGAGCCTGTGTGTCAGTACTAAAGCTGCACATACAGAGTAATGTGCGGGATGAACAAAGGCTTGTGCTTTCATACACTTGTGCTAACATTCAGGAGCCGTGTGTCAGTACTAAAGCTGCACATACAGAGTAATGTGCGGGATGAACAAAGGCTTGTGCTTTCATACACTTGTGATAACATATTCAGGAGCCGTGTGTCAGTACTAAAGCTGCACATACAGAGAAATGTGCAGGATGAACAAAGGCTTGTGCTTTCATACACTTGTGATAACATATTCAGGAACCGTGAGACAGTACTAAAGGCTGCACATACAGAGCAATGTGCGGGATGAACAAAGCCTTGTGCTTTCATACACTTGTGATAACACATTCAGGAGCCAGTGTGTCAGTACTAAAGCTGCACATACAGAGCAATGTGCAGGATGAACAAAGCCTTGTGCTTTCATACACTTGTGATAACATATTCAGGAGCCGTGTGTCAGTACTAAAGCTGCACATACAGAGCAATGTGCAGGATGAACAAAGGCTTGTGCTTTCATACACTTGTGATAACATATTCAGGAGCCGTGTGTCAGTACTAAAGCTGCACATACAGAGCAATGTGCAGTATGAACAAAGGCTCGTGCTTTTATACACTTGTGATAACATATTCAGGAACAGTGAGACAGTACTAAAGCTGCACATACAGAGTAATGTGCGGGATGAACAAAGGCTTGTGCTTTCACACACTTGTGATAACATATTCAGGAGCCGTGAGACAGTACTAAAGCTGCACATATAGAGCAATGTGCAGGATGAACAAAGGCTTGTGCTTTCATACACTTGTGATAACATATTCAGGAGCCGTGAGACAGTACTAAAGCTGCACATACAGAGCAATGTGCAGGATGAACAAAGGCTTGTGCTTTCATACACTTGTGATAACATATTCAGGAGCCGTGTGTCAGTACTAAAGCTGCACATACAGAGCAATGTTCAGTATGAACAAAGGCTTGTGCTTTCATACACTTGTGATAACATATTCAGGAGCCGTGTGTCAGTACTAAAGCTGCACATACAGAGTAATGTGCACGATGAACAAAGGCTTGTGCTTTCATACACTTGTGATAACATATTCAGGAGCCGTGTTTCAGTACTAAAGCTGCACATACAGAGCAATGTGCAGGATGAACAAAGGCTTGTGCTTTCATACACTTGTGATAACATATTCAGGAGCTGTGTGTCAGTACTAAAGCTGCACATACAGAGCAATGTGCAGTATGAACAAAGGCTTGTGCTTTCATACACTTGTGATAACATATTCAGGAACCGTGAGACAGTACTAAAGCTGCACATACAGAGTAATGTGCGGGATGAACAAAGGCTTGTGCTTTCATACACTTGTGATAACATATTCAGGAGCCGCGAGACAGTACTAAAGCTGCACATACAGAGCAATGTGCGGGATGAACAAAGGCTTGTGCTTTCATACACTTGTGATAACATATTCAGGAGCCGTGTGTCAGTACTAAAGCTGCACATACAGAGCAATGTGCAGGATGAACAAAGGCTTGTGCTTTCATACACTTGTGATAACATATTCAGGAGCCGTGTGTCAGTACTAAAGCTGCACATACAGAGTAATGTGCACGATGAACAAAGGCTTGTGCTTTCATACACTTGTGATAACATATTCAGGAGCCGTGTGTCAGTACTAAAGCTGCACATACAGAGTAATGTGCGGGATGAACAAAGGCTTGTGCTTTCATACACTTGTGATAACATATTCAGGAGCCGTGTGTCAGTACTAAAGCTGCACATACAGAGCAATGTGCAGGATGAACAAAGGCTTGTGCTTTCATACACTTGTGATAACATATTCAGGAGCCGTGAGACAGTACTAAAGCTGCACATACAGAGCAATGTGCAGGATGAACAAAGGCTTGTGCTTTCATACACTTGTGATAACATATTCAGGAACCGTGAGACAGTACTAAAGCTGCACATACAGAGTAATGTGCGGGATGAACAAAGGCATGTGCTTTCATACACTTGTGATAACATATTCAGGAGCCGTGAGACAGTACTAAAGCTGCACATACAGAGTAATGTGCGGGATGAACAAAGGCTTGTGCTTTCATACACTTGTGATAACATATTCAGGAGCCGTGTGTCAGTACCAAAGCTGCACATAGAGTAATGTGCGGGATGAACAAAGGCTTGTGCTTTCATACACTTGTGATAACATAGGAGCCGTGAGACAGTACTAAAGCTGCACATACAGAGCAATGTGCAGGATGAACAAAGGCTTGTGCTTTCATACACTTGTGATAACATATTCAGGAGCCGTATGTCAGTACTAAAGCTGCACATACAGAGCAATGTGCAGGATGAACAAAGGCTTGTGCTTTCATACACTTGTGATAACATATTCAGGAGCCGTGTGTCAGTACTAAAGCTGCACATACAGAGCAATGTGCGGGATGAACAAAGGCTTGTGCTTTCATACACTTGTGATAACATAGGAGCCGTGAGACAGTACTAAAGCTGCACATACAGAGTAATGTGCAGGATGAACAAAGGCTTGTGCTTTCATACACTTGTGATAACATATTCAGGAACCGTGAGACAGTACTAAAGCTGCACATACAGAGTAATGTGCAGGATGAACAAAGGCTTGTGCTTTCATACACGTGTGATAACATATTCAGGAGCCGTGTGTCAGTACTAAAGCTGCACATACAGAGTAATGTGCGGGATGAACAAAGGCTTGTGCTTTCATACACTTGTGATAACATATTCAGGAGCCGTGTGTCAGTACTAAAGCTGCACATACAGAGTAATGTGCAGGATGAACAAAGGCTTGTGCTTTCATACACTTGTGATAACATATTCAGGAGCCGTGTGTCAGTACTAAAGCTGCACATACAGAGTAACGTGCAGGATGAACAAAGGCTTGTGCTTTCATACACTTGTGATAACATATTCAGGAGCCGTGTGTTAGTACTAAAGCTGTACATACACAGCAATGTGCAGGATGAACAAAGGCTTGTGCTTTCATACACTTGTGATAACATATTCAGGAGCCGTGTGTCAGTACTAAAGCTGCACATACAGAGTAATGTGCGGGATGAACAAAGGCTTGTGCTTTCATACACTTGTGATAACATATTCAGGAGCCGTGAGATAGTACTAAAGCTGCACATACAGAACAATGTGCGGGATGAACAAAGGCTTGTGCTTTCATACACTTGTGATAACATATTCAGGAGCCGTGTGTCATTACTAAAGCTGCACATACAGAGTAACGTGCAGGATGAACAAAGGCTTGTGCTTTCATACACTTGTGATAACATATTCACGAGCCGTGTGTTAGTACTAAAGCTGCACATACAGAGCAATGTGCGGGATGAACAAAGGCTTGTGCTTTCATACACTTGTGATAACATATTCAGGAGCCGTGTGTCAGTACTAAAGCTGCACATACAGAGTAATGTGCGGGATGAACAAAGGCTTGTGCTCTCATACACTTGTGCTAACATATTCAGGAGCCGTGAGATAGTACTAAAGCTGCACATACAGAACAATGTGCGGGATGAACAAAGGCTTGTGCTTTCATACACTTGTGATAACATATTCAGGAGCCGTGTGTCAGTACTAAAGCTGCACATACAGAGTAATGTGCGGGATGAACAAAGGCTTGTGCTCTCATACACTTGTGCTAACATATTCAGGAGCCGTGTGTCAGTACTAAAGCTGCACATACAGAGTAATGTGCGGGATGAACAAAGGCTTGTGCTTTCATACACTTGTGATAACATATTCAGGAGCCGTGTGTCAGTACTAAAGCTGCACATACAGAGCAATGTGCAGGATGAACAAAGGCTTGTGCTTTCATACACTTGTGATAACATATTCAGGAGCCGTGAGACAGTACTAAAGCTGCACATACAGAGTAATGTGCGGGATGAACAAAGGCTTGTGCTTTCATACACTTGTGATAACATATTCAGGAGCCGTGTGTCAGTACTAAAGCTGCACATACAGAGTAATGTGCCGGATGAACAAAGGCTTGTGCTTTCATACACTTGTGATAACATATTCAGGAGCCGTGTGTCATTACTAAAGGTGCACATACAGAGTAACGTGCAGGATGAACAAAGGCTTGTGCTTTCATACACTTGTGATAACATATTCACGAGCCGTGTGTTAGTACTAAAGCTGTACATACAGAGCAATGTGCGGGATGAACAAAGGCTTGTGCTTTCATACACTTGTGATAACATATTCAGGAGCCGTGTGTCAGTACTAAAGCTGCACATACAGAGTAATGTGCGGGATGAACAAAGGCTTGTGCTTTCATACACTTGTGATAACATATTCAGGAGCCGTGAGATAGTACTAAAGCTGCACATACAGAACAATGTGCGGGATGAACAAAGGCTTGTGCTTTCATACACTTGTGATAACATATTCAGGAGCCGTGTGTCAGTACTAAAGCTGCACATACAGAGTAATGTGCGGGATGAACAAAGGCTTGTGCTTTCATACACTTGTGCTAACATTCAGGAGCCGTGTGTCAGTACTAAAGCTGCACATACAGAGTAATGTGCGGGATGAACAAAGGCTTGTGCTTTCATACACTTGTGATAACATATTCAGGAGCCGTGTGTCAGTACTAAAGCTGCACATACAGAGCAATGTGCAGGATGAACAAAGGCTTGTGCTTTCATACACTTGTGATAACATATTCAGGAGCCGTGTGTCAGTACTAAAGCTGCACATACAGAGCAATGTGCAGGATGAACAAAGGCTTGTGCTTTCATACACTTGTGATAACATATTCAGGAACCGTGAGACAGTACTAAAGCTGCACATACAGAGTAATGTGCAGGATGAACAAAGGTTTGTGCTTTCATACACGTGTGATAACATATTCAGGAGCCGTGTGTCAGTACTAAAGCTGCACATACAGAGCAATGTGGGGGATGAACAAAGGCTTGTGCTTTCATACACGTGTGATAACATATTCAGGAGCCGTGAGACAGTACTAAAGCTGCACATACAGAGCAATGTGCAGGATGAACAAAGGCTTGTGCTTTCATACACTTGTGATAACATATTCAGGAGCCGTGAGACAGTACTAAAGCTGCACATACAGAGCAATGTGCAGGATGAACAAAGGCTTGTGCTTTCATACACGTGATAACATATTCAGGAGCCGTGAGACAGTACTAAAGCTGCACATACAGAGCAATATGCAGGATGAACAAAGGCTTGTGCTTTCATACACTTGTGATAACATATTTAGGAGCCGTGTGTCAGTACTAAAGCTGCACATACAGAGTAATGTGCAGGATGAACAAAGGCTTGTGCTTTCATACACTTGTGATAACATATTCAGGAGCCGTGTGTTAGTACTAAAGCTGCACATACAGAGCAATGTGCGGGATGAACAAAGGCTTGTGCTTTCAAGGAACACTTGTGCTAGTCAGGAGCCGTGTGTCAGTACTAAAGCTGCACATACAGAGTAATGTGCGGGATGAAGAAAGGCTTGTGCTTTCATACACTTGTGATAACATATTCAGGAGCCGTGTGTCAGTACTAAAGCTACACATACAGAGTAATGTGCGGGATGAACAAAGGCTTGTGCTTTCATACACTTGTGATAACATATTCAGGAGCCGTGTGTCAGTACTAAAGCTGCACATACAGAGCAATGTGCAGGATGAACAAAGGCTTGTGCTTTCATACACTTGTGATAACATATTCAGGAGCCGTGTGTCAGTACTAAAGCTGCACATACAGAGCAATGTGCAGGATGAACAAAGGCTTGTGCTTTCATACACTTGTGATAACATATTCAGTAGCCGTGTGTCAGTACTAAAGCTGCACATACAGAGCAATGTGCAGGATGAACAAAGGCTTGGGCTTTCATACACTTGTGATAACATATTCAGGAACCGTGAGACAGTACTAAAGCTGCACATACAGAGCAATGTGCAGGATGAACAAAGGCTTGGGCTTTCATACACTTGTGATAACATATTCAGGAGCTGTGAGACAGTACTAAAGCAATGTGCAGGATGAACAAAGGCTTGTGCTTTCATACACTTGGGATAACATATTCAGGAGCCGTGTGTCAGTACTAAAGCTGCACATACAGAGTAACGTGCAGGATGAACAAAGGCTTGTGCTTTCATACACGTGTGATAACATATTCAGGAGCCGTGAGACAGTACTAAAGCTGCACATATAGAACAATGTGCAGGATGAACAAAGGCTTGTGCTTTCATACACGTGTGATAACATATTCAGGAGCCGTGAGACAGTACTAAAGCTGCACATACAGAGTAATGTGCAGGATGAACAAAGGCTTGTGCTTTCATACACTTGTGATAACATATTCAGGAGCCGTGTGTTAGTACTAAAGCTGCACATACAGAGCAATGTGCGGGATGAACAAAGGCTTGTGCTTTCATACACTTTTGATAACATATTCAGGAGCCGTGTGTCAGTACTAAAGCTGCAAATACAGAGTAATGTGCGGGATGAACAAAGGCTTGTGCTTTCATACACTTGTGATAACATATTTAGGAGCCATGTGTCAGTACTAAAGCTGCACATACAGAGTAATGTGCGGGATGAACAAAGGCTTGTGCTTTCATACACTTGTGATAACATATTCAGGAGCCGTGTGTCAGTACTAAAGCTGCACATACAGAGTAATGTGCGGGATGAACAAAGGCTTGTGCTTTCATACACTTGTGATAACATATTCAGGAGCCGTGAGACAGTACTAAAGCAATGTGCAGGATGAACAAAGGCTTGTGCTTTCATACACTTGTGATAACATATTCAGGAGCCGTGAGACAGTACTAAAGCTGCACATACAGAGTAATGTGCAGGATGAACAAAGGCTTGTGCTTTCATACACTTGTGATAACATATTCAGGAGCCGTGTGTTAGTACTAAAGCTGCACATACAGAGCAATGTGCGGGATGAATAAAGGCTTGTGCTTTCATACACTTGTGATAACATATTCAGGAGCCTTGTGTCAGTACTAAAACTGCAAATACAGAGTAATGTGCGGGATGAACAAAGGCTTGTGCTTTCATACACTTGTGATAACATATTCAGGAGCCGTGAGACAGTACTAAAGCTGCACATACAAAACAATGTGCGGGATGAACAAAGGCTTGTGCTTTCATACACTTGTGATAACATATTCAGGAGCCGTGTGTCAGTACTAAAGCTGCACATACAGAGTAATGTGCAGGATGAACAAAGGCTTGTGCTTTCATACACTTGAGATAACATATTCAGGAACCGTGAGACAGAACTAAAGCTGCATATACAGAGCAATGTGCGGGATGAACAAAGGCTTGAGCTTTCATACACTTGTGATAACATATTCAGGAGCCGTGAGACAGTACTAAAGCTGCACATACAGAGTAATGTGCGGGATGAACAAAGGCTTGTGCTTTCATACACTTGTGATAACATATTCAGGAACCGTGAGACAGAACTAAAGCTGCATATACAGAGCAATGTGCAGGATGAACAAAGGCTTGGGCTTTCATACACTTGTGATAACATATTCAGGAGCCGTGAGACAGTACTAAAGCTGCACATACAGAGTAATGTGCGGGATGAACAAAGGCTTGTGCTTTCATACACTTGTGATAACATATTCAGGAACCGTGAGACAGAACTAAAGCTGCACATACAGAGCAATGTGTGGGATGAACAAAGGCTTGTGCTTTCATACACCTGTGATAACATATTCAGGAGCCGTGAGACAGTACTAAAGCTGCACATACAGAGCAATGTGCAGGATGAACAAAAGGCTTGTGCTTTCATACACTTCTGATAACATATTCAGGAGCCGTGTGTCAGTACTAAAGCTGCACATACTAAAGCTGCACATACAGAACAATGGCTTGTGCTTTCATACACTTGTGATAACATATTCAGGAGCCGTGTGTCAGTACTAAAGCTGCACATACAGAGTAATGTGCGGGATGAACAAAGGCTTGTGCTTTCATACACTTGTGCTAACATATTCAGGAGCCGTGTGTCAGTACTAAAGCTACACATACAGAGTAATGTGCGGGATGAACAAAGGCTTGTGCTTTTATACACTTGTGATAACATATTCAGGAACCGTGAGACAGTACTAAAGCTGCACATACAGAACAATGTGCAGGATGAACAAAGGCTTGTGCTTTCATACACTTGTGATAACATATTCAGGAGCCGTGAGACAGTACTAAAGCTGCACATACAGAACAATGTGCGGGATGAACAAAGGCTTGTGCTTTCATACACTTGTGATAACATATTCAGGAGCCGTGTGTCAGTACTAAAGCTGCACATACAGAGTAATGTGCGGGATGAACAAAGGCTTGTGCTTTCATACACTTGTGATAACATATTCAGGAGCCGTGTGTCAGTACTAAAGCTGCACATACAGAGAAATGTGCAGGATGAACAAAGGCTTGTGCTTTCATACACTTGTGATAACATATTCAGGAACCGTGAGACAGAACTAAAGCTGCACATACAGAGCAATGTGCGGGATGAACAAAGGCTTGAGCTTTCATACACTTGTGATAACATATTCAGGAGCCGTGAGACAGAACTAAAGCTGCACATACAGAGCAATGTGTGGGATGAACAAAGGCTTGTGCTTTCATACACCTGTGATAACATATTCAGGAGCCGTGAGACAGTACTAAAGCTGCACATACAGAGCAATGTGCAGTATGAAAAAAAGGCTTGTGCTTTCATACACTTCTGATAACATATTCAGGAGCCGTGTGTCAGTACTAAAGCTGCACATACAGAACAATGGCTTGTGTTTTCATACACTTGTGATAACATATTCAGGAGCCGTGTGTCAGTACTAAAGCTGCACATACAGAGTAATGTGCAGGATGAACAAAGGCTTGTGCTTTCATACACTTGTGATAACATATTCAGGAGCCGTGAGACAGGACTAAAGCTGCACATACAGAGCAATGTGCAGGATGAACAAAGGCTTGTGCTTTCATACACTTGTGATAACATATTCAGGAACTGTGAGACAGTACTAAAGCTGCACATACAGAACAATGTGCAGGATGAACAAAGGCTTGTGCTTTCATACACTTGTGATAACATTCAGGAGCCGTGAGACAGTACTAAAGCTGCACATACAGAGCAATGTGCAGGATGAACAAGGGCTTGTGCTTTCATACACTTGTGATAACATATTCAGGAGCCGTGTGTCAGTACTAAAGCTGCACATACAGAGCAATGTGCAGGATGAACAAAGGCTTGTGCTTTCATACACTTGTGATAACATATTCAGGAACCGTGAGACAGTACTAAAGCTGCACATACAGAACAATGTGCAGGATGAACAAAGGCTTGTGCTTTCATACACTTGTGATAACATATTCAGGAGCCGTGAGACAGTACTAAAGCTGCACATACAGAGCAATGTGCAGGACGAACAAGGGCTTGTGCTTTCATACACTTGTGATAACATATTCAGGAGCCGTGTGTCAGTACTAAAGCTGCACATACAGAGCAATGTGCAGGATGAACAAAGGCTTGTGCTTTCATACACATGTGATAACATATTCAGGAGCCGTGAGACAGTACTAAAGCTGCACATACAGAGCAATGTGCGGGATGAACAAAGGCTTTACTTTCATACAATTGTGCTAACATATTCAGGAGCCGTGAGACAGTACTAAAGCTGCACATACAGAACAATGTGCAGGATGAACAAAGGCTTGTGCTTTCATACACTTGTGATAACATATTCAGGAGCCGTGAGACAGTACTAAAGCTGCACATACAGAGCAATGTGCAGGACGAACAAGGGCTTGTGCTTTCATACACTTGTGATAACATATTCAGGAGCCGTGTGTCAGTACTAAAGCTGCACATACAGAGCAATGTGCAGGATGAACAAAGGTTTGTGCTTTCATACACTTGTGATAACATATACAGGAGCCGTGTGTCAGTACTAAAGCTGCACATACAGAGCAATTAGCGGGATGAATAAAGGTTTGTGCTTTCATACACTTGTGATAACATATTCAGGAGCCGTGAGACAGTACTAAAGCTGCACATACAGTGTAATGTGCAGGATGAACAAAGGCTTGTGCTGTCATACACTTGTGATAACATATTCAGGAGCCGTGAGACAGTACTAAAGCTGCACATACAGAGCAATGTGCGGGATGAACAAAAGCTTTACTTTCATACACTTGTGATAACATATACAGGGGCCGTGTGTCAGTACTAAAGCTGCACATATAGAACAATGTGCAGGATGAACAAAGGCTTGTGCTTTCATACACGTGTGATAACATATTCAGGAGCCGTGTGTTAGTACTAAAGCTGCACATACAGAGTAATGTGCGGGATGAACAAAGGCTTGTGCTGTCATACACTTGTGATAACATATTCAGGAGCCGTGTGTCAGTACTAAAGCTGCACATACAGAGCAATGTGCAGGATAAACAAAGGCTTGTGCTTTCATACACTTGTGATAACATATTCAGGAGCCGTGTGTCAGTACTAAAGCTGCACATACAGAGTAATGTGCAGGATGAACAAAGGCTTGTGCTTTCATACACTTGTGATAACATATTCAGGAGCCGTGTGTCAGTACTAAAGCTGCACATACAGAGTAATGTACAGGATAAACAAAGGCTTGTGCTTTCATACACTTGTGATAACATATTCAGGAACCGTGAGACAGTACTAAAGCTGCACATACAGAGCAATGTGCATGATGAACAAAGGCTTGTGCTTTCATACACTTGTGATAACATATTCAGGAGCCGTGTGTCAGTGCTAAAGCTGCACATACAGAGCAATGTGCAGGATGCACAAAGGCTTGTGATTTCATACACTTGTGATAACATATTCAGGAGCCCGTGTGTCAGGAATAAAGCTGCACATAAAAAAACAATGTGCAGAACGAACAAAGGCCGTTGCTCCTTCGTATCCCTGTAAATAAACACGTGTTGATTGAAATATAAAACACTAACTACAGTAGAATTGCGTAATTATAAGACAATAGCACTTAGTCTGAATTTCAAATGAAAAGTAGATATTTTTCTGACAAATGCCAGTTACTGCCATTGTACCTGCACTGTGTCATGTGACGGCCATCAGCCAAATCGAGAGCACTTCCCTGCGACTACCAGCAGCTAACAGCTACCAAATCTCTTACTCAAGAGGATTACACGGACAAAGCATTACTCCAGTCCTGTCTTAAAAGGGAAACTACCCATTAAAAGACTTAGTTCAATATTTCCTCAGAGCACTATCTTCGCGTCCTCCTTGTACAGAGGCAAAGAATGACTGGGGATTATGGGAAGTGGGAGGGATACTTAAGCTTTGCTGGGGTGTCTCTGCCTCCTCCTGGTGACCAGGAGCTGAATTCCCAACAGTAATTGAATGGAATTGTGGACTCTCCATGCCATTGGAAAGAAACTATACTGTGAGTTCTTGCACATGCTCAGTAGGAGCTGGGGGGAGCACATGCTCTATCTGCATTATGACTTTACTGTCCCTTTAATCATACATAGTAATACCACTTTGCAATATAGTTTCATTTTTTATTTTTCCTGTAATTTAAGTCTGAAAATTGTGAATTTCTGGTCCCGAAAAGCAAAAGAGCACAGCAGCCGTACACCCCTAATCCTGTCACACACCTGTCCCTAACTTGTAGTTTGTTATTTATGCTGAAGCCAAAAAATAATGCTTTTATTAACAAAATGACAGCGGAGAACCTAGTTATTTACAGTCACAAGTCTATAGTAGTTCATCCATATGAAGAAACTCGTGGGTGGAGTTTGGCCATTGAACAACAGCTGCAGCAAATGCGGTGCTAATCAGTTCTAATAATGTTCAGACTCTGCTATGTTAATCTAATGGAAACGTAGTAATTATAAAGTGCTATCTGTTTCTTTAACCCTGTATACACACCTACCATCTCTTGTACTTCCTTGTCACTCAGCCATGTGTATATAATAGTTACTTACATAGGATAATAATCAGCTTGTCACTCAGCCATGTGTATATAATATAGTTACTTACATAGGATAATAATCAGCTTGTCACTCACCTATGTTAATATAATAGTTATTTACCTAGGATAATCAGCTTGCCATTTAGCCATGTGTATATAATATAGTTACTTACATAGGATAATAATCAGCTTGTCACTCACCTATGTTAATATAATAGTTATTTACCTAGGATAATCAGCTTGCCATTTAGCCATGTGTATATAATATAGTTACTTACATGGGATAATAATCAGCTTGTCACTCACCCATGTGTATATAATATAGTTACTTACATGGGATAATAATCAGCTTGTCAGTCACCCATGTGTATATAATAGTTACTTGCATAGGATAATAATCAGCTGGTTACTCACCTATGTGTATATAATAGTTACTTAGAAATAATAATAATCAGCTTGTCACTCAGCTATGTGTATATAATATAGTTACTTACATAGGATAATAATCAGCTTGTCACTCAGCTATGTGTATATAATATAGTTACTTACATAGGATAATTATCAGCTTGTCACTCACCCATGTGTATATAATATAGTTACTTGCATAGGATAATAATCAGCTGGTTACTCACCTATGTGTATATAATAGTTACTTAGAAAGAATAATCAGCTTGTCACTCACCTATGTGTATATAATATAGTTACTTACATAGGATAATTATCAGCTTATCACTCACATATGTGTATATAATAGTTAATTGCATAGGATAATAATCAGCTTGTCACTCACCTATGTGTATATAATATAGTTACTTACATAGGATAATAATCAGCTTGTCACAAGCACATAAATTATGTAAATTAATAAATTACGCTTCATTCTTATATCAAACAGAATTGTCCTAAATGCGTTTACCTTACCTTGTATTTCTCATATACAATTGGGGCAGTGAATGCAATCAGTACACCTGCAAAACAAGAGACAATAAAATAACTATATCTTTAGCACTAAAGGGCTGTATAGCTATTAGATAGTAAGCTCTGCAGGGCAGGGAGTCAGTGAGTGCTGTATAGCTATTAGATAGTAAGCTGTGCAGGGCAGGGAGTCAGTGAGTGCTGTATAGCTATTAGATAGTAAGCTGTGCAGGGCAGGGAGTCAGTGAGATCTGTATAACTATTAGATAGTAAGCTCTGCAGGGCAGGGAGTCAGTGAGTGCTGTATAGCTATTAGATAGTAAGCTCTGCAGGGCAGGGAGTCAGTGAGTGCTGTATAGCTATTAGATAGTAAGCTCTGCAGGGCAGGGAGTCAGTGAGTGCTGTATAGCTATTAGATAGTAAGCTCTGCAGGGCAGGGAGTCAGTGAGTGCTGTACAGCTATTAGGTAATAAGCTCTGCAGGGCAGGGAGTCAGTGAGTGCTGTACAGCTATTAGGTAGTAAGCTCTGCACGGCAGGGAGTCAGTGAGTGCTGTACAGCTATTAGGTAATAAGCTCTGCAGGGCAGGAAGTCAGTGAGTGCTGTATAGCTATTAGATAGTAAGCTCTGCAGGGCAGGGAGTCAGTGAGCGCTGTATAGCTATTAGATAGTAAGCTCTGCAGGGCAGGGAGTCAGTGAGCGCTGTATAACTATTAAATAGTAAGCTCTGCAGGGCAGGGAGTCAGTGAGTGCTGTATAGCTATTAGATAGTAAGCTCTGCAGGGCAGGGAGTCAGTGAGTGCTGTATAGCTATTAGATAGTAAGCTCTGCAGGGCAGGGAGTCAGTGAGTGCTGTATAGCTATTAGATAGTAAGCTCTGCAGGACATGAAGTCAGTGAGTGCTGTATAGCTATTAGATAGTAAGCTCTGTGGGGCAGGGAGTCAGTGAACGCTGTATAGCTATTAGATAGTAAGCTCTGCAGGACAGGAAGTCAGTGAGTGCTGTATAACTATTAGATAGTAAGCTCTGCAGGGCAGTGAGTCAGTGAGCGCTGTATAGCTATTAGATAGTAAGCTCTGCAGGACAGGAAGTCAGTGAGTGCTGTATAGCTATTAGATAGTAAGCTCTGCAGGACAGGAAGTCAGTGAGTGCTGTATAGCTATTAGATAGTAAGCTCTGCGGGGCAGGGAGTCAGTGCTGTATAGCTATTAGATAGTAAGCTCTGCAGGGCAGGGCGTCAGTGAGCGCTGTATAGCTATTAAATAGTAAGCACTGCAGGGTAGGGAGTCAGTGAGTGCTGTATAACTATTAGATAGTAAGCTCTGCAGGGCAGGAGTCAGTGAGTGCTGTATAGTTATTAGATAGTAAGCTCTGCAGGGCAGGAGTCAGTGAGCGCTGTATAGCTATTAGATAGTAAGCTCTGCAGGGCAGGGAGTCAGTGAGTGCTGTATAGCTATTAGATAGTAAGCTCTGCAGGGCGTCAGTGAGCGCTGTATAGCTATTAGATAGTAAGCTCTGTAGGGCGTCAGTGAGCGCTGTATAGCTATTAGATAGCAAGCTCTGCAGGGCGTCAGTGAGCGCTGTATAGCTATTAGATAGTAAGCTCTGCAGGGCGTCAGTGAGCGCTGTATAGCTATTAGATAGTAAGCTCTGCAGGGCGTCAGTGAGCGCTGTGTAGCTATTAGATAGTAAGCTCTGCAGGGCAGGGAATCAGTGAGTGTTCTATATCTAATAGACAGTAAGCTCTGCAGGGCAGGGAGTCAGTGAGTGCTGTACAGCTATTAGGTAGTAAGCTCTGCACGGCAGGGAGTCAGTGAGTGCTGTACAGCTATTAGGTAATAAGCTCTGCAGGGCAGGAAGTCAGTGAGTGCTGTATAGCTATTAGATAGTAAACTCTGCAGGGCAGGGCGTCAGTGAGTGCTGTATAGCTATTAGATAGTAAGCTCTGCAGGGCAGGGAGTCAGTGAGCGCTGTATAGCTATTAGATAGTAAACTCTGCAGGGCAGGGCGTCAGTGAGTGCTGTATAGCTATTAGATAGTAAGCTCTGCAGGGCAGGGAGTCAGTTAGTGCTGTATAGCTATTAGATAGTAAGCTCTGCAGGGCAGGGAGTCAGTGAGCGCGGTATAGCTATTAGATAGTAAGCTCTGCAGGGCAGGGAGTCAGTTGGTGCTGTATAGCTATTAGATAGTAAGCTCTGCGGGGCAGGGAGTCAGTGAGCGCTGTATAGCTATTAGATAGTAAGCTCTGCGGGGCAGGGAGTCAGTGAGCGCTGTATAGCTATTAGATAGTAAGCTCTGCAGGGAAGGGAGTCAGTGAGCGCTGTATAGTTATTAGATAGTAAGCTCTGCAGGGCAGGGAATCAGTGAGCGCTCTATAGCTATTAGATAGTAAGCTCTGCAGGGCAGGGTGTCAGTGAGCGCTGTATAGCTATTAGATAGTAAGCTCTGCAGGGCAGGGAGTCAGTGAACGCTGTATAGCTATTAGATAGTAAGCTCTGCAGGGCAGGGAGTCAGTGAGTGCTGTATAACTATTAGATAGTAAGCTCTGCAGGGCAGGAGTCAGTGAGTGCTGTATAGTTATTAGATAGTAAGCTCTGCAGGGCAGGAGTCAGTGAGCGCTGTATAGCTATTAGATAGTAAGCTCTGCAGGGCAGGGAGTCAGTGAGTGCTGTATAGCTATTAGATAGTAAGATCTGCAGGGCGTCAGTGAGCGCTGTATAGCTATTAGATAGTAAGCTCTGTAGGGCGTCAGTGAGCGCTGTATAGCTATTAGATAGTAAGCTCTGCAGGGCAGGGAGTCAGTGAGTGCTGTATAGCTATTAGATAGTAAGATCTGCAGGGCGTCAGTGAGCGCTGTATAGCTATTAGATAGTAAGCTCTGTAGGGCGTCAGTGAGCGCTGTATAGCTATTAGATAGTAAGCTCTGTAGGGCGTCAGTGAGCGCTGTATAGCTATTAGATAGTAAGCTCTGCAGGGCAGGGAGTTAGTAAGTGCTGTATAGTTATTAGATAGTAAGCTCTGCAGGGCGTCAGTGAGCGCTGTATAGCTATTAGATAGTAAGATCTGCAGGGCGTCAGTGAGCGCTGTATAGCTATTAGATAGTAAGCTCTGTAGGGCGTCAGTGAGCGCTGTATAGCTATTAGATAGCAAGCTCTGCAGGGCGTCAGTGAGCGCTGTATAGCTATTAGATAGTAAGCTCTGCAGGGCGTCAGTGAGCGCTGTATAGCTATTAGATAGTAAGCTCTGCAGGGCGTCAGTGAGCGCTGTGTAGCTATTAGATAGTAAGCTCTGCAGGGCGTCAGTGAGCGCTGTGTAGCTATTAGATAGTAAGCTCTGCAGGGCAGGGAATCAGTGAGCGCTGTATAGCTATTATATAGTAAGCTCTGCAGGGCAGGGAGTCAGTGAGTGCTGTATAGCTATTAGATAGTAAGCTCTGTAGCACAGGGTGCCAACAAGCACTTTGCAATGTAATTACATGTTGTATTTTGTCAGGAAAGCATCTTACAAGACTACAATTAAGATTATTTGTTATATAGGCGTTTTGAAAAGCGGCAATAAATGGCCCGTTACGGATGTATAACAATGCTTTCTCTTACCAAGTATAAGAAGAGTGATTCCATTAAATACCGCTCCTACATAGGTCATCAGCCACATGAGAAGAGCAAGCTGTGGGGAAAAAGTTTTTTTAAAGAGATATATACACACGCTATTTCATATAAAAAATAAATGTAAAGGAGCAATGTTTAATAGATTTAATGCTCTGCAGCCGGTATAATAAGTAATTGTAAAGTAAAGTATAGGGGTATAGTGAAACGAATGCTGACAATAGCCACGGTCTGGGCGCTGGACTCGTTACAGTAAAAGTGCAATACACAGATATGAGCACATACAGATATCTGTGTATTGCACTTTTACCGTATTAAATACAGCGCCCAGACCGTGGCTATTGTCAGCATTCGTTTCACTAAAGAGCGCAGAATAATGACATTGTGCAAATCCTTTATGTAAACTTATTCCCTGTGAGATAATAAAATAAGCTTCACCTTAAGTGAATCTACAAGGTCCTCCACCAGGAAGAGCCGTACGAGCTGTTTCAGTGCACGATTTACATGAGCAAGAGACGAGTTAACCTTCTGTTGTAGTTTTTCTGAGGACAGAGTGATGTCTTTTTCCAGTAGATCTCTGCAAGAAACAGACAAATATTGTATCTGTGCATTTTGTTCCCAACTGGTCTGTAACATTGTTTCTATAAGCTATGAGGAAATCAGAGCGCGACGGAGGGCGCGAGAGGAAAAAAAAGAGCGAGAGAAAGAAAGAGCAAGAGAAAGAAAAAGAGAGAGAGAGAGAGGGAGAGAGAAAAAGAAAAACAAAAAGTAAATTTATGCTTACCTGATAAATTAATTTCTTCTATGGTACGACAAGTCCACGGATTCATCCTTACTTGTGGGATATTATCCTCCTGCTAACAGAAAGTGGCAAACAGCACCACAGCAGAGCTGTCTATATAGCTCCTCCCTTAGCTCCACCCCCCAGTCATTTGACCGAAGGTACCGGAAGGAAAAGGAGAAACTACAAGGTGCAGAGGTGACGGAAGTTTAAATAAAAAAAACTATAATCTGTCTTAAAATGACAGGGCGGGCCGTGGACTCGTCTTACCATAGAAGAAATTAATTTGTCAGGTAAACATAAATTTACTTTTCTTCTATAAAGGTAAGATGCATCCTTTACTTGTGGGATACAATACCAAAGCTACAGGACACGGATGAAGAGAGGGACAAGACAGATGGTTAAACAGAAGGCACCACTGCTTGAAGAACTCTTCTCCCAAAAATAGCCTCCGAAGAAGCAAATTTGTAAAATTTGTAAAAGGTATGAAGCAAAGTCGCAGCCTTACAAATCTGTTCAACAGAAGCATCATTTTTAAAAGCCCATGTGGAAGCCACCGCTCTAGTAGAGTGAGCTGTAATCCTATCAGGAGGCTGCTGTCCAGCAGTCTCGTATGCCAAAACGGATGATGCTTTTCAGCCAAAAGGCAAGAGAGGTAGCCGTAGCTTTTTGACCTCTACGTTTTCCAGAATAGACAACAAACAAAAAAGATGTTTGACGGAAATCTTTGGTCGCTTGCAAGTAAAACTTTAAAGCACGAACCACGTCCAAGTTGTGCAATAGACGCTCCTTCTTAGAGGAAGGATTAGGACACAGAGAAGGAACAACAATTTCCTGATTAATATTCTTATTAGTAACAACCTTAGGAAGGAATCCAGGTTTGGTACGCAAAACCACCTTATCAGCATGGAAAACAAGATAAGGCGAGTCGCATTGCAATGCAGATAGTTCAGAAACTCTTCGAGCCGAAGAGATAGCAACTAAAAACAGAACTTTCCAAGATAGAAGCTTAATATCTATGAAATGCATAGGTTCAAACGGAACCCCTTGAAGAACCTTAAGAACTAAATTCAAACTCCAAGGCGGAGCAACAGGTTTAAACACAGGCTTGATTCTAACTAAAGCCTGACAGAACGACTGAACGTCTGGAACATCTACCAGACGCTTGTGCAGTAGAATTGATAAAGCAGATATCTGTCCCTTTAAGGAACTAGCTGATAGCCCCTTCTCCAATCCTTCTTGGACAAAGGACAAAATCCTAGGAATCCTGATCTTACTCCATGAGTAGACTTTGGATTCGCACCAATAAAGATATTTACGCCATATCTTATGATAAATTTTCCTGGTGACAGGCTTTCGAGCCTGAATCAAGGTATCTATGACCAACTCAGAGAACCCCCGCTTGGATAAGATCAAGCGTTCAATCTCCAAGCAGTCAGTCGCAGAGAAACTAGATTTGGATGCTGGAACGGACCTTGAATCAGAAGGTCCTGTCTCAGTGGCAGAGTCCATGGTGGAAGAGATGACATGTCCACCAGGTCTGCATACCAAGTCCTGCGTGGCCACGCGGGTGCTATCAAAATCACTGAAGCTCTCTCCTGTTTGATTATGGCAATCAAACGAGGAAGGAGAGGAAATGGTGGAAACACATAAGCCAGGATGAACGACTAGGGTACTGCTAGAGCATCTATCAGTACTGCCTGAGGATCCCTTGACCTGGACCTGTATTGAGGAAGCTTGGCATTCTGACGAGACGCCATCAGATCCAATTCTGGTGTGCCCCATTGCTGAATCAATTGTGCAAACACCTCAGGATGGAGTTCCCATTCCCCCCGGATGAAAAGTCTGACGACTTAGAAAATCCGCTTCCCAGTTCTCCACTCCTAGGATATAGATTGCTGATAGATGGCAAGAGTGAGTCTCTGCCCATTGAATTATTTTGGTAACCTCTATCATCGCTAGAGAACTCTTTGTTCCCCCCTGATGATTGATATATGTTACAGTCGTGATATTGTCCGACTGGAATCTTATGAATCTGGCCGACGCCAGCTGAGGCCACGCCTGAAGCGCGTTGAATTTCGCTCTCAGTTCTAGAATATTTATCAGGAGGAGAGCCTCCTCCTGAGTCCATAATCCCTGTGCTTTCAGGGAATTCCAGACTGCATCCCAGCCCAATAGGCTGGCGTCCGTCGTCACTATGACCCACGCTGGCCTGCGGAAACACATTTCCTTGGACAGATGATCCTGTGACAACCACCAAAGAAGAGAGTCTCTGGTCTCTTGGTCCAGATGTATCTGAGGAGATAAATCTGCATAATCCCCATTCCACTGTTTGAGCATGCAAAGTTGCAGTGGTCTGAGATGCAAGCGAGCAAACGGAACTATGTCCATTGCCGCTACCATTAAGCCGATTAACTCCATACACTGAGCCACTGACGGGCGAGGAATGGAATGAAGAGCTCGGCAGATGGATAACATTTTTGATTTCCTGACCTCCGTCAGAAATTTTTTCATGTCCACCTAATCTATCAGAGTTCCCAGGAATGGACCTCTTGTGAGAGGGATAAGTGAACCCTTCTGTATGTTCACCTTCCACCCGTGAGATCTTAGAAAAGCCACCACGATGCCCATGTGAGACTTGGCTAGTTGGAAAGTTGACGCCTGGATTAAGATATCGTCCAGATAAAGCGCCACAGCTATGCCCCGCAGCCATAGAACCGCCAGAAAGGACCCTAGCACCTTTGTGAAAATTCTGGGAGCTGTGGCCAACCCGAAGGGAAGAGCCACAAACTGGTAATGCTTGTCCAGAAAGGCGAACCTGAGGAACTGGTGATGATCTTTGTGGATAGGAATGTGTAGATACGCATCCTTTAAGTCCACGGTGGTCATATATGGACCCTCCTGGATCATTGGCAAAATAGTCCGAATGGTCTCCATCTTGAAGGATTGGACTCTGAGGAATTTGTTTAGGATCTTGAGATCCAAAATTGGTCTGAAGGTTCCCTCTTTTTTGGGAACCACAAACAGATTGGAGTAGAACCCTTGCCCCAGTTCTGTTTTCGGAACTGGTCAGATCACTCCCATGGTATAAAGGTCTTCTACACAGCGTAAGAACGCCTCTCTTTTTGTCTGGTTTACAGACAATTGAGAAAGATGGAATCTCCCCCTTGGGGGAGAATCTTTGAAATCTAGAAGATACCCCTGGGTTACTATTTCTAAAGCCCAGGAGTCCTGAACGTCTCTTGCCCAAGCCTGAGCGGAGAGAGAAAGTCTGCCCCCTACTAGATCTGGTCCCGGATCGGGGGCTACCCCTTCATGCTGTCTTGGTGGCAGCAGCAGGCTTCTTGGCCTGTTTACCCTTGTTCCAAGTCTGGTTAGTTCTCCAGACTGACTTGGATTGAGCAAAATTCCCCTCTTGCTTTGCGGCAGGGGAAGAGGTAGAGGGACCACCTTTGAAGTTCCGAAAGGAACGAAAATTATTTTGTTTGGTCCTCATCTTATTCGTCTTATCCTGAGGAAGGGCATGGCCTTTCCCTCCAGTGATGTCTGAAATGATCTCTTTCAGTTCAGGCCCGAATAGGGTCTTACCCTTGAAAGGGATGGCTAAAAGCTTAGCTTTTGATGACACATCAGCAGACCAGGACTAAAGCCATAACGCTCTACGCGCTAAAATGGCAAAACCTGAATTCTTCGCAGCTAATTCAGCCAATTGAAAAGCGGCATCTGTAATGAAAGAATTAGCTAGCTTGAGAGCCCTAATTCTATCCAGAATATCATCTAATGGGGTCTCAACCTGAAGAGCCTCTTCCAGAGCCTCGAACCAAAAGGACGCTGCAGTAGTTACAGGAACAATGCACGCTATAGGTTGGAGAAGAAAACCTTGGTGAACAAATATTTTCTTCAGAAGACCGTCTAATTTTTTATCCATAGGATCTTTGAAAGCACAACTGTTCTTGATAGGTATAGTTGAACGCTTAGCCAGGGTAGAAATAGCTCCCTCCACCTTAGGGACCGTCTTCCAGGAGTCCCGCACGGCGTCAGATATGGGAAACATTTTCTTAAAAGTAGGAGGGGGAGCAAACGGAATACCTGGTCTATCTCACTCCTTAGTAACAATTTCCGAAATCCTCTTAGGGACTGGAAAAACATCAGTGTAGGCAGGAACCTCTAGGAATCTGTTTTACACAATTTCTCTGGAACTACAATAGGGTCACAATCATCCAGAGTCGCTAAAACCTCCCTGAGCAATAAGCGGAGGTGTTCTAGTTTAAATTTAAAAGCCGTCATATCTGAATCTGTCTGAGGGAACATATTTCCTGAATCAGAAATCTCTCCCTCAGCCAGCAAATCCCTCACTTCAGAACATTGTGAGGGTACATTGGATATGGCTAATAAAGCGTCAGAGGGCTCAGCGTTTGTTCTCACACCAGACCTACTGCGCTTCCCCTGCAACCCCGGCAGCTTAGATAAAACCTCTATGAGGGTAGTATTCATAACAGCGGCCAAATCTTGGAGGGTGAAAGAATTAGACGCACTAGAAGTACTTGGCGTCGCTTGTGCGGGCTTTAACGGTTGTGACACTTGGAGAGAATTAGATGGCAAAACCTGATTCTCTTCTGACTGAGAATCATCCTGCGACATACTTTAAGTAGCTAAAATATGTTCTTTACAATTTATTGACCTTTCAGTGCATGAGGGACACATTCTAAGTGGAGGTTCCACAATGGCTTCTAAACATATTGAACATTGACTTTCCTCAATGTCAGACATGTTGAACAGGCTAGTAATGTCTACAAGCAAGCATGAAAACACTTTATTTAGTGAAAAAAACAACAATCTTAAAAAACGGTACTGTGCCTTTAAGAAAAAAAAGCATACACGTTCTGCAAAACAGCCTAAACATGCACCAAATTTTTCAAAATTTTGTATGTAGACACAATATAGGTAGTTAAGATTGCAGCACAATTTTTTTTTTTATCAATTAACCCCTTAATTTGCAAACCGGATCGAAAATTGGCCCAGATCCGGAAAAAAAACACTCAGCACCTTGCCACAGCCCTGCTGTGGCCCTACCTGCCCTCAGGTATCGAAAATGTGGGGTAAATTCTTCGATTTGGCCCAAAAAATACACCAGGGCCCTCAGGAGTTAGAGCTTGCTGCTTGCTGATAAAACTAACTGCGCATCTGAGGCGCGAAAATAGGCCCCGCCCATCTCACTCGATCTCTCCACAGCCTTAAAGAACCGCACCAGAGCGGTTATAACTAGCCATGTGGGTTCTGAGACCCAAAAGTTAAGCCATGTGTGCTCTTAATAAAGTCTGCCCAAAACGTTATTGCCCACAAAACGTTAAAGCACTCCCAAATCAAAAAACGTTTGCTCACAAACATTTGCAATTCAGTGTCAACCATATTTGTAATTGGCCCCATATGCAAGCTAAGTAATGCCCTTATTTTAGCTCTAGGATTACTGCTTACCCTTACCCTCCTGGGTATAATGTCAGTCTTTCTGAAATACAGTCTCTCCAGAAAAATATGACTGAACATACCTCACTGCTGCATAGCATGAAACCGTTCCTCACACTGAAGTTTCCTGTACTCCTCAGCTTCTGTGGGAACAGTAAATGGACCTTAGTTACAAATGCTAAGATCATCATCCTCCAGGCAGCAGTCTTCATCCATCTGCTGCCTGAGAGTAAATAGTACACACCGGTACCATTTAAAATAAACTCTTGCTTGAAGAAATTAAAAACTAATATTTTATCACCTCTTTCACTTTATCCTTCCGAGTACTTAGAGTAGGCAAAGAGAATGACTGGGGGGTGGAACTAAGGGAGGAGCTATATAGACAGCTCTGCTGTGGTGCTCTTTGCCACTTCCTGTTAGCAGGAGGATAATATCCCACAAGTAAAGGATGAATCTGTGGACTCGTCTTACCTTTATAGAAGAAATTATGCTTACCTGATAATTTTCTTTTCTTCTGACGGAAAGAGTACACAGCTGCATTCATTACTTTTGGGAATTCAGAACCTGGCCACCAGGAGGAGGCAAAGACACCCCAGCCAAAGGCTTAAATACTCCTCCCACTCCCCTCATCCCCCAGTCACTCTGCCGAGGAACAAGGAACAGTAGGAGAAATATCAGGGTGAAAAAAGGTGCCAGAAGAACAAAAATGTTATGCCGCCCCATAGATAAAACGCGGGAGGGAGCTGTGGACTCTTCCCGTCAGAAGAAAAGAAAATGATCAGTTAAGCATAATTTATGTTTTTCTTCTTAAACGGGAAGAGTCCACAGCTGCATTCATTACTTTTGGGAAAACAATACCCAAGTAAAAAGACACTGAATGCAAACAAACAAAGGGTGGGTACAAAAAAAGCGGCTCCTTCGAAAGGCACCACAGCTTGAAATTACTTGACACCCTACAAAAAACTACATACGACAAGGGAAAAACCGGAAGCCCGGATAACTACTTATCAGTTACACAACCTGCAAAGCCGTGCTAGAGACCAATCAGACCCAGAGTCTGCTGAGCACAAGGCTTCCGAGTAGTCAGCCCTGTGGCACTCAACTCCCACAAAAAACATTTCTGACCTAAAACCAAAAAACCTCTATCAACCCCCGAGAGGGAGAGTAGATAAACCCATAAGAGATCCGAAGGACCATCCAACACAGGCTCAAGTCAAACTGGTCAAAAACACCAATCTACCCCCGAGAGGAAAAATAGCGGACCCCATGAGATCCAAAGGACCAAATCAAACTTAGAGCAACCCGAGGTTGCCACAGGAGCACTGTCCAGGGAAACACACTTCCTAGGAGGACAGGGACCAGAAGATAAGTCCATAGTCAGGAGAAGACGTCACTAGGATGACCGTAAGGTCACCCTCATATCCCTGACACAGCACCATACCAACTATGGTGTTCCAGAAAACCGCGAGCTCCCCCTTGCAGCCTAGACAAGTCAAAACCCGTCAGGCTAGACAAACAGAGACAGAAAACCCGGCCTAGCAGCTTAAAATGAGCTCTCCAAGAGGGCACAGAGCCACCTGTGAGCAAAACTTGCGATGACCAATCAACAGGCAGCAAAGCTGTCCTAAGCCGAAAAATCTCGACAACAGCTCCCGACCAGAAAAATTCGGAATCCATGGAGCGATCCATCCCGGCAGCAGCCGCCGCCAGTATAGAGATGGCACTAAAAATCCCCCCAACAAAGGAGGACAGATTCAATAAAAGTAAACGGTCCATACTGCAAAAAGCAGACTGATCCACGGCCTTCCTTCCAGGATAACGGTCCCAGCCGAAAGGCTAGTGAAAGACTGAAGACAAGTCACAGACCTTCGGAAGAAAAAAAAAAAGGATGGACCTAAGAGGAATCAAAACCCCCAGAGTAGAACTCTGACTGCTACTAAAAACATAAATTATGCTTACCTGATAATTTTATTTCCATCGAAGGGAGGAGAGTCCATGGCTTCATTCATTACTTGTGGGAATTAAGAACCTGGCCACCAGGAGGAGGCAAAGACACCCCAGCCAAATGCTTAAATACCTCCCCCACTCTCCTCATCCACCGGTCATTCTGCCGAGGGAACAAGGAACAGTAGGAGAAATATCAGGGTATAAATGGTGCCAGAAGAGAATATTAAATTTAGGTCCGCCCATCAGAGATACGGGCGGGGACTGTGGACTCTCCTCCCCTCGATGGAAATAAAATTATCAGGTAAGCATAATTTATGTTTTCCATCTAAAGGGGAGGAGAGTCCACGGCGGACCCTTAATCTGAGGGCACCACAGCCTGTAGAACCTCTCTCCCAAAAACCGCTTCCGCAGAGGCAAACATGTCAAATTTGTAAAACTTAGCGAAGGTATGCAAGGAGGACCAGGTAGCCACCTTGCAAATCTGCTCCATAAAAGCCTCATTCTTGAAGGCCGAAGATGAAGCTACCGCTCTAGTGGAATGAGCCGTAATCCTCTCTGAGGAGTCTTATGACCCACTGTCTCAAAGGCCAAGCGGAACAGGCTCCTCAGCCAAAAAGACAAAGAAGCCCTCTGAACCCTACGCTTCCCTGAATACACGACAAAAAGAGAGAGTTAGATTGTCTGAAATCCTTTGTGGCCTGAAGATAAAATTTCAGGGAACGAACTATGTCCAGATTATGAAATAACCTCCCCTTAGGAGAAGAAGGAATAGGACACAAAGAAGGAACGACTATCTCCTGATTGATGTTGCGGTTAGATACCACCTTGGGGAGAAACCCCACACCAGGGCGAAAAACAGGCTTATCCGCATGAAACACCAGATAAGGGGGCTCAGATAGCAAGGCCGCCAGCTCAGAAACCCTGCGTACCGATGCAATGGCCAACAAAAAGAGAACCTTCCACGATAGAATTTATATGTCAAGAAAATGCATAGGTTCAAACGGAACCTTCTGCAAAACCTTAAGTACCAAGTTTAAGCTCCAAGGGGGAGCAGACTGCTTAAAGACAGGCCTGATTTGAGATAGGGCCTGAACAAAGGATTGTATGTCCGGGAGATCAGCGAGTCTCCTGTGTAACAGAACAGATAAAGCCGAAATTTGCCCCTTTAGGGAACTAGCAGCGAGACCCTTATCCAATCCTTCTTGAAGAAAGGACAAAATCCTGGATAGCCTCACCCTGTGCCAAGGGTAGCCATGAGTCTCACACCAGGACGAGTAAGTCCTGCACACCTTATGATAGCTGCAACAAGTGACCGGCTTTCTTGCCTGAAATAGAGTGTCATTCACATTCTCCGCAAACCCCCTTTATTTATTATTATCGGTTATTTGTAGAGCGTCAACAGATTCCGCAGCGCCAAGACTAAGCGTTCAATATACATGCAGTCAGACTCAGAGAATCGAGATTTTGATGAAGACTCTTGGGGCCGTCCCCAGACCAAAGGGAAGAGCCACAAACTGGAAATGCTGATTCAGAAAGGCAAATCTGAGGAACCTGAAATGGTCCCTGTGAATCGGAACATGAAGGTAGGCATCCTTCAAGTCTATAGAGGTCATTAGCTGCCCCTCTTGAACTAGGGGCAGAATGGATTTGATAGTTTCCATTTTAAAGAATGGAACGGACAGGAACTTGTTTAAACATTTGAGGTCCAGAATCGGGCGGAACATGCCCTCTTTCTTTGGGACCACGAACAAATTGGAGTAATACCCGACCCCTTTCTGCCTGGGGTACTGGTATGATAACCCCTAGAGCAGAGAGATCCCACACACAACCCAGAAAGGCCTCTCTTTTTTGCGGCCTTGAAGACAAGTTTGACAGAAGCAATCTGCCCCTGGGCGGAGAGGACTTTAACCCTATCCTGTAGCCCTGGTCGACCACCTCCAGAACCCACGGGTCCTGAACATCCTGCAACCAGCCGTCTAAGAACAGACAATCTGCCCCCCACTCGGTCCGCAGACCAGTCGGGGGCCGTTCCTTAATGCGGACTTAGTCTCAGCAAGCTTCTTGTGCTGCTTAGACTTGTTCCAAGTTTGAGCAGGCTTCCAGGCACCCTTGGATTGGTCCATTTTCACGGTGGGCTGAGCGCGTTGTGCCTTATTCCCGCGAAAGGGACGAAAATTAGCACCCTTAGGCTTCGCCTTTTTATCATGGGGAAGGAAGGTACCCTTGCCTCCCGTAACCGTGGATATGATAGAGTTCAGGCCTGGACCGAAAAGGATCTTACCCCTGAAAGGCAAAGACAACAGCCTCGTCTTAGAGGTCATGTCAACCGATCAAGATTTAGCCACAGAGCTCTGCGTGCTAGAACCAAAAAACCTGACACCTTGGCATTCAGGCAGATAATCTGCATATTAGCGTCACAAATGAAAGAATTGGCCACCTTTAGGGCCTTAATCTTTTTCCTGCACCTCTTTGAAAGAGGGTTCACCCTCAATCATATCAAATAATGCATCGCACCAATATGACGCAGCTCCAGCAACCGCGGCTACCGCCGCTGCCGGTTAAAAAACAAACCCCGTGTGTTGAAACATCTTTCGCAACATGTTCTCCAACTTATCCAAAGGCTCCTTGAACGAAGAACTATCCTATAAAAGGAATTGTGCACTTAGCGAGCGTGGAGATGGCCCCATCCCCATCGGGACAGGGAAAAGCTTTTTAAATTGAGAAGGGGAAAAGGAAGAACCTAATCGCTCCCACTCATTTTTGATAATGTTCGCCATCTTGACAGGAACCGGGAAGGTCTGGGGAACCACCCTGTCCTTGTAAACCTTATCCAACTTAGGAATCGAGGGCTCCTCTGGTAATTTGGGTTCCGGAACCTCTAAGGTAGCCAGCACTTGCTTTAACAAAAAACGTAAGTTCTCCATTTTAAACCCGAAAACCGGGTTCCTCCGTTGCCGGAGGTTTAGATGACACTGACTCCGACCCTGAAAGGGCCTCTTCCGACGCATCGGATTGGGCCTCGTCATCGTACCACCTCTCTGGGGCGTCCAACAGACACAACTTCTGGGTCGGGACGCTATGAAAAGCTCTACGCTTGCGCTTAGCAGAACGCGGAAAAGCATGGATCACCTTAGCGACAGCCGTTTCAAGCTGGTCCGCAAAGTCCGACAGCCAAGCAATTTCCCCCGAAGGGTTAACAGTCGGACCCTGGGACGCTGCATGTGGTATAGGGGACGCCCATGGGGAACGCACCTCACAGGACAGAGACCCCTCAGAGGTGATTGGCTCAGTAGTGCTAGACATTCTCTTTTATGTTTGGAAGTCGTAGCCTTCTCAAGGCATGTGGAACACAGTTGCGCAGGCTGGTCTACCAGAACCTCACAATAAGCACAGGTATAAGACTTTGATAAAGAGGGAGTACCCTCTAACGCATCAGAATCCTCCATAGCTTTAGAAAAAAAGTCTAGAACAGGCACCTTTATAACCACCAATGGCCGGGGCACTCACCACCTCCTACGACCCGGACTCAGAAACCGCTACGTCTCCTCCACTGCAGATCAGACCGGAAGTGAAGAAACCCCACCCGGTCACAAGGATGACTACGCAGGACCGCCGCCCCTGCCAATAAGAAAGCACACAAAAAGCAAAAAAAAAAAAAAAAAAAAAAAAAAAGAGATAAGGCGCCACACTGTGGCCCTGCTTTTGTGCTATATTATGTAAAAATGAATCTACGCAGTGGAACAGGAACACGGCCCTTCAAGTGTGACAAGTAGTAGCTGCGCTCTTGACATGGACATGAGAGAAGAAAGCAATCTGCGAAACTAATCAACGCCGATTGCTAAAGGAGCTGTTAATATGAGTCGGGATGGTGTCACAAAGGGAAGCTCCCCCTGCATTTCCGAACTCCAACGTTCACCAAGGCCCTCAAGTTGAGAAGCTTAAAGGGCTACTTAAACTCCTGTCCCATAGCGAAGGGTAGAACCCCTCATAAGAGACCTCCGATATTCCGGCAACTTATCATGTACATACCCCCCCTGTTCAATAATCCCTTTATAGGAATTTTAACCCTTGATTCTATAAAGATAAAGGTGCCACACTGTGGCCCTGTCTTATGTGTTCTTATTTAAAAATGAAACAATCTTACCAGAATCTACGCCATGGAATAGGAACACGGCCCTTCAAGTGTGACAGGTGATAGCTGCGCTCCTGACATGGACTTGAGAGGAGAACGCAATCGGCGAAACTCGTCAACGCCGATTGCTATAGGAGCGGTTAATATGAGTCGGGATGGTGTCACAAAGGGAAGCACCCCCTGCATCTCCAGACTCCAACGTTCACGAAGGCCCTCTAGTTGAGCAGCTTAAAGGGCTACTTAAACTCCTGTCCCATAGTGAAGGGTAGAACCCCTCATAAGAGACCTCCGATATTCCGGCACCTCTCTGCCTCCTCCTGTGACGAAAGGCAAAGAATGACTGGGGGGGGGGGGGATGAGGGGAGTGGGGGAGGTATTTAAGCCTTTGGCTGGGGTGTCTTTGCCTCCTCCTGGTGGCCAGGTTCTTAATTCCCACTAGTATTGAATGAAACCGTGGACTCTCCTCCCCTTTATATGGAAAAATTGGCATGCTACCCTGAACCATGACAGGAACCTCATGCTCGGGTCCAAGGACCCCTACACTGCAGCCTTCCATAGAAAGGAACACTCCTCAAGGGACGAAAGCACTCTGACCCACAGCATTCTGATACCAGAATTCAATTCCGTGATTCTGAGAATGCAAGAGAGGGAAAAACCCTACGAGGCGAGAAAAACAAGGACCCACGGGCCCTTCACAGATACTGAGGTACCTCCAAATCAAGGAGAACATGTAAGAACCCCTTCCCCACCCTAGGTGAGAAGAAGAGGATTAAGCAACGGTAACCACCCTAACAATATAGGCTAAACCCCAATATTGTCAGTCCTGTTGGTACAGCAACTGAAGCCTACCAGGAAGCATCAGATGTCCCAGCAGACAAGTAAGGACCCGTCAGAAAACCTCAAACTGAAGCTTTAGGCTGATATTAATCTCCCATGAGAGTCAGAAACCCCCGCCCCCTCCAAAAGGGACACGCAGGAGAACCAAACCCTAGGGTTAAGCAGGACCGTCCATACCCGTTCCAGGCAAGAGACATGGTCCTAAGCCGGAGTCCTCAAAAACGGAACCGATCTGAATATCCAAAGCTCCTGAGGAACCCATAAGCTGCCTCCTATGGTTAGGAGCGCACCCAGACAGTGCCTTCCGCCATCTAAAGTCCTTAAATGTAAAGAACCTAGCAACATCCACAAACCCAAGAGTCTAAAAAAAGACTCCTGACCGGTTTTAGGAAATTAGGCAACCAATAACCCTGGATCGCAAGGTAATCCATGTAGACAGGCCTAACAACCTGACCCACACACTGGAAAAGATAAAATGGTCAATTTCCTGACCTCAGACAGGCGAAAAGACTAACTGACCCCAGACTTCCTACCCTTAAGCCCGAAGGGCTAGATCTGCAATAAGATCAACGGCTAGCATCCAAGAGTCTAAAGACCATGGTATGACAAGGGGCAGTTCTTATCTGGAAAAGTCGACAGTCTCCAGAGATTCGTGCAGGATCGGTCTCCCGACATCCATGAAATGGAATAACGGGAGCCTCGCAGCTCCTGGTAGAGAGGCAGGGTGGCCCCTGCACTCTTGATACTAAAGCAAACGAAACACTGAGAAAAGGAAGGAGGACATGCCCGCACATCCAGAACAAACGACCCAACCCAAGACGGGAGGGAAGGAATACCGCCACCGCAAAAGGAATGTCACTAGGCCACAGAGTCGTCACCCGGAGATACCGCAAGTGAAGACACAAATCGTCCACCAGATACTAGACCTCCGGAAGTCAATCACTCCAAGGAATGGAAACCTACGGTTCCTAGTCCCCAGGGACCCTCTGAGGTTCGATAATATGAACTAGAAAATATAACCTCGGTCTTAACCAAAGTGCGCAACTTCCGAAGAAGTGCCCATGCGACCACAAAATCGCAACGATCAGTTCCAGAGAAGAAGAAGAAGTTATAGTTATATTAGACGTGAGCTTCTACAAACAAATCAAATACATCCAATCCGGATCAAAAATAAAAGTAAGGCAGCACCCTCGGGTGAACACCCAAGGAAAAAAAAAATGTACGCCAACCGGACCAGCCGATCAGAGGCCCCCTTCTTCCAAGCTCAGAACTGGAACGATACATAAAAACATAAATTATGCTTACCTAATAATTTTATTTCCATTGTGGGGAGGAGAGTCTACGGCTTCATTCATTACTTGTGGGAATTAAGAGCCTGGCCACCAGGAGGAGGCAAAGACACCCCAGCCAAAAGCTTAAATACCTCCCCTACTCCCCTCATCTCCCAGTCATTCTGCAGAGGGAACAAGGAACAGCAGGAGAAATATTAGGGTATAAATGGTGCCAGAAGAAAATATTAAATTTAGGTCCGCCCATTGTAGATACGGGCGGGGGCCATGGACTCTCCTCCCCTCGATGGAAATAAAATTATCAGGTAAGCATAATTTATGATTTCCATCTAAAGAGGAGGAGAGTCCACGGCTTCATTCATTACTTGTGGGAAACATATGTTCAAGCTCTTAGAGGACACTGAATGAAACCGGAAGGGTACAATGCAGACCCCTAATCTGAGGGCACCACAGCCTGTAGAACTTTTCTCCCAAAAACAGCTTCCGCAGAAGTAAACAACGTCAAATTTGTAGAACTTAGTGAAGGTATGCAAGGAGGACCAGGTAGCCGCCTTGCAAATCTGTTCCATAGAAGCCTCATTTTTGAAGACCCAAGACGAAGCCACAGCTCTAGTTGAATGAGCCGTGATCCTCTGAGGAGGCTTATGTCCAGCTGTCACATAGGCCAAACGGATCAAGCTCCTCAGCCAAAAAGACAAAGAAGTAGCAGACGCCCTCTGACCCCTGCGCTTCCCTGAATACACAACAAAAAGTGACTTAGATTGTCTGAAATCCTTTGTGGCTTGAAGATAGAATTTCAACGCACAAACAACGTCCAGATTATGAAGTAACCTCTCCTTAGGAGAAGAAGAGTTAGGACATAAAGGAACAACTATCTCCTGATTGATGTTACGGTTGGACACCACCTTGGGGAGAAACCCCAAGCCTGTGCGAAGAACAGCCTTATCCGCATGAAACACCAGATAACAGAATTTATGTTTACCTGATAAATTACTTTCTCCAACGGTGTGTCCGGTCCACGGCATCATCCTTACTTGTGGGATATTCTCTTCCCCAACAGGAAATGGCAAAGAGCCCAGCAAAGCTGGTCACATGATCCCTCCTAGGCTCCGCCTTCCCCAGTCATTCGACCGACGTAAAGGAGGAATATTTGCATAGGAGAAATCATATGATACCGTGGTGACTGTAGTTAAAGAAAATAAATTATCAGACCTGATTAAAAAACCAGGGCGGGCCGTGGACCGGACACACCGTTGGAGAAAGTAATTTATCAGGTAAACATAAATTCTGTTTTCTCCAACATAGGTGTGTCCGGTCCACGGCGTCATCCTTACTTGTGGGAACCAATACCAAAGCTTTAGGACACGGATGAAGGGAGGGAGCAAATCAGGTCACCTAGATGGAAGGCACCACGGCTTGCAAAACCTTTCTCCCAAAAATAGCCTCAGAAGAAGCAAAAGTATCAAATTTGTAAAATTTAGTAAAAGTGTGCAGTGAAGACCAAGTCGCTGCCTTACATATCTGATCAACAGAAGCCTCGTTCTTGAAGGCCCATGTGGAAGCCACAGCCCTAGTGGAATGAGCTGTGATTCTTTCAGGAGGCTGCCGTCCGGCAGTCTCGTAAGCCAATCTGATGATGCTTTTAAGCCAAAAAGAGAGAGAGGTAGAAGTTGCTTTTTGACCTCTCCTTTTACCAGAATAAACAACAAACAAGGAAGATGTTTGTCTAAAATCCTTTGTAGCATCTAAATAGAATTTTAGAGCACGAACTACATCCAAATTGTGCAACAAACGTTCCTTCTTTGAAACTGGATTCGGACACAAAGAAGGCACGACTATCTCCTGGTTAATGTTTTTGTTAGAAACAACTTTCGGAAGAAAACCAGGTTTAGTACGCAAAACCACCTTATCTGCATGGAACACCAGATAAGGAGGAGAACACTGCAGAGCAGATAACTCTGAAACTCTTCTAGCAGAAGAAATTGCAACTAAAAACAAAACTTTCCAAGATAATAACTTAATATCAACGGAATGTAAGGGTTCAAACGGAACCCCCTGAAGAACTGAAAGAACTAAATTGAGACTCCAAGGAGGAGTCAAAGGTTTGTAAACAGGCTTGATTCTAACCAGAGCCTGAACAAAAGCTTGAACATCTGGCACAGCCGCCAGCTTTTTGTGAAGTAACACAGACAAAGCAGAAATCTGTCCCTTCAAAGAACTTGCAGATAATCCTTTCTCCAAACCTTCTTGAAGAAAGGATAGAATCTTAGGAATTTTTATCTTGTCCCAAGGGAATCCTTTAGATTCACACCAACAGATATATCTTTTCCATATTTTATGGTAGATTTTTCTAGTTACAGGCTTTCTGGCCTGAACAAGAGTATCAATGACAGAATCTGAGAACCCTCGCTTTGATAAAATCAAGCGTTCAATCTCCAAGCAGTCAGTTGGAGTGAGACCAGATTCAGATGTTCGAACGGACCTTGAACGAGAAGGTCCCGTCTCAAAGGTAGCTTCCATGGTGGAGCCGATGACATATTCACCAGGTCTGCATACCAAGTCCTGCGTGGCCACGCAGGAGCTATCAAGATCACCGATGCCCTCTCCTGATAGATCCTGGCTACCAGCCTGGGGATGAGAGGAAACGGTGGGAATACATACGCTAGTTTGAAGGTCCAAGGTGCTACTAGTGCATCTACTAGAGTCGCCTTGGGATCCCTGGATCTGGACCCGTAGCAAGGAACCTTGAAGTTCTGACGAGAGGCCATCAGATCCATGTCTGGAATGCCCCACAACTGAGTAATTTGGGCAAAGATTTCCGGATGGAGTTCCCACTCCCCCGGATGAAATGACTGACGACTCAGAAAATCCGCTTCCCAATTTTCCACTCCTGGAATGTGGATTGCAGACAAGTGGCAGGAGTGAGACTCCGCCCATTGAATGATTTTGGTCACTTCTTCCATCGCCAGGGAACTCCTTGTTCCCCCCTGATGGTTGATGTACGCAACAGTCGTCATGTTGTCCGATTGAAACCGTATGAATTTGGCCTTTGCTAGCTGAGGCCAAGCCTTGAGAGCATTGAATATCGCTCTTAGTTCCAGAATATTTATCGGGAGAAGAGATTCTTCCCGAGACCAAAGACCCTGAGCTTTTCAGGAGTCCCCAGACCGCGCCCCAGCCCACCAGACTGGCGTCGGTCTTGACAATGACCCACTCTGGTCTGCGGAAGCTCATCCCCTGTGACAGGTTGTCCAGGGACAGCCACCAACGGAGTGAATCTCTGGTCCTCTGATCTACTTGTATCATCGGAGACAAGTCTGTATAATCCCCATTCCACTGACTGAGCATGCACAGTTGTAATGGTCTCAGATGAATTCGCGCAAAAGGAACTATGTCCATTGCCGCGACCATCAAACCTATTACTTCCATGCACTGCGCTATGGAAGGAAGAGGAACAGAATGAAGTACTTGACAAGAGTTTAGAAGTTTTGATTTTCTGGCCTCTGTCAGAAAAATCCTCATTTCTAAGGAGTCTATTATTGTTCCCAAGAAGGGAACTTTTGTTGACGGAGATAGAGAACTTTTTTCTACGTTCACTTTCCACCCGTGAGATCTGAGAAAGGCCAGGACGATGTCCGTGTGAGCCTTTGCTTGTGGAAGGGACGACGCTTGAATCAGAATGTCGTCCAAGTAAGGTACTACTGCAATGCCCCTTGGTCTTAGCACCGCTAGAAGGGACCCCAGTACCTTTGTGAAAATTCTTGGAGCAGTGGCTAATCCGAACGGAAGTGCCACAAACTGGTAATGCTTGTCCAGAAAGGCGAACCTTAGGAACCGATGATGTTCCTTGTGGATAGGAATATGTAGATACGCATCCTTTAAATCCACCGTGGTCATGAATTGACCTTCCTGGATGGAAGGAAGAATTGTTCGAATGGTTTCCATTTTGAACGATGGAACCTTGAGAAACTTGTTTAGGATCCTGAGATCTAAGATTGGTCTGAATGTTCCCTCTTTTTTGGGAACTATGAACAGATTGGAGTAGAACCCCATCCCTTGTTCTCCTAATGGAACAGGATGAATCACTCCCATTTTTAACAGGTCTTCTACACAATGTAAGAATGCCTGTTTTTTTATGTGGTCTGAAGACAATTGAGACCTGTGGAACCTCCCCCTTGGGGGAAGCCCCTTGAATTCCAGAAGATAACCTTGGGAGACTATTTCCAGCGCCCAAGGATCCAGAACATCTCTTGCCCAAGCCTGAGCGAAGAGAGAGAGTCTGCCCCCCACCAGATCCGGTCCCGGATCGGGGGCCAACATCTCATGCTGTCTTGGTAGCAGTGGCAGGTTTCTTGGCCTGCTTACCTTTGTTCCAGCCTTGCATTGGCCTCCAGGCTGGCTTGGCTTGAGAAGTATTACCCTCTTGCTTAGAGGATGTAGCACTTGTGGCTGGTCCGTTTCTGCGAAAGGGACGAAAATTTGGTTTATTTTTAGCCTTGAAAGACCTATCCTGAGGAAGGGCGTGGCCCTTACCCCCAGTGATATCAGAAATAATCTCTTTCAAGTCAGGGCCAAACAGCGTTTTCCCCTTGAAAGGAATGTTAAGCAATTTATTCTTGGAAGACGCATTCGCTGACCAAGATTTTAGCCAAAGCGCTCTGCGCGCCACAATAGCAAACCCAGAATTTTTCGCCGCTAATCTAGCCAATTGCAAAGTGGCGTCTAAGGTGAAAGAGTTAGCCAATTTGAGAGCATGAATTCTGTCCAAAATCTCCTCATAAGAAGAATCTTTATTGAGCGCCTTTTCTAGTTCATCGAACTAGAAACACGCTGCTGTAGTGACAGGAACAATGCATGAAATTGGTTGTAGAAGGTAACCTTGCTGAACAAACATCTTTTTAAGCAAACCCTCTAATTTTTTATCCATAGGATCTTTGAAAGCACAACTATCTTCTATGGGTATAGTGGTGCGTTTGTTTAGAGTAGAAACCGCCCCCTCGACCTTGGGGACTGTCTGCCATAAGTCCTTTCTGGGGTCGACCATAGGAAACAATTTCTTGAATATAGGGGGAGGGACGAAAGGTATGCCGGGCCTTTCCCATTCTTTGTTTACAATATCCGCCACCCGCTTGGGTATAGGAAAAGCTTCGGGGGGCCCCGGGACCTCTAGGAACTTGTCCATCTTACATAATTTCTCTGGAATGACCAAATTCTCACAATCATCCAGAGTAGATAACACCTCCTTAAGCAGAGCGCGGAGATGTTCCAATTTAAATTTGAATGTAATCACATCAGGTTCAGCTTGTTGAGAAATTTTCCCTGAATCTGAAATTTCTCCCTCAGACAAAACCTCCCTGGCCCCCTCAGACTGGTGTAGGGGCACTTCAGAACCAATATCATCAGCGTCCTCATGCTCTTCCGTATTTTCTAAAACAGAGCAGTCGCGCTTTCGCTGATAAGTGGGCATTTTGGCTAAAATGTTTTTGATAGAATTATCCATTACAGCCGTTAATTGTTGCATAGTAAGGAGTATTGGCGCACTAGATGTACTAGGGGCCTCCTGTGTGGGCAAGACTGGCGTAGACGAAGGAGGGGATGATGCAGTACCATGCTTACTCCCCTCACTTGAGGAATCATCTTGGGCATCATTTTCTCTAAATTTTGTGTCACATAAATCACATCTATTTAAATGAGAAGGAACCTTGACTTCCCCACATACAGAACACAGTCTATCTGGTAGTTCAGACATGTTAAACAGGCATAAACTTGATAACAAAGTACAAAAAACGTTTTAAAATAAAACCGTTACTGTCACTTTAAATTTTAAACTGAACACACTTTATTACTGCAAATGTGAAAAAGTATGAAGGAATTGTTCAAAATTCACCAAAATTTCACCACAGTGTCTTAAAGCCTTAAAAGTATTGCACACCAAATTTGAAAGCTTTAACTCTTAAAATAACGGAACCGGAGCCGTTTTTATATTTAACCCCTATACAGTCCCTGGTATCTGCTTTGCTGAGACCCAACCAAGCCCAAAGGGGAATACGATACCAAATGACGCCTTCAGAAAGCCTTTTCTATGTATCAGAGCTCCTCACACATGCATCTGCATGTCATGCTTCCCAAAAACAAGTGCGCAATAGAGGCGCGAAAATGAGGCTCTGCCTATGATTAGGGAAAGCCCCTAGAGAATAAGGTGTCCAATACAGTGCCTGCCGGTTATTTTACATAATTCCCAAGAAAAAAATAATTCCTCAAAGCTATGAAGTATTAAAAATGCTTATATATCAATCGTTTTAGCCCAGAAAATGTCTACCAGTCTTAAAAGCCCTTGTGAAGCCCTTTATTCTTATGTAATAAAAATGGCTTACCGGATCCCATAGGGAAAATGACAGCTTCCAGCATTACATCGTCTTGTTAGAAATGTGTCATACCTCAAGCAGCAAAAGTCTGCTCACTGTTTCCCCCAACTGAAGTTAATTCCTCTCAACAGTCCTGTGTGGAAACAGCCATCGATTTTAGTAACGGTTGCTAAAATCATTTTCCTCTTACAAACAGAAATCTTCATCACTTTTCTGTTTCAGAGTAAATAGTACATACCAGCACTATTTTAAAATAAACTCTTGATTGAAGAAAAAAAACTACAGTTAAACACCAAAAAACTCTAAGCCATCTCCGTGGAGATGTTGCCTGTACAACGGCAAAGAGAATGACTGGGGAAGGCGGAGCCTAGGAGGGATCATGTGACCAGCTTTGCTGGGCTCTTTGCCATTTCCTGTTGGGGAAGAGAATATCCCACAAGTAAGGATGACGCCGTGGACCGGACACACCTATGTTGGAGAAAAGGGGGCTCATATTGCAAGGCCGCCAGCTCAGAAACTCTGCGTGCCGAAGCAATGGCCAACAGAAAGAGAACTTTCCATGAGAGAAGTTTTATGTCAAGAGAATGCATAGGTTCAAACGGAATCTTCTGCAAGACCCTAAGTACCAAATTTAAGCTCCAAGGAGGAGCAGTCTGCCTAAAAACAGGCCTGATTCGAGACAGAGCCTGAACAAAAGATTGGATGTCAGGGAGATCAGCGATTCTCCTGTGCAACAGAAAAGATAAAGCCGAAATTTGTCCCTTTAGGGAACTAGCGGCAAGACCCTTCTCCAAACCCTCTTGGAGAAAAGACAAAATCCTGGATACCCTCACCATGTGCCAAAGGTAGCCATGACTCTCATACCAGGACAGTACAAGTAAGTCCTCCACACCTTATGATAGATGTGTAGAGTGACCGACTTTCATGCATGAACTAGAGTGTCAATCACATTTTCAGAAAAAACCCTCTTTGCCAAGACTAAACGTTCAATCTCCATGCAGTCAGCCTCAGAGAATCAATATTTTGATGTTGAAAAGCACCCTGCTCCAGCAGATCCCTGTGACAGGGTAACCTCCACGGTGGAGAGGATGACATTCCCACCAGATTCGCAAACTACGTCCTCGGCCATGAAGAAGCTATCAGAATCGAGGATACTCCCTCCTGCTTTATCCAAGCCACTACCCGAGGAAGAAGCGGTAACGGAGGAAATATGTATACTAGACCGAACCCCAAAGGCATTGCCAATGGGTCCATCGACCTCGATCCGTATCGGGGAAGCTTGCAATTCAACATTGACGCCATGAGATTGATCTCCGGCGTCCCCCATCTGAAACAGAACTTCGCAAACACTTCGGGGTGAAGAGACCATTCCCCCGAATGAAAAGTCTGCCTGCTGAGAAAATCCACTTCCCAGTTGTCCACACCCGGGATGTGGATCGCAGAGAGCGAACAGTTGTGGGTCTCCGCACACTCCAGGAGCCGAGACACCTCCCTCATTGCCAGGGAGCTCCTCGTGCCCCCCTGGTGGTTGATGTAAGCCACTGAGGTAATATTGTCCGTCTGGAACCTGATAAAGCCGAAGTCCCCCAGACGAGGCCACGCCTTCAGAGCATTGTAGATCGCTCGAAGCTCCAGAATATTTATTGAAAGAAGAGCCTCTAAGCAAGACCACTTCCCCTGTGCCATTCCCGGCACCCCAAACAGCTCCCCATCCCGCCAGACTCGCGTCCGTGGTCACAATTTCCCAGGACGGTCTCAGAAAGAATGTCCCCATGGACAGGTGATCCGGGCGGATCCACCAGGAGAGGGAAAACCGAGTCCGCGTATCCATGTATATCGACTGCGACAGATCGAAATGATCGCGCTGCGGAATCTGTTGGCGCTCTACAAATAACCGATAATAATAATCACCGTTCCACTGTCTCAACATGCACAATTGAAGAGGTCTGAGATGGAACCTGGCGAATGGAATGATGTCCATGCTGGAGACCATGAGCCCAATCATCTCCATGCACTAAGCTACAGATGGTCTCACTGTAGACTGGAGGGCAAGACCGGTAGACGCAATCTTTGTGCGTCGCTTGTCCGTGAGCAAAATCTTCATGGACACAGAGTCTATGATTGTGCCCAAGAACTCCACCCTGGTACTGGGATTTAGAGAACTCTTCTCGAGATTGATCTTTCAATCGTGAGATTGAAGCAACTGCAGCAGGACCCTGGTGTGGGCCCCTGCCAGATGGGATGACGGCACCTGAACCAGAATGTTGTCCAGGTAGGGCGCCACCACAATGCCCTGGGATCTGGCTACTGCTAGAAGGGCCCCCGAGACCTTCATGAAGACTCTCGGGGCCATCGCCAGACCGAAGGGAAGAGTCACAAACTGGAAATGCTCATCCAGAAAGGCAAATCTGAGGAACCTGAAATGGTCCCTGTGAATCGGAACATGAAGGTAGGCATCCTTCAAGTCTATAGAGGTCATTAGCTGCAGCTCTTGATCTAGGGGCAGAATGGATCTGATAATTTCCATTTTGAACGATGGAACGGACAGAAACTTGTTTAGACTTCTGAGGTCCAGAATCGGGCGGAACGTGGCCTTTTTCTTTGGGACCATGAACAAATTGGAGTAATACCCTAGACTCTGCCTGGGGTACTGGTACAATAACCCCTAGAGCGGAGAGATCCCACACACAAGCCAGAAAGGCCTCTTTTTCCGGCCTTGAAGACATGTTTGACAGAAGGAATCTGCCCCTGGGCGGAGAGGACTTGAACCCTATCCTGTAACCCTGGGCGACTATCTCCAGAATCCAGGTGTCCTGAACATCCTGCAACCAGGTGTCTAAGAACAGAGACAATCAGCCTCCCACTCGGTCCGCAGACCAGTCGGGTGCCGCTCCTTCATGCGGACTTAGTCTCGACGGGCTTCTTGTGCTGTTTAGACTTGTTCCAGGCTTGAGCAGGCTTCAAAGAACCTTTGGTTTGGTCTGCTTTCGCAGTGGGCTGTTGGCGTTGCACCTTATCCAAACGAAAGGGCTGAAAATATGCACCCTTAGGTTTCGCCTTCTTATCCTGGGGAAGGAAGGCACCCTTGCCTCCTGTAACCGTGGATATGATAGAGTCTAGATCTGGACCGAACAGGATCTTGCCCTTAAAAGGCAAATACAGCAGCCTCGTCTTAGAGGTCATGTCATCCGACCACGATTTTAGCCACAGAGCCTTGCGTGCTAGAACCGAAAAACCTGATACCATAGCATTCAGGCAGATAATTTGCATATTAGCGTCACGAAGGAAGGAATTGGCCACCTTTAGGGCTTTAATCTTTTTCTACACCTCCTCGAAAGAGGGTTCACCCTCAAATCATATAAAATAAAGCATCACACCAATATGACGCAGCTCCAGCGACCGCCGCTGCCGGTTGAAAAATAAACCCGGTGTGTTGAAACTTCTTTCGTAACATGTTTTCCAACTTTTTATCCATAGGCTCCTTGAACTATCCTCTAAAGGGATCATCGTGTGCTTAGCGAGTGCCGAGATGGCCCCATCCACCTTAGGAATGGTTCCCCACAACTCTAGCTAGGCATCCGGGAAAGGGAAAAGCTTTTTAAAGTGAGAAGAGGGGGAAAAGGAAGAACCTAACCGCTCCCACTAGTTCTTTATAATGTTCGCCATCTTGACAGGAACCGGGAAAGTCTGGAACACCACCCTGTCCTTGTAAACCTTATCCAACTTAGGAATGGAGGACTCTTCTGGAAGCTTGGGTTCCGGAACCTCTAAAGTAGCCAGCACTTGCTTTAATAAACGCAAGTTCTCCATCTTAAACCGAAAGCCGAGTTCCTCCGCTGCCGGAGGTTTACATGACACGGTCTCCGACCCCGAAAGGGCCCCTTCCGAAGCGTCGGATGGGGCTTCGTCCTCGTCCCACCCTAATGGGGCGCCCTACAGAGACAAATCCTAGATCGGACCACTATGAAAAGGTCTACGCTTGCGCTTAGCAGAACGCGGCAAAGCATGGATCACCATAGCGACTGCCGTTTCAAGCTGATCCACGAAATCAGGCGGCCAAGCAATCTCTCCCCCGAAGGTGCTGCATGTGGGATAGGGGACGCCATTGGGGAACGCTCCTCACAGGATGGAGATCCCTCAGAGGTGGACGGCTCAGTAGTGCTAGACATTCTCTTATGTTTGGAAGTCGTAGCCTTCTCAAGGCATGTGAAACAGTTGCGCAGGCTGGTCTACCAAAACCTCACAATAAACACAGGTATAGGACTTAGTTAAAGAGGAAGTACCCTCTAACGCATCAGAATCCTCCATAGTTTTTAGAAAAAAAAAATAAGACAGGCAACCTTATAACCAACCAATGGCCGGGGCACTCGCCACCTCCTATGACCCAGACTGTAGAGAAACCGCTTCGTCTCTTCCGTCGCAGATCCAACCAGAAGTGAAGAGGCCCCACCCGGTCACAAGGGTGTCTACGCAGGACTGCCCCTGCTGAGGAGAAAACACGGCAAAAAAGCCAGTGCAAAACTCCCGGAAGAGAACCTGTCAGTTCCACAAAAATGCCAGAGCCGCGCCCTTGCACATAACACAACAAAAACACATAATAAACTTATCATGTACATACCCCCCCTGTTCAATAATCCCTTTATAGGAATTTTAACCCTTGATTCTATAAAGATAAAAATGCCACACTGTGGCCCTGTCTTATGTGTTATTATTTAAAAATGAAACGATCTTATCAGAATTTACGCCGTGGAACAGGAACACGGCCCTTCAAGTGTGACAGGTGATAGCTGCGCTCCTGACATGGACTTGAGAGGAAAACGCAATCGGCGAAACTCGTCAACGCCGATTGCTATAGGAGCTGTTAATATGAGTCGGGATGGCGTCACAAAGGGAAGCACCCCCTGCATCTTCGGACTTCAACGTTCACCCAGGCCCTCAAGTTGAGAAGCTTAAAGGGCTACTTAAACTCCTGTCCCTTATCGAAGGGTAGAACCACTCATAAGAGACCTCTGATTTTCCGGCAGCTCTATGCCTCCTCCTGTGACGAAAGGCAAAGAATGACTGGGGGATGAGGGGAGTAGGGGAGGTATTTAAGCCTTTGGCTGGGGTGTCTTTGCCTCCTCCTGGTGGCCAGGTTCTTAATTCCCACAAGAAATGAATGAAGCCGTGGACTCTCCTCCCCTTTAGATATAAAGAAAGAAAAACGGAGACGTCAAGGAGATAAGCTTCATCCCCAAGCTTTTAACCCAGTTTGCCATCCAGCATCCAAGTCCTCGGATCCCTCGGCCCACTAGGACTGGGATCCTCTAGCAACGCCAAAACATACCTTAGTAGGACACAAAGACATGCCAACCTATAACGGAAGGCAAAATTATCCCTCGCCGGATCGACAAACAACTCCGGCCCC
>NC_069505.1:8860627-8955627 GCF_027579735.1 Bombina bombina
GGCTTAGATACAAGGTAATCACAGAGGTAAAACTGAGATAAGGGGGCGCACTGCAGAGGCTTAGATACAAGGTAATCACAGAGGTAAAACTGAGATAAGGGGGCAGTCTGCAGATGGTTAGATACAAGGTAATCACAGAGGTAAAACATATAAGGGGGCAGTCTGCAGAGGCTTAGATACAGGGTAATCACAGAGGTAAAACTGAGATAAGGGGGCAGTCTGCAGAGGCTTAGATACAAGGTAATCACAGGAGGTAAAACTGAGATAAGGGGGCAGTCTGCAGGGGCTTAGATACAAGGTAATCACAGAGGTAAAACTGAGATAAGGGGGCAGTCTGCAGAGGCTTAGATACAAGGTAATCACAGGAGGTAAAACTGAGATAAGGGGGCAGTCTGCAGGGGCTTAGATACAAGGTAATCACAGAGGTAAAACTGAGATAAGGGGGCAGTCTGCAGAGGCTTAGATACAAGGTAATCACAGAGGTAAAACTGAGATAAGGGGGCAGTCTGCAGAGACTTAGATACAAGGTAATCACAGAGGTAAAACTGAGATAAGGGGGCAGTCTGCAGAGGCTTAGATACAAAGTAATCACAGAGGTAAAGAGTATATTAATAAAACCGTGTTTATGCAAAACTGGGGACTGGTAATAAAGGGATTATCTGTCTTTATAAACATTCTGAGTAGACTGTCCCTTTCACAATTACAGTTTACAACTGTGATGTAGCTTTGTGTTAGCTTTCTTCTCTAACCGCATTCTGTATATTAAGACTGCATGTATTTAAGCAACATCTAAGCAGAAGACAATTTCACAAGTCTAGAAAAAAAAAAGGCAGATTATATTCAAAAAACATAATTTATGTAAGAACTTACCTGATAAATTCATTTCTTTCATATTGGCAAGAGTCCATGAGCTAGTGACGTATGGGATATACATTCCTACCAGGAGGGGCAAAGTTTCCCAAACCTCAAAATGCCTATAAATACACCCCTCACCACACCCACAAATCAGTTTAACGAATAGCCAAGAAGTGGGGTGATAAGAAAAAAGTGCGAAAGCATATAAAATAAGGAATTGGAATAATTGTGCTTTATACAATAAAATCATAACCACCACAAAAAGGGTGGGCCTCATGGACTCTTGCTAATATGAAAGAAATTAATTTATCAGGTAAGTTCTTACATAAATTATGTTTTCTTTCATGTAATTAGCAAGAGTCCATGAGCTAGTGACGTATGGGATAATGAATACCCAAGATGTGGAACTTCCACGCAAGAGTCACTAGAGAGGGAGAGCTAAAATAAAGACAGCCAATTCCGCTGAAAATAATCCATAACCCAAAACAAAAAAGTTTCAATTTTTATAATGAAAAAAACTGAAATTATAAGCAGAAGAATCAAACTGAAACAGCTGCCTGAAGTACCATTCTACCAAAACTGCTTCTGAAGAAGAAAAAGCATCAAAATGGTAGAACATAGTAAAAGTATGCAAAGAAGACCAAGTCATTGCTTTGCAAATCTGATCAACAGAAGCTTCATTCTTTAAAAAGCCCAGGAAGTAGAAACTTACCTAGTAGAATGAGCCGTAATCCTCCGAGGCGGGAATCCACCCGACTCCAAATAAGCATGATGAATCAAAAGTTTAAGCAAGATGCCAAATAAATGGCAGAAGCCTTCTGATCTTCCTAACACCAGAAAAGATAACAAATAGACTAGAAGACTATCTGAAATCTGAATAGCTTCAACATAAGATTTCAAAACTCTTACCATATCCAAAGAAAGTAAGAATCTTACCAAAGAAGTCTTAGGAAAAGACAATAATTCCTCCCTAATGTTGATAGAAATCACAACTTTAGGTTCACCACCTCCACGGGAGGCAAAGTTTGTAAAACTGAATTGTGGGTGTGGTGAGGGGTGTATTTATAGGCATTTTAAGGTTTGGGAAACTTTGCCCATCCTGGTAGGAATGTATATCCCATACGTCACTAGCTCATGGACTCTTGCTAATTACATGAAAGAAATATATTAAATTACCATAGACTGTGCAGATATAACTGATAAACTATTGTTGTTATTGTTTACAGGAAAACGAATCTCCAGGGGACTGGTTATGAAAAGTAATGACAGCAGCCAACTACACAGACGGTAATTACATTATTGGCATAGTATTTATATCAGAGGATTTATGGAGACGACACCTCTCAGGAACACAACAAAAAACAGCCACATACAAGCGACAGCTTAACTAACCTACATTATAAAACTCCTATGAGCATGTTTTGTGTCAGTACAAATATGTCCGGGCTGTCTAACCTACGGCTGAGGAACTACAAATATGTGTATAAGCACAAGTTGTATATCAGGACTTGTCTAACCTACGGCCGAGGAACTACAAATATGTGTATAAGCACAAGTTGTATATCAGGACTGTCTAACCTACGGCTGAGGAACTACAAATATGTGTATAAGCACAAGTTGTTGTATATCAGGACTGTCTAACCTACGGCTGAGGAACTACAAATATGTGTATAAGCACAAGTTGTATATCAGGACTGTCTAACCTACGGCTGAGGAACTACAAATATGTGTATAAGCACAAGTTGTATATCAGGACTGTCTAACCTACGGCTGAGGAACTACAAATATGTGTATAAGCACAAGTTGTATATCAGGACTGTCTAACCTACGGCTGAGGAACTACAAATATGTGTATAAGCACAAGTTGTTGTATATCAGGACTGTCTAACCTACGGCTGAGGAACTACAAAACAGAATTTATGTTTACCTGATAAATTTCTTTCTCCAACGGTGTGTCCGGTCCACGGCGTCATCCTTACTTGTGGGATATTCTCTTCCCCAACAGGAAATGGCAAAGAGCCCAGCAAAGCTGGTCACATGATCCCTCCTAGGCTCCGCCTACCCCAGTCATTCGACCGACGTTAAGGAGGAATATTTGCATAGGAGAAACCATATGGTACCGTGGTGACTGTAGTTAAAGAAAATAAAATATCAGACCTGATTAAAAAAACCAGGGCGGGCCGTGGACCGGACACACCGTTGGAGAAAGAAATTTATCAGGTAAACATAAATTCTGTTTTCTCCAACATAGGTGTGTCCGGTCCACGGCGTCATCCTTACTTGTGGGAACCAATACCAAAGCTTTAGGACACGGATGAAGGGAGGGAGCAAATCAGGTCACCTAAATGGAAGGCACCACGGCTTGCAAAACCTTTCTCCCAAAAATAGCCTCAGAAGAAGCAAAAGTATCAAACTTGTAAAATTTGGTAAAAGTGTGCAGTGAAGACCAAGTCGCTGCCCTACATATCTGATCAACAGAAGCCTCGTTCTTGAAGGCCCATGTGGAAGCCACAGCCCTAGTGGAATGAGCTGTGATTCTTTCGGGAGGCTGCCGTCCGGCAGTCTCGTAAGCCAATCTGATGATGCTTTTAATCCAAAAAGAGAGAGAGGTAGAAGTTGCTTTTTGACCTCTCCTTTTACCTGAATAAACAACAAACAAGGAAGATGTTTGTCTAAAATCCTTTGTAGCATCTAAATAGAATTTTAGAGCGCGAACAACATCCAAATTGTGCAACAAACGTTCCTTCTTTGAAACTGGTTTTGGACACAGAGAAGGTACGATAATCTCCTGGTTAATGTTTTTGTTAGAAACAACTTTTGGAAGAAAACCAGGTTTAGTACGTAAAACCACCTTATCTGCATGGAACACCAGATAAGGAGGAGAACACTGCAGAGCAGATAATTCTGAGACTCTTCTAGCAGAAGAAATCGCAACTAAAAACAAAACTTTCCAAGATAATAACTTAATATCAACGGAATGTAAGGGTTCAAACGGAACCCCCTGAAGAACTGAAAGAACTAAATTGAGACTCCAAGGAGGAGTCAAAGGTTTGTAAACAGGCTTGATTCTAACCAGAGCCTGAACAAAGGCTTGAACATCTGGCACAGCTGCCAGCTTTTTGTGAAGTAATACCGACAAGGCAGAAATCTGTCCCTTCAGGGAACTTGCAGATAATCCTTTTTCCAATCCTTCTTGAAGGAAGGATAGAATCCTAGGAATCTTAACCTTGTCCCAAGGGAATCCTTTAGATTCACACCAACAGATATATTTTTTCCAAATTTTGTGGTAAATCTTTCTAGTCACAGGCTTTCTGGCCTGAACAAGAGTATCGATAACAGAATCTGAGAATCCTCGCTTCGATAAAATCAAGCGTTCAATCTCCAAGCAGTCAGCTGGAGTGAAACCAGATTCGGATGTTAAACACTAAAAAACTCTAAGCCATCTCCGTGGAGATGTTGCCTGTACAACGGCAAAGAGAATGACTGGGGTAGGCGGAGCCTAGGAGGGATCATGTGACCAGCTTTGCTGGGCTCTTTGCCATTTCCTGTTGGGGAAGAGAATATCCCACAAGTAAGGATGACGCCGTGGACCGGACACACCTATGTTGGAGAAATATGTGTATAAGCACAAGTTGTATATCAGGACTGTCTAACCTACGGCTGAGGAACTACAAATATGTGTATAAGCACAAGTTGTATATCAGGACTGTCTAACCTACGGCTGAGGAACTACAAATATGTGTATAAGCACAAGTTGTTGTATATCAGGACTGTCTAACCTACGGCTGAGGAACTACAAATATGTGTATAAGCACAAGTTGTATATCAGGACTGTCTAACCTACGGCTGAGGAACTACAAATATGTGTATAAGCACAAGTTGTATATCAGGACTGTCTAACCTACGGCTGAGGAACTACAAATATGTGTATAAGCACAAGTTGTATATCAGGACTGTCTAACCTACGGCCGAGGAACTACAAATATGTGTATAAGCACAAGTTGTTGTATATCAGGACTGTCTAACCTACGGCCGAGGAACTACAAATATGTGTATAAGCACAAGTTGTATATCAGGACTGTCTAACCTACGGCTGAGGAACTACAAATATGTGTATAAGCACAAGTTGTTGTATATCAGGACTGTCTAACCTACGGCTGAGGAACTACAAATATGTGTATAAGCACAAGTTGTTGTATATCAGGACTGTCTAACCTACGGCTGAGGAACTACAAATATGTGTATAAGCACAAGTTGTATATCAGGACTGTCTAACCTACGGCTGAGGAACTACAAATATGTGTATAAGCACAAGTTGTATATCAGGACTTGTCTAACCTACGGCTGAGGAACTACAAATATGTGTATAAGCACAAGTTGTATATCAGGACTGTCTAACCTACGGCTGAGGAACTACAAATATGTGTATAAGCACAAGTTGTATATCAGGACTGTCTAACCTACGGCTGAGATACTACAAATATGTGTATAAGCACAAGTTGTTGTATATCAGGACTGTCTAACCTACGGCTGAGGAACTACAAATATGTGTATAAGCACAAGTTGTTGTATATCAGGACTGTCTAACCTACGGCTGAGGAACTACAAATATGTGTATAAGCACAAGTTGTTGTATATCAGGACTGTCTAACCTACGGCTGAGGAACTACAAATATGTGTATAAGCACAAGTTGTATATCAGGACTGTCTAACCTACGGCTGAGGAACTACAAATATGTGTATAAGCACAAGTTGTATATCAGGACTGTCTAACCTACGGCTGAGGAACTACAAATATGTGTATAAGCACAAGTTGTATATCAGGACTGTCTAACCTACGGCCGAGGAACTACAAATATGTGTATAAGCACAAGTTGTTGTATATCAGGACTGTCTAACCTACGGCCGAGGAACTACAAATATGTGTATAAGCACAAGTTGTATATCAGGACTGTCTAACCTACGGCTGAGGAACTACAAATATGTGTATAAGCACAAGTTGTTGTATATCAGGACTGTCTAACCTACGGCTGAGGAACTACAAATATGTGTATAAGCACAAGTTGTTGTATATCAGGACTGTCTAACCTACGGCTGAGGAACTACAAATATGTGTATAAGCACAAGTTGTATATCAGGACTGTCTAACCTACGGCTGAGGAACTACAAATATGTGTATAAGCACAAGTTGTATATCAGGACTTGTCTAACCTACGGCCGAGGAACTACAAATATGTGTATAAGCACAAGTTGTATATCAGGACTGTCTAACCTACGGCTGAGGAACTACAAATATGTGTATAAGCACAAGTTGTATATCAGGACTGTCTAACCTACGGCTGAGGAACTACAAATATGTGTATAAGCACAAGTTGTTGTATATCAGGACTGTCTAACCTACGGCTGAGGAACTACAAATATGTGTATAAGCACAAGTTGTTGTATATCAGGACTGTCTAACCTACGGCTGAGGAACTACAAATATGTGTATAAGCACAAGTTGTTGTATATCAGGACTGTCTAACCTACGGCTGAGGAACTACAAATATGTGTATAAGCACAAGTTGTATATCAGGACTGTCTAACCTACGGCTGAGGAACTACAAATAAGTGTATAAGCACAAGTTGTTGTATATCAGGACTGTCTAACCTACGGCTGAGGAACTACAAATATGTGTATAAGCACAAGTTGTATATCAGGACTGTCTAACCTACAGCTGAGGAACTACAAATATGTGTATAAGCACAAGTTGTATATCAGGACTGTCTAACCTACGGCTGAGGAACTACAAATATGTGTATAAGCACAAGTTGTTGTATATCAGGACTTGTCTAACCTACGGCTGAGGAACTACAAATATGTGTATAAGCACAAGTTGTATATCAGGACTTGTCTAACCTACGGCCGAGGAACTACAAATATGTGTATAAGCACAAGTTGTATATCAGGACTGTCTAACCTACGGCTGAGGAACTACAAATATGTGTATAAGCACAAGTTGTTGTATATCAGGACTGTCTAAGCTACGGCCGAGGAACTACAAATATGTGTATAAGCACAAGTTGTTGTATATCAGGACTGTCTAACCTACGGCTGAGGAACTACAAATATGTGTATAAGCACAAGTTGTTGTATATCAGGACTGTCTAACCTACGGCTGAGGAACTACAAATATGTGTATAAGCACAAGTTGTTGTATATCAGGACTGTCTAACCTACGGCTGAGGAACTACAAATATGTGTATAAGCACAAGTTGTGTATATCAGGACTGTCTAACCTACGGCTGAGGAACTACAAATATGTGTATAAGCACAAGTTGTTGTATATCAGGACTGTCTAACCTACGGCTGAGGAACTACAAATAGTGTATAAGCACAAGTTGTATATCAGGACTGTCTAACCTACGGCTGAGGAACTACAAATATGTGTATAAGCACAAGTTGTTGTATATCAGGACTGTCTAACCTACGGCTGAGGAACTACAAATATGTGTATAAGCACAAGTTGTATATCAGGACTGTCTAACCTACGGCTGAGGAACTACAAATATGTGTATAAGCACAAGTTGTATATCAGGACTGTCTAACCTACGGCTGAGGAACTACAAATATGTGTATAAGCACAAGTTGTTGTATATCAGGACTGTCTAACCTACGGCTGAGGAACTACAAATATGTGTATAAGCACAAGTTGTATATCAGGACTGTCTAACCTACGGCTGAGGAACTACAAATATGTGTATAAGCACAAGTTGTATATCAGTGACTGTCTAACCTAACCTACGGGCTGAGGAACTACAAATATGTGTAATAAGCACAAGTTGTTGTATATCAGGACTGTCTAACCTACGGCTTGAGGATACTACAAATATGTGTATAGCACAAGTTGTTGTATATCAGGACCGTCTAACCTACGGCTGAGAAACTACAAATATGAGTATAAGCACAAGTTGTTGTATATCAGGAGCTGTCTAACCTACGGCTGAGGAACTACAATATGTGTATAAGCACAAGTTGTTGTATATCAGACTGTCTAACCTACGGCTGAGGAACTACAAATATGTGTATAAGCACAAGTTGTATATCATGACTGTCTAACCTACGGCTGAGGAACTACAAATATGTGTATAAGCACAAGTTGTTGTATATCAGGACTGTCTAACCTACGGCTGAGGAACTACAAATATGTGTTAAGCACAAGTTGTATATCAGGACTGTCTAACCTACGGCTGAGGAACTACAAATATGTGTATAAGCACAGTTGGTATATCAGGACTGTCTAACCTACGGCTGAGGAACTACAAATATGTGAATAAGCACAAGTTTGTATATCAGGACTGTCTAACCTACGGCTGAGGAACTACAAATATGTGTATAAGCACAAGTTGTATATCAGGACTGTCTAACCTACGGCTGAGGAACTACAAATATGTGTATAAGCACAAGGTTGTATATCAGGACTGTCTAACCTACGGCTGAGGAACTACAAATATGTGTATAAGCACAAGTTGTTGTATATCAGGACTGTCTAACCTACGGCTGAGGAACTACAAATATGTGTATAAGCACAAGTTGTATATCAGGACTGTCTAACCTACGGCTGAGGAACTACAAATATGTGTATAAGCACAAGTTGTTGTATATTCAGGACTGTCTAACCTACGGCTGAGGAACTACAAATATGTGTATAAGCACAAGTTGTTGTATATCAGGACTGTCTAACCTACGGCTGAGGAACTACAAATATGTGTATAAGCACAAGTTGTTGTATATCAGGACTGTCTAACCTACGGCTGAGGAACTACAAATATGTGTATAAGCACAAGTTGTTGTATATCAGGACTGTCTAACCTACGGCTGAGGAACTACAAATATGTGTATAAGCACAAGTTGTATATCAGGACTGTCTAACCTACGCTGAGGAACTACAAATATGTGTATAAGCACAAGTTGTATATCAGGACTGTCTAACCTACGGCTGAGGAACTACAAATATGTGTATAAGCACAAGTGTTGTATATCAGGACTGTCTAACCTACGGCTGAGGAACTACAAATATGTGTATAAGCACAAGTTGTATATCAGGACTGTCTAACCTACGGCTGAGGAACTACAAATATGTGTATAAGCACAAGTTTGTATATCAGGACTGTCTAACCTACGGCTGAGGAACTACAAATATGTGTATAAGCACAAGTTGTTGTATATCAGGACTGTCTAACCTACGGCTGAGGAACTACAAATATGTGTATAAGCACAAGTTGTTGTATATCAGGACTGTCTAACCTACGGCTGAGGAAATACAAATATGTGTATAAGCACAAGTTGTATATCAGGACTGTCTAACCTACGGCTGAGGAACTACAAATATGTGTATAAGCACAAGTTGTTGTATATCAGGACTGTCTAACCTACGGCTGAGGAAACTACAAATATGTGTATAAGCACAAGTTGTTGTATATCAGGACTGTCTAACCTACGGCTGAGGAACTACAAATATGTGTATAAGCACAAGTTGTAATATCAGGACTGTCTAACCTACGGCTGAGGAACTACAAATATTTGTATAAGCACAAGTTGTATATCAGGACTGTCTAACCTACGGCTGAGGAACTACAAATATGTGTATAAGCACAAGTTGTATATCAGGACTGTCTAACCTACGGCTGAGGAACTACAAATATGTGTATAAGCACAAGTTGTATATCAGGACTGTCTAACCTACGGCTGAGGAACTACAAATATGTGTATAAGCACAAGTTGTTGTATATCAGGAATGTCTAACCTACGGCTGAGGAACTACAAATATGTGTATAAGCACAAGTTGTTGTATATCAGGACTGTCTAACCTACGGCTGAGGAACTACAAATATGTGTATAAGCACAAGTTGTTGTATATCAGGACTGTCTAACCTACGGCTGAGGAAACTACAAATATGTGTATAAAGCACAAGTTGTGTAATCAGGACTGTCTAACCTACGGCTGAGGAACTACAAATATGTGTATAAGCACAAGTTGTTGTATATCAGGACTGTCTAACCTACGGTGAGGAAACTACAAATTGTGTAATAAGCACAAGTTGTATATCAGGACTTGTCTAACCTACGGCTGAGGAACTACAAATATGTGTATAAGCACAAGTTGTAGTATTCAGGACTGTCTAACCTACGGCTGAGGAACTACAAATATGTGTATAAGCACAAGTTGTATATCAGGACTGTCTAACCTACGGCTGAGGAACTACAAAATGTGTATAAGCACAAGTTGTTGTATATCAGGACTGTCTAACCTACGGCTGAGGAACTACAAATATGTGTATAAGCACAAGTTGTTGTATATCAGGACTTGTCTAACCTACGGCTGAGGAACTACAAATATGTGTATAAGCACAAGTTTGTATATCAGGACTGTCTAACCTACGGCTGAGGAACTACAAATATGTGTATAAGCACAAGTTGTTGTATATCAGGACTGTCTAACCTACGGCTGAGGAACTACAAATATGTGTATAAGCACAAGTTGTTGTATATCAGGACTGTCTAACCTACGGCTGAGATACTACAAATATGTGTATAAGCACAAGTTGTTGTATATCAGGACTGTCTAACCTACGGCTGAGGAACTACAAATATGTGTATAAGCACAAGTTGTATATCAGGACTGTCTAACCTACGGCCGAGGAACTACAAATATGTGTATAAGCACAAGTTGTTGTATATCAGGACTGTCTAACCTACGGCTGAGGAACTACAAATATGTGTATAAGCACAAGTTGTATATCAGGACTGTCTAACCTACGGCTGAGGAACTACAAATATGTGTATAAGCACAAGTTGTATATCAGGACTGTCTAACCTACGGGCTGAGGAACTACAAATATGTGTATAAGCACAAGTTGTTGTATATCAGGACTGTCTAACCATACGGCTGAGGAACTACAAATATGTGTATAAGCACAAGTTGTATATCAGGACTGTCTAACCTACGGCTGAGGAACTACAAATATGTGTATAAGCACAAGTTGTATATCAGGACTGTCTAACCTACGGCTGAGGAACTACAAATATGTGTATAAAGCACAAGTGTTGTATATCAGGACTGTCTAACCTACGGCTGAGGAACTACAAATATGTGTATAAGCACAAGTTGTTGTATATCAGGACTGTCTAACCTACGGCTGTGGAACTACAAATATGTGTATAAGCACCAAGTTGTTGTATATCAGGACTGTCTAACCTACGGCTGAGGAACTACAAATATGTGTATAAGCACAAGTTGTGTATATCAGGACTGTCTAACCTACGGCTGAGGAACTACAAATATGTGTATAAGCACAAGTTGTTGTATATCAGGACTGTCTAACCTACGGCTGAGGAACTACAAATATGTGTATAAGCACAAGTTTGTATATCAGGACTGTCTAACCTACGGCTGAGGAACTACAAATATGTGTATAAGCACAAGTTGTTGTATATCAGGACTGTCTAACCTACGGCTGAGGAAACTACAAATATGTGTATAAGCACAAGTTGTTGTATATCAGGACTGTCTAACCTACGGCTGAGGAACTACAAATATGTGTATAAGCACAAGTTGTTGTATATCAGGACTGTCTAACCTACGGCTGAGGAACTACAAATATGTGTATAAGCACAAGTTGTTGTATATCAGGACTGTCTAACCTACGGCTGAGGAACTACAAATATGTGTATAAGCACAAGTTGTATATCAGGACTGTCTAACCTACGGCTGAGGAACTACAAATATGTGTATAAGCACAAGTTGTTGTATATCAGGACTGTCTAACCTACGCTGAGGAACTACAAATATGTGTATAAGCACAAGTTGTTGTATATCAGGTCTGTCTAACCTACGGCTGAGGAACTACAAATATGTGTATAAGCACAAGTTGTTGTATATCAGGACTGTCTAACCTACGGCTGAGGAACTACAAATATGTGTATAAGCACAAGTTGTTTACTCAGGACTGTCTAACCTACGGCTGAGGAACTACAAATATGTGTATAAGCACAAGTTGTTGTATATCAGGACTGTCTAACCTACGGCTGAGGAACTACAAATATGTGTATAAGCACAAGTTTGTTGTATATCAGGACTGTCTAACCTACGGCTGAGGAACTACAAATATGTGTATAAGCACAAGTTGTTGTATATCAGGACTGTCTAACCTACGGCTGAGGGAACTACAATATGTGTATAAGCACAAGTTGTGTATATCAGGACTGTCTAACCTACGGCTGAGGAACTACAAATATGTGTATAAGCACAAGTGTTGTATATCAGGACTGTCTAACCTACGGCTGAGGAACTACAAATATGTGTATAAGCACAAGTTGTTGTATATCAGGACTGTCTAACCTACGGCTGAGGAACTACAAATATGTGTATAAGCACAAGTTGTTGTATATCAGGACTGTCTAACCTACGGCTGAGGAACTACAAATATGTGTATAAGCACAAGTTGTATATCAGGACTGTCTAACCTACGGCTGAGGAACTACAAATATGTGTATAAGCACAAGTTGTTGTATATCAGGACTGTCTAACCTACGGCTGAGGAACTACAAATATGTGTATAAGCACAAGTTGTATATCAGGACTGTCTAACCTACGGCTGAGGAACTACAAATATGTGTATAAGCACAAGTTGTTGTATATCAGGACTGTCTAAACCTACGGCTGAGGAACTACAAATATGTGTATAAGCACAAGTTGTTGTATATCAGGACTGTCTAACCTACCGGCTGAGGAACTACAAATATGTGTATAAGCACAAGTTGTTGTACTATCAGGACTGTCTAACCTACGGCTGAGGAACTACAATATGTTATATAAGCACAAGTGTTGTATATCAGGACTGTCTAACCTACGGCTGAGGAACTACAAATATGTGTATAAGCACAAGTTGTTGTATATCAGGACTGTCTAACCTACGGCTGAGGAACTACAAATATGTGTATAAGCACAAGTTGTAGTATATCAGGACTGTCTAACCTACGGCTGAGGAACTACAAATATGTGTATAAGCACAAGTTGTATATCAGGACTGTCTAACCTACGGCTGAGGAACTACAAATATGTGTATAAGCACAAGTTGTTGTATATCAGGACTGTCTAACCTACGGCTGAGGAACAACAACATATTTGTATAAGCACAAGTTGTTGTATATCAGGACTGTCTAACCTACGGCTGAGGAACTACAAATATGTGTATAAGCACAAGTTGTTGTATATCAGGACTGTCTAACCTACGGCTGAGGAACTACAAATATGTGTATAAGCACAAGTGTGTATATCAGGACTGTCTAACCTACGGCTGAGGAACTACAAATATGTGTATAAGCACAAGTTGTTGTATATCAGGACTGTCTAACCTACGGCTGAGGAAACTACAAATATGTGTATAAGCACAAGTTGTTGTATATCAGGACTGTCTAACCTACGGCTGAGGAACTACAAATATGTGTATAAGCACAAGTTGTATATCAGGACTGTCTAACCTACGGCCGAGGAACTACAAATATGTGTATAAGCACAAGTTGTTGTATATCAGGACTGTCTAACCTACGGCTGAGGAACTACAAATATGTGTATAAGCACAAGTTGTTGTATATCAGGACTGTCTAACCTACGGCTGAGGAACTACAAATATGTGTATAAGCACAAGTTGTTGTATATCAGGACTGTCTAACCTACGGCTGAGGAACTACAAATATGTGTATAAGCACAAGTTGTTGTATATCAGGACTGTCTAACCTACGGCTGAGGAACTACAAATATGTGTATAAGCACAAGTTGTTGTATATCAGGACTGTCTAACCTACGGCTGAGGAACTACAAATATGTGTATAAGCACAAGTTGTTGTATATCAGGACTGTCTAACCTACGGCTGAGGAACTACAATATGTGTATAAGCACAAGTTGTATATCAGGACTGTCTAACCTACGGCTGAGGAACTACAAATATGTGTATAAGCACAAGTTGTTGTATATCAGGACTGTCTAACCTACGGCTGAGGAACTACAAATATGTGTATAAGCACAAGTTGTTGTATATCAGGACTGTCTAACCTACGGCTGAGGAACTACAAATATGTGTATAAGCACAAGTTGTATATCAGGACTGTCTAACCTACGGCTGAGGAACTACAAATATGTGTATAAGCACAAGTTGTTGTATATCAGGACTGTCTAACCTACGGCTGAGGAACTACAAATATGTGTATAAGCACAAGTTGTTGTATATCAGGACTGTCTAACCTACGGCTGAGGAACTACAAATATGTGTATAAGCACAAGTTGTATATCAGGACTGTCTAACCTACGGCTGAGGAACTACAAATATGTGTATAAGCACAAGTTGTGTATATCAGGACTGTCTAACCTACGGCTGAGGAACTACAAATATGTGTATAAGCACAAGTTGTTGTATATCAGGACTGTCTAACCTACGGCTGAGGAACTACAAATATGTGTATAAGCACAAGTTGTTGTATATCAGGACTGTCTAACCTACGGCTGAGATACTACAAATATGTGTATAAGCACAAGTTGTTGTATATCAGGACTGTCTAACCTACGGCTGAGGAACTACAAATATGTGTATAAGCACAAGTTGTTGTATATCAGGACTGTCTAACCTACGGCTGAGGAACTACAAATATGTGTATAAGCACAAGTTGTATATCAGGACTGTCTAACCTACGGCTGAGGAACTACAAATATGTGTATAAGCACAAGTTGTTGTATATCAGGACTGTCTAACCTACGGCTGAGGAACTACAAATATGTGTATAAGCACAAGTTGTTGTATATCAGGACTGTCTAACCTACGGCTGAGGAACTACAAATATGTGTATAAGCACAAGTTGTATATCAGGACTGTCTAACCTACGGCTGAGGAACTACAAATATGTGTATAAGCACAAGTTGTTGTATATCAGGACTGTCTAACCTACGGCTGAGGAACTACAAATATGTGTATAAGCACAAGTTGTATATCAGGACTGTCTAACCTACGGCTGAGGAACTACAAATATGTGTATAAGCACAAGTTGTTGTATATCAGGACTGTCTAACCTACGGCTGAGGAACTACAAATATGTGTATAAGCACAAGTGTTGTATATCAGGACTGTCTAACCTACGGCTGAGGAACTACAAATATGTGTATAAGCACAAGTTGTTGTATATCAGGACTGTCTAACCTACGGCTGAGGAACTACAAATATGTGTATAAGCACAAGTTGTTGTATATCAGGACTGTCTAACCTACGGCTGAGGAACTACAAATATGTGTATAAGCACAAGTTGTTGTATATCAGGACTGTCTAACCTACGGCTGAGGAACTACAAATATGTGTATAAGCACAAGTTGTTGTATATCAGGACTGTCTAACCTACGGCTGAGGAACTACAAATATGTGTATAAGCACAAGTTGTGTATATCAGGACTGTCTAACCTACGGCTGAGGAACTACAAATATGTGTATAAGCACAAGTTGTTGTATATCAGGACTGTCTAACCTACGGCTGAGGAACTACAAATATGTGTATAAGCACAAGTTGTTGTATATCAGGACTGTCTAACCTACGGCTGAGGAACTACAAATATGTGTATAAGCACAAGTTGTTGTATATCAGGACTGTCTAAACTACGGCTGAGGAACTACAAATATGTGTATAAGCACAAGTTGTATATCAGGACTGTCTAACCTACGGCTGAGGAACTACAAAATGTGTATAAGCACAAGTTGTACTACAGGACTGTCTAACCTACGCTGAGGAACTACAAATTGTGTATAAGCACAAGTTGTATATCAGGACTGTCTAACCTACGGCTGAGGAACTACAAATATGTGTATAAGAACAAGTGTTGTATATCAGGACTGTCTAACCTACGGCTGAGGAACTACAAATATGTGTATAAGCACAAGTTGTATATCAGGACTGTCTAACCTACGGCTGAGGAACTACAAATATGTGTATAAGCACAAGTCGTTGTATATCAGGACTGTCTAACCTACGGCTGAGGAACTACAAATATGTGTATAAGCACAAGTTGTATATCAGGACTGTCTAACCTACGGCTGAGGAACTACAAATATGTGTATAAGCACAAGTTGTTGTATATCAGGACTGTCTAAACCTACGGATGAGGAACTACAATTATGTGTATAAGAACAAGTTGTTGTATATCAGGACTGTCTAACCTACGGGCTGAGGAACTTCAAATATGTGTATAAGCACAAGTTGTTGTATATCAGGACTGTCTAACCTACGGCTGAGGAACTACAAATATGTGTATAAGCACAAGTTGTTGTATATCAGGACTGTCTAACCTACGGCTGAGGAACTACAAATATGTGTATAAGCACAAGTTGTTGTATATCAGGACTGTCTAACCTACGGCTGAGGAACTACAAATATGTGTATAAGCACAAGTTGTTGTATATCAGGACTGTCTAACCTACGGCTGAGGAACTACAAATATGTGTATAAGCACAAGTTGTTGTATATCAGGACTGTCTAACCTACGGCTGAGGAACTACAAATATGTGTATAAGCACAAGTTGTATATCAGGACTGTCTAACCTACGGCTGAGGAACTACAAATATGTGTATAAGCACAAGTTGTTGTATATCAGGACTGTCTAACCTACGGCTGAGGAACTACAAATATGTGTATAAGCACAAGTTGTATATCAGGACTGTCTAACCTACGGCCGAGGAACTACAAATATGTGTATAAGCACAAGTTGTTGTATATCAGGACTGTCTAACCTACGGCCGAGGAACTACAAATATGTGTATAAGCACAAGTTGTTGTATATCAGGACTGTCTAACCTACGGCTGAGGAACTACAAATATGTGTATAAGCACAAGTTGTTGTATATCAGGACTGTCTAACCTACGGCTGAGGAACTACAAATATGTGTATAAGCACAAGTTGTTGTATATCAGGACTGTCTAACCTACGGCTGAGGAACTACAAATATGTGTATAAGCACAAGTTGTTGTATATCAGGACTGTCTAACCTACGGCTGAGGAACTACAAATATGTGTATAAGCACAAGTTGTTGTATATCAGGACTGTCTAACCTACGGCTGAGGAACTACAAATATGTGTATAAGCACAAGTTGTATATCAGGACTGTCTAACCTACGGCTGAGGAACTACAAATATGTGTATAAGCACAAGTTGTATATCAGGACTGTCTAACCTACGGCTGAGGAACTACAAATATGTGTATAAGCACAAGTTGTTGTATATCAGGACTGTCTAACCTACGACTGAGGAACTACAAATATGTGTATAAGCACAAGTTGTATATCAGGACTGTCTAACCTACGGCTGAGGAACTACAAATATGTGTATAAGCACAAGTTGTTGTATATCAGGACTGTCTAACCTACGGCTGAGGAACTACAAATATGTGTATAAGCACAAGTTGTATATCAGGACTGTCTAACCTACGGCTGAGGAACTACAAATATGTGTATAAGCACAAGTTGTTGTATATCAGGACTGTCTAACCTACGGCTGAGGAACTACAAATATGTGTATAAGCACAAGTTGTTGTATATCAGGACTGTCTAACCTACGGCTGAGGAACTACAAATATGTGTATAAGCACAAGTTGTATATCAGGACTGTCTAACCTACGGCTGAGGAACTACAAATATGTGTATAAGCACAAGTTGTTGTATATCAGGACTGTCTAACCTACGGCTGAGGAACTACAAATATGTGTATAAGCACAAGTTGTTGTATATCAGGACTGTCTAACCTACGGCTGAGGAACTACAAATATGTGTATAAGCACAAGTTGTATATCAGGACTGTCTAACCTACGGCTGAGGAACTACAAATATGTGTATAAGCACAAGTTGTTGTATATCAGGACTGTCTAACCTACGGCTGAGGAACTACAAATATGTGTATAAGCACAAGTTGTATATCAGGACTGTCTAACCTACGGCTGAGGAACTACAAATATGTGTATAAGCACAAGTTGTTGTATATCAGGACCTGCAGTTCCTCAGCCGTAGGTGACACAACATCCTTCACAGCTTTTCATTTGGTCAAATTGCCAAAACTAAGCACTGATGTTATTCAGAGAATCAGCAGTCTGTTTTCTTCAAGCAACAACTGCTTAAAGGGACAGTCTAGTATTAATTAAACTTTCATTATTCAGATAGGACTTTTAATTTTAATCAACTTTCCAATTTACTTTTATCATCAAATTTGCTTTTTTCTCTTGGTATTCTTAGTTTAAACTAAACATAGGTAGGCTCATGTGCCAATTTCTAAGCCTTTGAGGGCTGCCTCTTATCACAGGCTTTTTAAATCTCGTTTCAACACAAAGAAACAGAAAGTACACGTGGGCTATATAGATAACACTGTGTTCAGGCACAGGGGGTTATTTAAGATCTAGCACAAAACAATGCTAAATTTAAGACAATAGATATAAACAGTCACAGTCATTTGATCAGGGGGATGGAAGAAGGTTCCTAGATACAAGATAATCACAGAGGTAAAAAGTACATTAATATAACTGTGTTGGTTATGCAAAACAGGGGAATGGGTAATAAAGGGATTATCTATATTTTAAAACAATAACAATTCTATGGTAGGCTGTCCCTTTAAGTCATGAGAATGAAGGGGAACTGGATACTATTCTGTGTGCATGCCCAATCTACAGGGTAATAGGGACAATTGTGTATTCATGAGAATGAGGGAGAACCGGATATTATTGTGTGTGCCTGCCCTGTCTATAGGGTAACAGGGACAAGTGTTTAGTCATGAGAATGAGGGGGAACTGGATACTATTGTCTGTGCCTGCCCGGTCTATAGGGTAACAGGGACAAGTGTTTAGTCATGAGAATGAAGGGGAACTGGATACTATTGTGTGTGCCTGCCCGGTCTATAGGGTGACAGGGACAAGTGTTTAGTCATGAGAATGAAGGGGAACTGGATACTATTCTGTGTGCCTGCCCAGTCTATAGGGTGACAGGGACAAGTGTTTAGTCATGAGAATGAAGGAGAACTGGATACTATTCTGTGTGACTGCCCAGTCTATAGGGTAACAGGGACAAGTGTTTAGTCATGAGAATGAGGGGGAACTGGATACTATTGTCTGTGCCTGCCCGGTCTATAGGGTAACAGGGACAAGTGTTTAGTCATGAGAATGAGGGGGAACTGGATACTATTGTCTGTGCCTGCCCGGTCTATAGGGTAACAGGGACAAGTGTTTAGTCATGAAAATGAAGGGGAACTGGATACTATTCTGTGTGCCTGCCCAGTCTATAGGGTAACAGGGACAAGTGTTTAGTCATGAGAATGAAGGAGAACTGGATACTATTCTGTGTGCCTGCCCAGTCTATAGGGTAACAGGGACAAGTGTTTAGTCATGAGAATGAGGGGGAACTGGATACTATTGTGTGTGCCTGCCTGGTCTATAGGGTAACAGGGACAAGTGTTTAGTCATGAGAATGAAGGGGAACTGGATACTATTGTGTGTGCCTGCCCGGTCTATAGGGTAACAGGACAAGTGTTTAGTCATGAGAATGAAGGGGAACTGGATACTATTCTGTGTGCCTGCCCGGTCTATAGGGTAACAGGGACAAGCGTTTAGCCATGAGAATGAAGGGGAACTGGATACTATTCTGTGTGCCTGCCCGGTCTATAGGGTAACAGGGACAAGTGTTTAGCCATGAGAATGAAGGAGAACTGGATACTATTCTGTGTGCCTGCCCGGTCTATAGGGTAACAGGGACAAGCGTTTAGCCATGAGAATGAAGGGGAACTGGATACTATTCTGTGTGCCTGCCCGGTCTATAGGGTAACAGGGACAAGCGTTTAGCCATGAGAATGAAGGGGAACTGGATACTATTCTGTGTGCCTGTCCAGTCTATAGGGTAACAGGGACAAGTGTTTAGTCATGAGAATGAAGGGGAACTGGATACTATTGTCTGTGCCTGCCCGGTCTATAGGGTAACAGGACAAGCGTTTAGCCATGAGAATGAAGGGGAACTGGATACTATTGTCTGTGCCTGCCCGGTCTATAGGGTAACAGGGACAAGTGTGTAGTCATGAGAATGAGGGGGAACTGGATATTATTCTGTGTGCCTGCCCGGTTTATAGGGTAACAGGGACAATTGTGTTTTCATAAGAATGAAGGGGAACTGGATACTATTGTGTGTGCCTGCCCAGCCTATTGGGTAACAGGACAAGTGTTTAGTCATGAGAATGAGGGGGAACTGGATACTATTGTGTGTGCCTGCCCGGTCTATAGGGTAACAGGACAAGCGTTTAGTCATGAGAATGAGGGGGAACTGGATACTATTGTGTGTGCCTGCCCGGTCTATAGGGTAACAGGGACAAGCGTTTAGTCATGAGAATGAGGGGGAACTGGATACTATTGTGTGTGCCTGCCCGGTCTATAGGGTAACAGGGACAAGTGTGTAGTCATGAGAATGAGGGGGAACTGGATACTATTGTGGGTGCCTGCCCGGTCTATAGGGTAACAGGGACAAGTGTTTAGTCATGAGAATGAAGGGGAACTGGATATTATTGTGTGTGCCTGCCCGGTCTATAAGGTAACAGGGACAAGTGTTTAGTCATGAGAATGAAGGGGAACTGGATATTATTGTGTGTGCCTGCCCGGTCTATAAGGTAACAGGGACAAGTGTTTAGTCATGAGAATGAAGGGGAACTGGATACTATTGTCTGTGCCTGACCGGTCTATAGGGTAACAAGGACAATTGTGTAGTCATGAGAATAAGGGGGAACTGGATACTATTCTGTGCGCCTGCCCGGTCTATAGGGTAACAGGGACAAGTGTGTAGTCATGAGAATGAAGGAGAACTGGATACTATTGTGTGTGCCTGCCCAATCTATAGGGTAACAGGGACAAGTGTTTAGTCATGAGAATAAGGGGGAACTGGATACTATTGTCTGTGCCTGCCCGGTCTATAGGGTAACAGGGACAAGTGTGTAGTCATGAGAATGAAGGAGAACTGGATACTATTGTCTGTGCGCCTGCCCGGTCTATAGGGTAACAGGGACAAGTGTGTAGTCATGAGAATGAGGGGGAACTGGATACTTTTGCGTGTGCCTGCCCGGTCTATAGGGTAACAGGGACAAGTGTTTAGTCATGAGAATGAAGGAGAACTGGATACAATACGGTGTGCCTGCCCGGTCTATAGGGTAACAGGATACTATTCTGTGTGCCTGCCCGGTCTATAGGATAACAGGAACAAGTGTTTAGTCACCTCTGTCAGAAAGATCTTCATGGAAAGAGAGTCGATTAGAGTTCCTAAGAATGGTACCCTCGTCTGTGGAATTAACAAGCTCTTTCCCAGATTTACCTTCCACCTGTGGGTTCTCAGGAAGGAAAGGACAAGATCGGTATGAGACTTTGCTAGTTGGTAAGAGGACGCCTGGATCAGAATATCGTCCAGATACAGCGCCACCGCAACGTCCCGCGGTCTTAGAACTGCCAGAAGAGACCCCAGAACCTTTGTGAAAATTTATGGGAGCCGTGGCCAGACCGAATGGAAGGGCCACGAACTGGCAATGTTTGTCCAGAAAGGCGAATCTCAGGAATTTGTGATGATCTTTGTGGATGGGAACATGAAGATATGCATCTTTTAGATCCACGGTAGTCATAAATTGACCCTCCTGGATCAATGGAAGAACGGTACGAATAGTCTCCATCTTGAAAGATGGGACTCTGAGAAACTTGTTTAGACTCTTGAGATCTAAGATAGGTCTGAAAGTTCCCTCCTTTTTGGGAACTACAAACAGATTTGAATAAAATCCCTGTCCCTGAGTTGGAACAGGACAGATTACCCCCATGGAAGAGAGATCTTCTACACAGTGTAAGAACGCCTCTCTTTATCTGGTCTACAGACAATCGAGAAAGAAGGAATCTTCCTCTGGGGGAAGTGTTTCTTTACTCCAGTTTGTATCCCTGAGACACTATATCTATTGCCCAGGGATCTTAAACGTCTCTTATCCAAGCCTGGACGAAGAATGATAGTCTGCCCCCTACTAGATCCGGTCCCGGATCAGGGGCAATCCCTTCATGCTGACTTGGGTGAAGCAACGTGTTTTTTGGACTGCTTGCCCTTGTTCCAAGCCTGATTGGGTCTCCACGTGGACTTGGGTTGGGAATAGCCCCCATCCTGCTTAGTGGAAGAGGAAGAGGGGATTCCCTTGAAATTCCGAAAGGAACGAAAATTACTCTGTCGACTCCTCTGTTTGTGTTTCTTATCCTGTGGGAGGAGGTGACCCTTGCCTCCCGTGATGTCAGAAATAATTTCTCTTAAGTCAGGACCAAACAAGGTCTTTCCCTTATAAGGGATAGCTAAAAGCTTAGTTTTGGATGACACATCCGCAGACCAGGATTTCAGCCACAAGGCTCTACGCGCTAAGATTGAAAATCCTGAGCTCTTAGCCGCCAATTTGGTAATTTGCAGAGAAGCATCTGTCACAAAAGAATTGGCCAACGTAAGGGCTTTAATTCTATCCTGTATCTCTTCCAAAGAAGTCTCAGTTTTAAGAGATTCCTCCAGGGCATCAAACCAATAAGCAGCCGCAGTGGTAACCGTGACGATGCAGGCCGTCGGTTGCAAAAGTAACCCTTGATGAACATAAAGTTTCTTAAGGAGACCCTCTAATTTCTTATCCATAGGGTCCTTAAAGGCACAACTATCCTCAATAGGGATAGTAGTTCGTTTAGCCAAAGTGGAAATAGCACCTTCCACCTTAGGTACCGTCTGCCAAAAATCCCTGATAGCATCCGCTAGGGGATAGATCTTCCTAAAAACGGGAGGAGAGAATGGCATACCTGGTCTCTCCCATTCCTAAGCAATAATTTCCAAAGTTCTTTTGGGAACTAGAAAAACATCTAAATAAGAAGGAACTTCTAGATATCTGTCCAACTTACTCAATTTTTCTGGAGGAACCACGATTGAATCGCAGTCGTCCAGAGTCACCAAAACCTCCTTCAATAACAGGCGGAGGTGTTCCAGCTTAAACCGGAAAGACACTACTACTGAATCTGTGGGTAGCAGGGCGCTATCTGATTCAGAAATTTCACCTTCAGATAAGGGCTCCAATTCCGATCCCTGTGATGGCATATCTGATATCGCCATTAAAGCATCCGAAGTCGTATTAGCCACGAGGTCGTCCTTCCTCCTGCGTTTGCCTTGCAGGACGGGAAAGGCAGACAACGCTTCAGAAAGTGTAGAGGACATGACTGCAGCTATGTCCTTTAGTGTAAACTGCGGAGGTACTGGACTGCACCTGGGCAGGCGTTAGGGACTGGGACGCTTGGGGAGAAAGATGCGGCATACTCCGATTCTCATCGGTAGAACCCTGAGAAGCATCCGCTTTTGTTAAATCTTTATCAAAAAACATTTGTTCTCTGAACTGTAAAGCCCTCTCAGTACACGAGGGACAAAAAGTAATAGGAGGTTCAACATTTGCATTCAAACATAGTGAACATGTAACACTCATATCATCATCCATGGTAGCAATTAAACAAAACAGACTTGGTCGTGAATTGCAAACTAATGTGTTAAATAAAGACCTCTGAATGAAGCGTGCAGCTGTGCCTTTAAAATTAAATCCCAAAGTTACAGCACTCACACAGAAACCAAATTAAAACTGAGACATCAGAGGAATATAAAATGTATAAACAAGTATTTTTTCCTTTTTAACACAGGCCCGTAAAACTAAGCCGCCTCTGCCGCCTCAACAGCTCTGCTGAGGCGCCTACCTTCCCCCTCGATGTCCTCTCCGCTGCAATATACTCTGCCTAAGACCGCTTGCTCTTTAACATAAAACCATGCGGTCCCGGCAGTCAGTGAGACTCTGATCTCTCTCTCACCCACACTGCGTATGTCAGATTATAGCCGCGCGGCTTCCAGAGCGCGGGAGAAAAACTCTGCCCTTTGTGGGCGTCAACCAACTCTTAGCATCTGTCCCTCAAGAAACCGTGAGCCATATGTCGCTGCGAGAGAAGCTGCAAATATCATGTGGTCTGGCCCCAATAAAATTGCTTTCTTCCCATGCCAGCTATTTGAAAGTAACGCACACACCGGATCGCCGGATCCCCATACCCCAGCGTCAGCCCAAAGTCCAACTGCGCTCCCACATATCAATATAAATGTGTCCTGAGCGTCCCTGTCTATCCTCCCCCACCGCATCCTCCATAACACCTGTAGAGAGGCCCTGAGGAAAATTAGGGAGTCACAGAAATAAAGGCTGCAGCGATTCCTGAGTTAAAGCTGTCCCAGAAAATAAGAGCTGCATATACCTTGGTGCTGATCGACAGCATGAACCGTCCCACAGCTATGAAGAAGTCTTCATTACCTTCTTGCCATTCTGTGGAGACATACATGGCCTTAGTTAGAATTGCTAAGAACATATTAAGAAGGGCAGCACACAGTATGGGAGGCGCAGTGAGAAATTAATCCCACCAGTTACCAATGCTTTAAAGCCACCTGTAGCTCTGCTAACAAGAGGCTGACCAGGTCCTGGCTACACACTGAAATAAAATAGTACTCACTGGCACCATTTAAAAATAAAAAATGCTTGATTGAAGAAACTAAACTAACACCTCACTTTACCTCTTCCTATTTCTAACACAGGCAAAGAGAATGACTGGGTTGGGAGGGAAGGGAGGAGCTATTTATACAGCTCTGCTGTGGTGCTCTTTGACCAGGAGGCGTAATCCCATAAGTAAGGATGAAATCCGTGGACTCGTCGTATCTTGAAAAAGAAATATGCACTGACCTAATGACCTTACACAACTTTGTATCATCTGCAAAAAACAAAATTTATGCTTACCTGATAAATTTCTCTCTCTTGTGGTGTATCCAGTCCACGGGTTCATCCATTACTTGTGGGATATTCTCCTTCCCAACAGGAAGTTGCAAGAGGACACCCACAGCAGAGCTGTCTATATAGCTCCTCCCCTAACCCCCACCTCCAGTCATTCGACCGAAGACAAGTAAGAAAAAGGAGAAACTATAGGGTGCAGTGGTGACTGTAGTTTAAAAAATAAAAACACCTGCCTTAAAGTGACAGGGCGGGCCGTGGACTGGATACACCACAAGAGAAAGAAATTTATCAGGTAAGCATAAATTTTGTTTTCTCTTGTAATGTGTATCCAGTCCACGGGTTCATCCATTACTTGTGGAATACCAATACCAAAGCTTTAGGACACGGATGAAGGGAGGGACAAGGCAGGAACTTAAACTGAAGGAACCACTGCCTGTAAGACCTTTCTCCCAAGAATAGCCTCTGAGGAAGCAAAAGTATCAAATATGTAGAATTTAGAAAAAGTATGAAGCGAAGACCAAGTCGCCGCCTTACAAATCTGTTCAACAGAGGCCTCATGTTTAAAAGCCCATGTGGAAGCTACCGCTCTAGTAGAATGAGCTGTAATTCTTTCAGGAGGCTGCTGGCCAGCAGTCTCATAAGCTAAACGGATTATGCTTCTTAGCCAAAAAGAAAGAGAAGTTGCCGAAGCCTTTTGGCCTTTCCTCTTTCCAGAGTAGACAACAAACAATGCAGATGTTTGAATGGACCTTGGAGTAGAAGGTCCTGCCTCAGCGGCAGAGTCCATGGTGGGAAGGATGACATGTCCACCAGATCTGCATACCAAGTCCTGCGTGGCCACGCAGGTGCTAACAAAATCACTGAAGCTCTCTCCTGCTTGATCTTGGCAATCAGACGAGGGAGGAGAGGAAATGGTGGAAACACATAAGCCAGGCTGAAGGACCAGGGCACTGCTAGAGCATCTATCAGCGTTGCCTGGGGATCCCTTGACCTGGACCTGTAACGAGGAAGCTTGGTGTTCTGACGAGACGCCATCAGATCCAGTTCTGGTTTGCCCCATAGTTGAATCAGCTGGGCAAATACCTCCGGATGGAGCTCCCACTACACCGGATGAAAAGTCTGCCGACTTAGAAAGTCCGCCTCCCAGTTCTCTACTCCTGGGATATGGATAGCAGATAGATGGCAAGAGTGAACCTTCGCCCATAGAATTATCTTGGAAACTTCCATCATTGCCAGGGGACTCCTTGTTCCCCCCTGATGGTTGATATAGGCTACAGTCGTTATATTGTCCGACTGAAATCTGATGAATCTGACCGCAGCTAGCGGAGGCCAAGCCTGAAGAGCATTGAATATCGCTCCGAGTTCCAGAATGTTTATCGGAAGGAGAGCTTCCTCCTGAGTCCACGAACCCTGAGCCTTCAGGTAGCTCCAGACCGCACCCCAGCCCAGAAGGCTGGCATCTCTCGTCACTATAGTCCACTCTGGCCTGCGGAAACTCATTCCCCTGGACAGGTGGACCCGAGATAACCACCAGAGAAGAGAATCCCAGGTCTTTTGATCCAGATTTAACAGAGGAGACAAATCTGTGTAGTCCCCATTCCACTGATTGAGCATACAAAGTTGCAGTGGTCTGAGATGTAGGCGGGCAAACGGAACTATGTCCATTGCCGCTACCATTAGGCCGATCATTTCCATACACTGAGCCACTGACGGCCGAGAAGTGGAATGAAGAACACGGCAGGAAGTTAGAAGCTTTGATATCCTGACCTCCGTCAGAAAAATCTTAATTTCTACTGAATCTATAAGAGTTCCTAGGAAGGAAACTCTTGTGAAGGGAGAAACAGAACTCTTTTCTCTGTTCACTTTCCACCCGTGAGACCTCAGAAAGGCCAGAACAATGTCCGTATGGGACTTGGCGATTTGAAAAGTCGACGCCTGAATCAGAATGTTGTCTAGGTAAGGAGTCACCGCTATGCCCCGCGGCCTTAGGACCGCCAGAAGGGACCCTAGCACCTTTGTAAAGACTCTTGGCGCCGTGGCTAACCCGAAAGGAAGAGCCACAAACTGGTAATACCTGTCTAGGAAGGCGAACCTTAGGAACTGATGATGCTCTCTGTGAATCGGAATGTGGAGATAAGCATCCTTTGAGTCCACGGTAGTCATATTGACCCTCCTGGATCATAGGGAGGATGGTTCGGATTGTCTCCATTTTGAAGGATGGGACCCTGAGAAATTTGTTTAGTATCTTGAGATCCAAGATTGGTCTGAAAGTTCCCTCTTTTTTGGGAACTATAAACAGGTTTGAATAGAAACCCTGTCCCTGTTCCTCTCTTGGAACTGGATGGATCACTCCCATAACCAGTAGGTCTTGAACGCAACGTAAGAATGCCTCTCTCTTTATCTGGTTTGCAGATAATTGTGAGAGATGAAATCTCCCCTTTGGAGATGACCCTTTGAATTCCAGAAGATAACCCTGGGAAACAATCTCTAGTGCCCAGGGATCCTGGACGTCTCTTGCCCAAGCCTGGGCGAAGAGAGAAAGTCTGCCCCCTACTAGATCCAGTCCCGGATCGGGGGCTACCCCTTCATGCTGTCTTAGGGGCAGCAGCAGGCTTCTTGGCCTGCTTCCCTTTGTTCCAAGTCTGGTTAGGTCTCCAGACTGGTTTGGACTGGGCGAAATTTCCCTCTTGTTTTGCATTAGAGGAAGCCGAAGCTGCGCCACTCTTGAAGTTTCGAAAGGAACGAAAATTATTCTGCTTGGTCCTTAATTTACTGGACCTATCCTGAGGAAGGGCATGACCCTTTCCTCCAGTAATGTCAGAGATGATCTCCTTCAGGCCAGGCCCGAATAGGGTCTGTCCCTTGAAGGGGATGTTAAGAAGCTTAGACTTTGAAGTAACGTCTGCTGACCAGAACTTAAGCCATAGCGACCTGCGCGCCAGAATGGCAAAACCTGAATTCTTAGCCGTTAGCTTGGTTAAATGAAAAACGGCGTCAGAAATAAAGGAATTAGCTAACTTAAGAGCTTTAATCCTGTCTAAAATATCATCTAACGGGGTCTCCACCTGTAGAGCCTCCTCAAGAGACTCGAACCAAAAAGCCGCTGCAGCAGTAACTGGGGCAATGCATGCAAGAGGCTGGAGAATGAAACCTTGATGTATAAAAAATTTCTTAAGGAGACCCTCCAATTTTTTATCCATAGGATCTAGGAAAGCACAACTGTCCTCGACGGGGATAGTTGTACGCTTAGCTAGGGTAGAGACTGCTCCCTCCACCTTAAGGACCGTCTGCCACGAGTCCCATATGGCGGCATCTATGGGAAACATCTTTTTAAAAGCAGGAGGGGGAGAGAACGGCACACCTGGTCTATCCCATTCCTTAGTAATAATTTCCGAAAACCTCTTAGGGACTGGAAAAACATCAGTGTAAACAGGCACTGCAAAGTATTTGTCCATCTTACACAATTTCTCTGGAACTACAATGGGTTCACAGTCATCCAGAGTCGCTAAAACCTCCCTAAGCAATAAGCGGAGGTGTTAGAGCTTAAATTTAAATGCTGTCATTTCAGAATCAGACTGAAGCAACGCCTTCCCTGAATCTGAAATGTCACCCACAGATAGAAGCTCTCCTGCCTCAGCTTCTGAGCATTGTGATGGTATATCGGACACAGGTATTAAAGCATCAGAAAGCTCTGTATTAGTTCTGGCCCCAGAGCTGTCTCGCTTTCCTTGTAACCCTGGCAGTTTGGACAATACCTCTGAGAGGGTAGCATTCTTAACTGCCGCCATGTCCTGTAAGGTAAAAGAATTAGACGCGTTAGATGTACTAGGCGTCACTTGAGCGGGAGTTATAGGTTCTGACACATGGGGAGAGTTAGATGGCATAATCTCCCTTTTTTCAGTCAGAGAATCCTCTGGAGATAAATCTTTAAGCGCCATAATATGGTCTATATATAGAAATTTCAGAACATTTGGTACACATTCTAAGAGGGGGTTCCACAATGGCTTCCAAACATATTGAACAAGGAGTTTCCTCTATGTCAAACATGTTTAACAGACTGGTAATGAGACAAGCAAGCTTGGAAAACACTTTAATAAAGGTGAAACAGCAATTAAACAAAAACGTTACTGTGCCTTTAAGAGAAAAAAACTAGCACTTAAACTGCAAAACAATGTAAAAATATAGTAACGTCTTCGAAATTTTTACAGTGTGTGTAAGGGACTAAAGCAACATTGAACCCACTTGCAAATGGATGGTTAACCCCTTAGCCCCCAAACCGGATTGAAAAACGTCAACCACCTGTAAAAAACAGTTTAGCACCTTGCCACAGCTCTGCTGAGGCTCCTACCTGCCCTCAAATACGATTTGGTGAAGAAATAAACCCTTTATAATGGTCCTCAGATGCCAAAGGACTCTTCTAGGGAAGCTGGATGTCTCAGTCTGAATTAAAACTGCGCAACTAGAGCGCTAAAATAGGCCCCTCCCACCATGTACTGGATGTCAGAGGGGCCTTAAGAAAAACATAATTTATGCTTACCTGATAAATTTATTTCTCTTGTAGTGTATCCAGTCCACGGATCATCCATTACTTGTGGGATATTCTCCTTCCCAACAGGAAGTTGCAAGAGGATCACCCACAGCAGAGCTGCTATATAGCTCCTCCCCTCACTGCCATATCCAGTCATTCGACCGAAACAAGCCGAGAAAGGAGAAACCATAGGGTGCAGTGGTGACTGTAGTTTAATTAAAATTTAGACCTGCCTGAAAAGGACAGGGCGGGCCGTGGACTGGATACACTACAAGAGAAATAAATTTATCAGGTAAGCATAAATTATGTTTTCTCTTGTTAAGTGTATCCAGTCCACGGATCATCCATTACTTGTGGGATACCAATACCAAAGCTAAAGTACACGGATGATGGGAGGGACAAGGCAGGAACTTAAACGGAAGGAACCACTGCCGGTAGAACCTTTCTCCCAAAAACAGCCTCCGAAGAAGCAAAAGTATCAAATTTGTAAAAAGTATGAAGGGAAGACCAAGTTGCAGCCTTGCAAATCTGTTCAACAGAGGCCTCATTTTTAAAGGCCCAGGTGGAAGCCACAGCTCTAGTAGAATGAGCTGTAATCCTTTCAGGAGGCTGCTGTCCAGCAGTCTCATAGGCTAAACGGATTATACTCTGAAGCCAAAAAGAAAGAGGTTGCCGAGGCCTTCTGACCTCTCCTCTGTCCAGAGTAAACAACAAACAGGTTAGATGTTTGGCGAAAATCTTTAGTAGCCTGTAAGTAAAACTTCAAGGCACGGACTACGTCTAGATTATGCAAAAGACGTTCCTTCTTTGAAGAAGGATTAGGACATAATGATGGAACAACAATCTCTTGATTGATATTCTTGTTAGAAACCACCTTAGGTAAAAACCCAGGTTTTGTACGCAGAACAACTTTATCTGAATGAAAGATCAGATAAGGAGAATCACAATGTAAGGCAGATAACTCCGAGACTCTTCGAGCCAAGGAAATAGCCATCAGAAAAAGAAATTTCCATGAAAGAAGTTTGATATCAATAGAATGAAGGGGTTCAAACCGAACCCCTTGAAGAACTTTAAGAACCAAGTTTAAGCTCCATGGAGGAGCAACAGGTTTAAACACAGGCTTAATTCTAACTAAAGCCTGACAAAATGCCTGAACGTCTGGAACTTCTGCCAGACGCTTGTGTAAAAGAATAGACAGAGCAGAAATCTGTCCCTTTAAAGAACTAGCTGATAATCCTTTGTCCAAACCCTCTTGGAGGAAGGACAATATCCTAGGAATCCTAACCCTACTCCCATGAGTAATTCTTGGATTCACCCCAATGAAGATATTTACGCCATATCTTGTGGTAAATTTTCCTGGTGACAGGCTTTCGTGCCTGTATTAAGGTATCAATTACTGACTCGGAGAAGCCACGCTTTGATAGGATCAAGCGTTCAATCTCCATGCAGTCAGTCTCAGAGAAAGTAGATTAGGATGATTGAAAGGACCTTGTATTAGAAGGTCTTGTCTCAGAGGCAGAGTCCATGGTGGAAAGGATGACATGTCCACTAGGTCTGCATACCAGGTCCTGCGTGGCCACGCAGGCGCTATCAATATCACCGATGCTCTTTCCTGTTTGATTTTGGCAATCAGACGAGGGAGCAGAGGAAACGGTGGAAACACATAAGCCAGATTGAAGAACCAAGGCGCTGCTAGAGCATCTATCAGTGCCGCTTCTGGGTCCCTGGACCTGGATCCGTAACAAGGAAGCTTGGCGTTCTGGCGAGACGCCATGAGATCCAATTCTGGTTTGCCCCAACGGAGAACCAATTGAGCAAACACCTCCGGATGGAGTTCCCATTCCCCCGGATGAAAAGTCTGACGACTTAGAAAATCCGCCTCCCAGTTCTCTACACCTGGGATATGGATCGCTGACAGGTGGCAAGAGTGAGTCTCTGCCCTGCGAATTATCTTGGAGACTTCTGACATCGCTAGGGAACTCCTGGTTCCCCCTTGATGGTTGATGTAAGCCACAGTCGTGATGTTGTCCGACTGAAATCTGATGAACCTCAGTGTTGCTAGCTGAGGCCAAGCCAGAAGAGCATTGAATATTGCTCTTAACTCCAGAATATTTATTGGGAGGAGTTTCTCCTCCTGAGTCTATGAACCCTGAGCCTTCAGGGAGTTCCAGACTGCACCCCAACCTAGAAGGCTGGCATCTGTTGTTACAATTGTCCAATCTGGTCTGCGAAAGGTCATACCCTTGGACAGATGGGCCCGAGATAACCACCAGAGAAGAGAATCTCTGGTTTCCTGATCCAGATTTAGTAGAGGGGACAAATCTGTGTAATCCCCATTCCACTGACTGAGCATGCATAATTGCAGCGGTCTGAGATGCAGGCGCGCGAATGGCACTATGTCCATCGCCGCTACCATTAAGCCGATTACTTCCATGCACTGAGCCACGTGGGGCGCGGAATGGAGTGAAGAACACGGCAAACATTTAGAAGTTTTGATAACCTGGACTCCTTCAGGTAAATTTTCATTTCTACAGAATCTATTAGAGTCCCTAGGAAGGAAACCTTCGTGAGAGGAGATAGAGAACTCTTTTCTTCGTTCACTTTCCACCCATGCGACCTCAGGAATGCCAGAACTATCTCTGTATGAGATTTGGCAATTTGAAAGCTTGACGCCTGTATCAGGATATTGTCCAGGTAAGGAGCCACCGCTATGCCTCGCGGTCTTAGGACCGCCAGAAGTGAGCCCAGAACCTTTGTAAAAATTCTTGGGGCTGTAGCCAACCCGAATGGAAGAGCAACAAATTGGTAATGCCTGTCTAGAAAGGCAAACCTCAGGAACTGATGATGATTCTTGTGAATCGGAATGTGAAGGTAGGCATCCTTTAAGTCCACTGTGGTCATGTACTGACCCTCTTGGATCATGGGTAAAATGGTTCGAATAGTTTCCATCTTGAATGACGGAACTCTGAGGAATTTGTTTAGGATCTTTAAATCCAAAATTGGTCTGAAGGTTCCCTCTTTTTTGGGAACCACAAACAGATTTGAATAAAACCCCTGTCCTTGTTCCGTCCGCGGAACAGGATGGATCACTCCCATTACAAGGAGATCTTGTACGCATCTTAGGAATGCCTCTTTCTTTATCTGGTTTGCAGATAATCTTGAAAGGTGAAATCTCCCTTGTGGAGGAGAAGCTTTGAAGTCCAGAAGATATCCCTGAGATATGATCTCCAACGCCCAGGGATCCTGAACATCTCTTGCCCACGCCTGGGCGAAGAGAGAGAGTCTGCCCCCTACTAGATCCGTTGTCGGATAGGGGGCCGCTCCTTCATGCTGTCTTAGAGGCAGCAGCAGGCTTTCTGGCCTGCTTGCCCTTGTTCCAGGACTGGTTAGGTTTCCAGGCCTGTTTGGATTGAGCAAAAGTTCTCTCTTGTTTTGAAGCAGAGGAAGTTGATGCTGCACCTGCCTTGAAATTTCGAAAGGCACGAAAATTTGACTGTTTGGCCTTTGATTTGGCCCTGTCCTGAGGAAGGGTATGACCCTTACCTCCAGTAATGTCAGCAATAATTTCTTTCAAACCAGGCCCGAATAAGGTCTGCCCCTTGAAAGGAATGTTGAGTAATTTAGACTTTGAAGTCACATCAGCTGACCAGGATTTGAGCCATAGCGCCCTACGCGCCTTGATGGCGAATCCAGAATTCTTAGCCGTTAGTTTAGTCAAATGAACAATGGCATCAGAAACAAAGGAGTTAGCTAGCTTAAGAGTTCTAAGCTTGTCAACAATTTCAGTCAATGGAGCTGTATGGATGGCCTCTTCCAGGGCCTCAAACCAGAATTCCGCCGCAGCAGTGACAGGCGCAATGCATGCAAGGGGCTGTAAAATAAAACCTTGTTGAATAAACATTTTCTTAAGGTAACCCTCTAATTTTTTATCCATTGGATCTGAAAAAGCACAACTGTCCTCAACCGGGATAGTGGTACGCTTTGCTAAAGTAGAAACTGCTCCCTCCACCTTAGGGACAGTCTGCCATAAGTCCCGTGTAGTGGCATCTATTGGAAACATTTTTCTAAATATAGGAGGTGGGGAAAATGGCACACCGGGCCTATCCCACTCCTTACTAATAATTTCTGTAAGCCTTTTAGGTATTGGAAAAACATCAGTACTCACCGGCACTGCATAGTATTTATCCAGCCTACACAATTTCTCTGGCACTGCAATTGTGTCACAGTCATTCAGAGCAGCTAATACCTCCCCAAGCAATACACGGAGGTTCTCAAGCTTAAATTTAAAATTAGAAATCTCTGAATCAGGTCTCCCCGATTCAGAGACGTCACCCACAGACTGAAGCTCTCTGTCCTCAGGTTCTGCATATTGTGACGCAGTATCAGACATGGCTCTTACAGCATCTACGCGCTCTGTATCTCGTCTAACCCCAGAGCTATCGGGCTTGCCTCTCAATTCAGGCAATCTGGATAATACCTCTGACAGGGTATTATTCATGATTGCAGCCATGTCCTGCAAAGTAATCGCTATGGGCGTCCCTGATGTACTTGGCGCCATATTAGCGTGCGTCCCTTGAGCGGGAGGTGAAGGGTCCGACACGTGGGGAGAGTTAGTCGGCATAACTTCCCCCTCGACAGACCCCTCTGGTGACAATTCTTTTATAGATAAAGACTGATCTTTACTGTTTAAGGTGAAATCAATACATTTAGTACACATTCTCCTATGGGGCTCCACCATGGCTTTTAAACATAATGAACAAGTATCCTCTGTTTCAGACATGTTTGTACAGACTAGCAATGAGACTAGCAATCTTGGAAAACACTTTAAAGCAAGTTAACAAGCAATATAAAAAAACGTTACTGTGCCTTTAAGAGAAACAAATTTTGACAAAATTTGAAATAACAGTGAAAAAAGGCAGTTACACTAACAAAATTTTTACAGTGTATGTAACAAGTCAGCAGAGCATTGCACCCACTTTCAAATGGTATGATTAACCCCTTAATAACAAAAACAGAATAAAAAATGACAAAAACGTTTTTTAAACACAGTCACAACAACTGGCACAGTCTACTGTGATTGTTACCCTCCTCAAACATGACTTTGAAGCCTTTTGAGCCCTTCAGAGATGTCCTATATCATGCAGAGGGAAGCTGAATGTCTCTGTCAGTATTTTTAGCTACACAGAAAAGCACTAAAATAGGCCCTTCCCACTCATATTGCAACAGTTGAAAGCCTGTTACTAGGCAAAAATCGATTAACATGCCAGGAAACGTTTTATATTACACTTTTATAAGAGTATGTATCTCTGTTAATAAGCCTGATACCAGTCGCTATCACTGCATTTAAGGCTTAACTTACATTAATCCGGTATCAGCAGCATTTTTCTAGCAAATTCCATCCCTAGAAATATGTTAACTGCACATACTTTATTGCAGGAAAACCTGCACGTTATTCGCCCTCTGAAGTTACCTCACTCCTCAGAATATGTGAGAACAGCAATGGATCTTAGTTACTTCTGCTAAGATCATAGAAATCACAGGCAGATTCTTCTTCTAATGCTGCCTGAGATGAAACAGTACACTCTGGTACCATTTAAAAATAAACTTTTGATTTAAGTTAAAAAACTAACTATAATACACCACTCTCCTCTTACTACGTCCATCTTTGTTGAGAGTTGCAAGAGAATGACTGGATATGGCAGTGAGGGGAGGAGCTATATAGCAGCTCTGCTGTGGGTGATCCTCTTGCAACTTCCTGTTGGGAAGGAGAATATCCCACAAGTAATGGATGATCCGTGGACTGGATACACTTAACAAGAGAAATACTCCTAGGAGTATCTGACTAGCCATGTGGAAAACTAGGCCCCAAATAAAGATTTATCTCCCTCAGAGAAAAAACGTTCTAGTTATGAAAACATGTAAACGTTTTGACACTAAATAATATTAACATGAGTATTACCCTGTTTTGTAAGCATGATCCCAGTCGTTAAATCACTGCATCAAGCTTACCTCAAATACACAAGGCTCTGTCAGCATTTTCTAGAACTTAGTCATCTCTCTAGAAAGAAAAATACTGAACATACCTCAAAGCAGGTAATCTGCAGACCGTTCCCCCAACTGAAGTATTCCCATACACTTCAGTTATGTGTGAGAACAGCAATGGACCTTAGTTACAAACCGCTAAGATCATCAACCTCCAGGCAGAATTCTCTAACTTCTGCCTGAGAGTAAAACAGTACAACGCCGGTACCGTTTAAAAATAACAAACTTTTGATTGAAGGTAAAACTACACTAAGTCACCACATATCTCTTGATACTTCCCTTGTCGAGAGTTGCAAGAGAATGACTGGAGGTGGGGGTTAGGGGAGGATCTATATAGACAGCTCTGCTGTGGGTGTCCTCTTGCAACTTCCTGTTGAGAAGGAGAATATCCCACAAGTAATGAATGAACCCGTGGACTGGATACACCTTACAAGAGAAATAGAGATGTTGCTATTTAATCCTTGCTCCAAGTCTGATCCCTGGGGGACTCCACTGATTACCTTTGTCCAATCTGAGTACAATCCGTTTACTACTACTCGTAGCTCCCTGTCTTTTATCCAGTTATTTATCCATGAACTAACATTTTCAGCTATTTCCAGTCCCTTAATTTTGTACATTAATCTCTCATGTGGCACAGTATCAAACGCCTTTGCAAAATCCAAGTATATCATATCAACCGATTCCCCTTTTTTCTATTTTTTACGTACTTCCTCATAGAATCTAATTAGATTAGTTTGACATGATCTATTTCTCATAAAACCATGCTGATTTGAACTCATAGGGGCCGATTTACCAAATGGCGGTGCGGACATGATTCGTTGTAGCAAATCATGTCCGCCCGACATCGCTGAATGCCAACAGCGTATTCTGGTGAAATGCCGACAGCGTATAAACTGCTTGTGCAATGCCCCCCCCCCCTGCAGATTCGCGGCCAATTGGCCGCTAGCAGGGTGTGTCAATTAATCCGATCATATATGATCAGGTTGATTGCTGTCCGCAGCCTCAGAGGTGGTGGACTAGTTAAGTAGCAGCATTCTTAAGGCCGCTGCTTCTTAACTGCTGTTTTGGTATCAGGGGCCATTCGGCCCTTGATAAATCGGCCCCATAATCATTTATACACTAATATACTCATCATAATCCTGTGTAATCCCTTCAAGTATCTTCCCCACTTTTGATGTCAGACTAACTGGTCTATAGCTTCCTGGATCAGCCCTGCTTCCCTTTTTAAAGAGTGGCACCACATAAGCTTTACGCCAATCCTGGGGTACTATGCCTGAGGATAATATACAGTGTCCATTTTAAGACATTCTTTTTCCCTCCTCCATTATTTTAAACCCCATCCTTTCTGCTTCATGCTGCATCCTGTGTCCTCCCTGCACTATGCTGCCTCCTCTGCCCTCCCTGCACTATGCTGCCTCCTCTGTCCTCCCTGCACTATGCTGCCTCCTGTACCCTCCCCTCCTCCATGCTGCCTCCTCTGCTCTCACTTCTTATTTCCCTTTTATATTATCCAGTTTTTCCCTGATATCCTCTAGAGATAACCCAGTTAATGGTATGGGCTTGAATGTTCTAGTTTGTTTCAAGGTAAATCCCATTGGATCCTCTTGTGTATAAAGAAGAAAATAACTGGTTTAGTACCTCAGCCTTCTCCCTGCTAATCATGCTATCCCTTCACACATTTTATTGTGCCTATATTTTCCTACTTAGATATTGTGTTATTTATATACTTAAAAAAACTTCTAGGGTTTGACTTAGAATCTTTTGCAATTACTCTTTCATTTTCAATTGTCAAAACTGACGTTTGTTTGAGGGGGATAATGGTCTGAGGCTGTTTTCAGGGTTTAGGTGATGCTCCTTAGTTCCAGTGAAGGGTCATCTTAAAAGGGACAGCCTACTTTATTTTTTTTTTATTGTTTAAAAAGCAAAATGCCTTTAATACCTATTCCCCAGCTTTGCATAACCGTTGCCCGTTACCAAGCCCTGCAGGCCAGGCCACCCCTTATCTCAGTGCCTTTTTTTTTTAAAAAAAAACAGAATTTATGTTTACCTGATAAATTTCTTTCTCCAACGGTGTGTCCGGTCCACGGCGTCATCCTTACTTGTGGGATATTCTCTTCCCCAACAGGAAATGGCAAAGAGCCCAGCAAAGCTGGTCACATGATCCCTCCTAGGCTCCGCCTACCCCAGTCATTCGACCGACGTTAAGGAGGAATAATAGCATAGGAGAAACCATATGGTACCGTGGTGACTGTAGTTAAAGAAAATAAATTATCAGACCTGATTAAAAAACCAGGGCGGGCCGTGGACCGGACACACCGTTGGAGAAAGAAATTTATCAGGTAAACATAAATTCTGTTTTCTCCAACATAGGTGTGTCCGGTCCACGGCGTCATCCTTACTTGTGGGAACCAATACCAAAGCTTTAGGACACGGATGAAGGGAGGGAGCAAATCAGGTCACCTAAATGGAAGGCACCACGGCTTGCAAAACCTTTCTCCCAAAAATAGCCTCAGAAGAAGCAAAAGTATCAAACTTGTAAAATTTGGTAAAAGTGTGCAGTGAAGACCAAGTCGCTGCCCTACATATCTGATCAACAGAAGCCTCGTTCTTGAAGGCCCATGTGGAAGCCACAGCCCTAGTGGAATGAGCCGTGATTCTTTCGGGAGGCTGCCGTCCGGCAGTCTCGTAAGCCAATCTGATGATGCTTTTAATCCAAAAAGAGAGAGAGGTAGAAGTTGCTTTTTGACCTCTCCTTTTACCTGAATAAACAACAAACAGGGAAGATGTTTGTCTAAAATCCTTTGTAGCATCTAAATAGAATTTTAGAGCGCGAACAACATCCAAATTGTGCAACAAGCGTTCCTTCTTTGAAACTGGTTTCGGACACAGAGAAGGTACGATAATCTCCTGGTTAATGTTTTTGTTAGAAACAACTTTTGGAAGAAAACCAGGTTTAGTACGTAAAACCACCTTATCTGCATGGAACACCAGATAAGGAGGAGAACACTGCAGAGCAGATAATTCTGAAACTCTTCTAGCAGAAGAAATTGCAACTAAAAACAAAACTTTCCAAGATAATAACTTAATATCAACGGAATGTAAGGGTTCAAACGGAACCCCCTGAAGAACTGAAAGAACTAGATTGAGACTCCAAGGAGGAGTCAAAGGTTTGTAAACAGGCTTGATTCTAACCAGAGCCTGAACAAAGGCTTGAACATCTGGCACAGCTGCCAGTTTTTTTGTGAAGTAACACCGACAAGGCAGAAATCTGTCCCTTCAGGGAACTTGCCGATAATCCTTTTTCCAATCCTTCTTGAAGGAAGGATAGAATCCTAGGAATCTTAACCTTGTCCCAAGGGAATCCTTTAGATTCACACCAACAGATATATTTTTTCCAAATTTTGTGGTAAATCTTTCTAGTTACAGGCTTTCTGGCCTGAACAAGAGTATCGATAACAGAATCTGAGAAACCTCGCTTCGATAAAATCAAGCGTTCAATCTCCAAGCAGTCAGCTGGAGTGAAACCAGATTCGGATGTTCGAACGGACCCTGAACAAGAAGGTCTCGTCTCAAAGGTAGCTTCCAAGGTGGAGCCGATGACATATTCACCAGATCTGCATACCAAGTCCTGCGTGGCCACGCAGGAGCTATCAAGATCACCGACGCCCTCTCCTGATTGATCCTGGCTACCAGCCTGGGGATGAGAGGAAACGGCGGGAACACATAAGCTAGTTTGAAGGTCCAAGGTGCTACTAGTGCATCCACTAGAGCCGCCTTGGGATCCCTGGATCTGGACCCGTAGCAAGGAACTTTGAAGTTCTGACGAGAGGCCATCAGATCCATGTCTGGAATGCCCCAAAGTTGAGTGACTTGGGCAAAGATTTCCGGATGGAGTTCCCACTCCCCCGGATGCAATGTCTGACGACTCAGAAAATCCGCTTCCCAATTTTCCACTCCCGGGATGTGGATAGCAGACAGGTGGCAGGAGTGAGACTCCGCCCATAGAATAATCTTGGTCACTTCTTCCATCGCTAGGGAACTCCTTGTTCCCCCCTGATGGTTGATGTACGCAACAGTCGTCATGTTGTCTGATTGAAACCGTATGAACTTGGTCCTCGCTAGCTGAGGCCAAGCCTTGAGAGCATTGAATATCGCTCTCAGTTCCAGAATATTTATCGGTAGAAGAGATTCTTCCCGAGACCAAAGACCCTGAGCTTTCAGGGATCCCCAGACCGCGCCCCAGCCCATCAGACTGGCGTCGGTCGTGACAATGACCCACTCTGGTCTGTGGAATGTCATCCCTCGTGACAGGTTGTCCAGGGACAGCCACCAACGGAGTGAGTCTCTGGTCCTCTGATTTACTTGTATCTTTGGAGACAAGTCTGTATAGTCCCCATTCCACTGACTGAGCATGCACAGTTGTAATGGTCTTAGATGAATGCGCGCAAAAGGAACTATGTCCATTGTCGCTACCATCAACCCGATCACTTCCATGCACTGAGCTACGGAAGGAAGAGGAACGGAATGAAGTATTCGACAAGAGTCCAGAAGCTTTGTCTTTCTGGCCTCTGTTAGAAAAATCCTCATTTCTGAGGAGACTATAATTGTTCCCAAGAAGGGAACCCTTGTTGACGGGGATAGAGAACTCTTTTCCACGTTCACTTTCCAGCCGTGCGATCTGAGAAAGGCCAGGACGATGTCCGTGTGAGCCTTTGCTCGAGGGAGGGACGACGCTTGAATCAGAATGTCGTCCAGGTAAGGTACAACTGCAATGCCCCTTGGTCTTAGCACAGCTAGAAGGGACCCTAGTACCTTTGTGAAAATCCTTGGAGCAGTGGCTAATCCGAAAGGAAGCGCCACGAACTGGTAATGTTTGTCCAGGAATGCAAACCTTAGGAACCGATGATGTTCCTTGTGGATAGGAATATGTAGATACGCATCCTTTAAATCCACCGTGGTCATGAATTGACCTTCCTGGATGGAAGGAAGGATAGTTCGAATGGTTTCCATCTTGAAAGATGGGACCTTGAGAAATTTGTTTAAGATCTTGAGATCTAGGATTGGTCTGAACGTTCCCTCTTTTTTGGGAACTATGAACAGATTGGAGTAGAACCCCATCCCTTGTTCTCTCAATGGAACAGGATGAATCACTCCCATTTTTAACAGGTCTTCTACACAATGTAAGAACGCCTGTCTTTTTATGTGGTCTGAAGACAACTGAGACCTGTGGAACCTTCCCCTTGGGGGAAGTCCCTTGAATTCCAGAAGATAACCCTGGGAGACTATTTCTAGCGCCCAAGGATCCAGAACATCTCTTGCCCAAGCCTGAGCGAAGAGAGAGAGTCTGCCCCCCACCAGATCCGGTCCCGGATCGGGGGCCGATATTTCATGCTGTCTTGGTAGCAGTGGCAGGTTTCTTTGCCTGCTTTCCCTTGTTCCAGCCTTGCATTGGTCTCCAAGCTGGCTTGGCCTGAGAAGTATTACCCTCTTGCTTAGAGGACGTAGCACCTTGGGCTGGTCCGTTTTTACGAAAGGGACGAAAATTAGGTCTATTTTTTGCCTTGAAAGGCCGATCCTGAGGAAGGGCATGGCCCTTACCCCCAGTGATATCAGAGATAATCTCTTTCAAGTCAGGACCAAACAGCGTTTTCCCCTTGAAAGGAATGTTTAGTAGCTTGTTCTTGGAAGACGCATCAGCCGACCAAGATTTCAACCAAAGCGCTCTGCGCGCCACAATAGCAAACCCAGAATTCTTAGCCGCTAACTTAGCCAATTGCAAAGAGGCGTCTAGAGTGAAAGAATTAGCCAATTTGAGAGCATTGACTCTGTCCATAATCTCCTCATAAGGAGGAGAGTCACTATCGAGCACCTTAATCAGTTCATCAAACCAGAAATATGCGGCTGTAGTGACAGGGACAATGCATGAAATGGGTTGTAGAAGGTAACCCTGCTGAACAAACATCTTTTTAAGCAAACCTTCTAATTTTTTATCCATAGGATCTTTGAAAGCACAACTATCCTCTATGGGAATAGTGGTGCGTTTGTTTAAAGTAGAAACCGCTCCCTCGACCTTGGGGACTGACTGCCATAAGTCCTTTCTGGGGTCGACCATAGGAAACAATTTTTTAAATATGGGGGGAGGGACGAAAGGAATACCGGGCCTTTCCCATTCTTTATTAACAATGTCCGCCACCCGCTTGGGTATAGGAAAAACTTCTGGGAGCCCCGGCACCTCTAGGAACTTGTCCACTTTACATAGTTTCTCTGGGATGACCAAATTTTCACAATCATCCAGAGTGGATAATACCTCCTTAAGCAAAATGCGGAGATGTTCCAATTTAAATTTAAAAGTAATCACATCAGATTCAGCCTGCTGAGAAATGTTCCCTAAATCAGTAATTTCTCCCTCAGACAAAACCTCCCTGGCTCCCTCAGATTGGGTTAGGGGCCCTTCAGAGATATTAATATCAGCGTCGTCATGCTCTTCAGTAACTAAAACAGAGCATCCACGCTTACGCTGACAAGGGTTCATTTTGGCTAAAATGTTTTTGACAGAATTATCCATTACAGCCGTTAATTGTTGCATAGTAAGGAGTATTGGCGCGCTAGATGTACTAGGGGCCTCCTGAGTGGGCAAGACTCGTGTAGACGAAGGAGGGAATGATGCAGTACCATGCTTACTCCCCTCACTTGAGGAATCATCTTGGGCATCATTGTCATTATCACATAAATCACATTTATTTAAATGAATAGGAATTCTGGCTTCCCCACATTCAGAACACAGTCTATCTGGTAGTTCAGACATGTTAAACAGGCATAAACTTGATAAGAAAGTACAAAAAACGTTTTGAAATAAAACCGTTACTGTCACTTTAAATTTTAAACTGAACACACTTTATTACTGCAATTGCGAAAAAACATGAAGGAATTGTTCAAAATTCACCAAACTTTCACCACAGTGTCTTAAAGCCTTGAAAATATTGCACACCAATTTTGGAAGCTTTAACCCTTAAAATAACGGAACCGGAGCCGTTTTAAGCTTTAACCCCTTTACAGTCCCTGGTATCTGCTTTGCTGAGACCCAACCAAACCCAAGGGGAATACGATACCAAATGATGCCTTCAGAAGTCTTTTATCAGTATCAGAGCTCCTCTCACATGCGACTGCATGCCATGCCTCTCAAAAACAAGTGCGCAACACCGGCGCGAAAATGAGACTCTGCCTATGCTTTGGGAAAGCCCCTAAAGAATAAGGTGTCTAAAACAGTGCCTGCCGATATAATTATATCAAAATACCCAGAATAAATGATTCCTCAAGGCTAAATAAGTGTTAATATCAATCGATTTAGCCCAAAAAATGTCTACAGTCTAAATAAGCCCTTGTGAAGCCCTTATTTACAATCGTAATAAACATGGCTTACCGGATCCCATAGGGAAAATGACAGCTTCCAGCATTACATCGTCTTGTTAGAATGTGTCATACCTCAAGCAGCAAAGGACTGCAAACTGTTCCCCCAACTGAAGTTAATGCTCTCAACAGTCCTGTGTGGAACAGCCATGGATTTTAGTTACGGTTGCTAAAATCATTTTCCTCATACAAACAGAATTCTTCATCTCTTTTCTGTTTCTGAGTAAATAGTACGTACCAGCACTATTTGAAAATAACAAACTCTTGATTGAATAATGAAAAACTACAGTTAAACACTAAAAAACTCTAAGCCATCTCCGTGGAGATGTTGCCTGTACAACGGCAAAGAGAATGACTGGGGTAGGCGGAGCCTAGGAGGGATCATGTGACCAGCTTTGCTGGGCTCTTTGCCATTTCCTGTTGGGGAAGAGAATATCCCACAAGTAAGGATGACGCCGTGGACCGGACACACCTATGTTGGAGAAAAGCTTTTTACAATCTTGCTCTACAGCCAGACAGTGCTAGTTCATGTTTGCCATATAGATCAAACTATGCTCACTCCCATGGAGAATGATAATGGTTTCACAAGAACACGCACTGATTGGCTAAAATGCAAGATTGTAAAACACCGAGATAAGGGGTCAGTCTGCAGAGATACAAGGTAATTACAGAGGTAAAAAGTATATTAATATAACAGTGTTGGTTATGCTAAACTGGGGAATGGGTAATAAAGGGATTATCTATCTTTTTAAACAATAACAATTTTCAAGTAGATTGTCCCTTTAATGCTACAAGATACAAAGGTTATTTTAGACTTTGCAGCAGCAGTTTGGCGAGGCCCTTATCTGTTCAATCAAGACTGTACCCCGTACACAAAGCGAGGTTATAGTGATGAGTTTGGTGTGGAGGGCCTTGAGTGGCCTGAACACAGTCCTGACCTCAAACCCAATTACCCCTCTGACAATAATTGTGTGGCCGACCTTGTCTTCTAACATCACTGCTTGACCTCAAATGCTCTTATAACTGAATAAGAACAACTGCAAACTCTTGTAGAAAACCTTCCTAGAGGAGTGCCGGCTGTTATAGCCATAACTCCTCTAGGGGGGGCTGAATATTAATGCCCATGGTTTTAGAATGGGATGTCCAACACAAGCACCTACAGAGGTCAGATGGTCAGGTGTCTACACACTTCTGGCCATACTGTGTGTGTTATATATATATATACATACATACATATAGTGTGCGTGTATTTATATACGATTCCCACACACACTGGAATTTTTAGAACAATGTCGCTTCTTTAATTCTTTAGCTTCCTGCTGTAATATACAATCTGCATTTATTGTACACATCTAACCTGAACAACAAGAAATACTAAATCTTAAAACCGTTAGATATCAGTTTCCTGTCTAAGCAGAAGTAACGCCACAAATACAGAGAGAAAACCTGACACTGTTGGTTTCCTTATTTTATCTGTTATTCTGCTTCTCCATTTCAGTATCACGGGAGACCAACAGCTGCCAAACATCTAGCCAGCCAATAGCAACTGTCAGTTATCACTGGGTGCGGCAGGCACAATATTCCTTTTTTATGTTTAACCCTTTAACTAACAGGAACAGTAAGCAACAAACTGCAAAATAGGGAAAGGTTTTTATTTTAGATCTGCATAGGGTGTTGCGTATCTAACTGCTTACCCTGGTCTGTACCTTGTGGTTTAATAGTTAAAAAAAATTATAAATTCAAAACAGAAGTGGGGCAGTTACTTGAAACATAATACATTCATGTATGATTCTAGGGAGCCTCCCACTAAAAATATTAAAAATGCTTCTTATAAAACACAAACAAAAAACATTCATGCAGATAGAGGCCAAAAGGTAAGGTCAGCTCAGGCAGTGTGAAGAAGAGGTGTATACGTGATAAACCTACTATAGATCAGTCATAAAGGTAGGCAGGAACAGGCAAAGGGGAGACAGTGAGCAACACGAAGAGATTAGGCTGGGATGTCAACAGTGACTAGGGCATGCTGGGTAAACAGAGGTGCAGAACTGGGAATCTACAATGCATGCCAAAGATGGATGACATCTACAGTGTTTGCCAATGATGCATGATACATGCCAGTAGCAAAGGACAGCAGTGGCTTGGGCGTGTGATGTGTGGTTCAAGCCAATAGGTACTCAGCCCATGCTATCTGTTCATCAAGGATGTACCAACATGGTTCCTCTGTTACCTTTTATATGCTGGGTTTTATCAGCGGACACGGCCCCCTCGAGTGATCCTCCTCTGTTTGTCAAACCATAGGACTGTGCACCTTCAAGGCAACCAGAATGTAGAGAGGCACACAGGATTTCTGGAGAAGACTCTCTACTCTCCGAGTCCCATTCATGTCCTGCATCTGCCAGCGCTTTTAATGCTTCAATGGTCAGGTTCTCTTGCCTTCGATCTTCTAGAAATTCTGCCTCTAAATGCCCGGTTACCACATACTGCTGTATATTGCCGGATTCCCCTAAATCCACAAAACCTTCACTTTGTGGGGAACCAGGAGAGTGCAAAGCAGCACGAGCTAAACATGAGGCCTGAATCTTAAGGTTTTCTTCTGGACACAGAGTCCTTGCATCTGGATTCTCATATTCTGGAGTGTCATCACCCTCAGTCTCTGAAATAACTACAGATTTCTTATTGTTTTGGGTCTCGTTGAGCTCGGCCCACCCATTTTCAGACTGGTTTGCTCTCTCTACGGCTGAGCTCTTAAACCTCCAGCCTGCGTCTATAACTGTGTCATCGGACTCCCCAGAGCTATCAATTTCATCATCTGCATCCGGCCATCGTATTTCAGTATTCGCATCAAAAGGACGTTCTTCCCTCTGTTGTGCTGTAGATTCTTCATGATACACCCGCCAAGACCCTATACCTGGTTTCAGATTGCCATCTTCTTCCATATTGTCCTTTGTAGTGTCTTGTGGCAAAGCAGCAGGAGTGGCCTTGTCCCCAGATAATTCAGGATACGAACAGCTGAAGGAGAAGTCTGCAGGAGCAAAATTGTTCCTGGAAAGTACATTTTGATCACTGTCTCTTGTAAAACTATGCACAGGATCCAGGTTTAGAGAGAGCTCTTCCTGATTTACACTTACAAAAGTACCTGGGTGTGTAAATCCAGAGTGTAGGGGTGGGACTGACGGATGATCAAAGCTCTCTTGCGTGAAAGGAATGTCCGAGTGTCCCTCCATGCTGACTCGCCCTTCGCCAGCAAAGTCCTTAAATTCAAAGTCTATGCTCTTGGTAATCACCTCAAAGGGAGATCCTGGTGATTCGAGGGTGGGCTGTTGGGTGTCAAGTTCTGGAGAAAAGGGTTTCAGAGAACAAGCTGTAAAGGAACTGCTCCTCTACTAAACATTGTGTTGATTTGAAAAGACAAAGCCTTTGCACAACTAACAATCTGCAATACTCTGAAGTTACTCACTGGAAACAACGCCACAAGCACTGAAAGCGGCTGCTGAAGGCACCGGCTAACTAATGTCAAGCTTCTGATGCCTGCCTGATGCGTCACTTGCGTCATGCCTGATGCGTCACTCGTGTCCTGCCTGATGAGTCACTCGCGTCCTGCCTGATGCGTCACTCGCGTCCTGCCTGATGCGTCACTCGCGTCCTGCCTGATGCGTCACTCGCGTCCTGCCTGATGCGTCACTCGCGTCCTGCCTGATGCGTCACTCGCGTCCTGCCTGATGCGTCACTTTAATTAGTACATTGACTATAAGAAGTGAGTCTAACATCCCAAACAAAAGAAAAGTATTTTATGGCTATTCACTGCTTTAACCCCTTGGGTGCCAGAGGGATGTGCTGTGGCACTCTGACAGCTAAGGGGTTAAAAAGATGGTAGCCTTCTGCCTTTTCCATAGATTTTCAGGCATTAAAAGGACCTTAAACCAATTTTACACTCTGATCACTGGAATAAGGCTGTTCCTACTTGGATACACTTCCTGGAACCTATTCCATCCGGGAGTGCCCTTAAAACACCAACTGGATATATAGGTCGCCTGAGACTTTCCAAACCTAGAAAGAGTACCTTAATTGCACGTGTTTTTGTTCTGTTTTATTTTGTTATTTATCTGACAATGAATCTATGACATTAAAATCAATAAAGCATTTAATAAAAAGAACATTTTACACTTTGTTGAAGAAGAGAGTATGCACAAGTCAGGAGAACTATATGGTGGCAGTTTTGCAACAATGCTTTAAATAATGTTATACTCTGTTGAAACTGATGGCATCTAATGCTGAAAAGTGATCTTGCAAAACCGCTGCCATATAACGCTGCAGACACGTGCACAAAGGATACCAATTGTAAATAGTATGTTCTATTTAATTAGATTTCATGGGACGTACACTCGAATGCGCTACCGTACTTTCTTATTGCACTATTGCTCGCCAATACCTGTGCGCGTTTAATCCTTACAGACCCTGGCAACATTAGTGATCTGACAAGTGCACTTTCCTCCCTAACCTCATTCTGTATATAAAGACTGCATTTAAAGGGACAGTCTAGTCCAAAACAAACGTTCATGATTCAGATAGAGCATGTAATTTTAAACAATTTTCCAATTTACTTTTATCACCAATTTTGCTTTATTCTCTTGGTATTCTTAGTTGAAAGCTAAATCTAGGAAGTTCACATGCTAATTTCTAAGCCCTTGAAGGCCGCCTCTTAGCTCAGAGCATTTTATTATTATTATTATCATCATCAGGTATTTGTAGAGCGCCACCAGATTCCGCAGCGCTGATTTTTGACAGTTTTTCACCACTAGAGGGTGTTAGTTCATGTGTGTCATATAGATAACACTGTGCTCATGCACGTGGAGTTCCTAGGAGCCAGCACTGATTGGCTAAAATGCAAGTCTGTCAAAAGAACTGAAATAAGGGGCAGTTTGCAGAGGCTTAGATACAAGATAATCACAGAGGTAAAAAAATGTATTTCTATAACTTATTTATGCAAAACTGGGAAATGGGTAATAGAGGTATTATCTAACTTTTAGAACAATAGTAATTCTGGTGTAGACTGTCCCTTTAAGCAACATCCCAGCAGAAACCACTACACAAGTCAGCGTTATATACTTCTTTATCACCTTGATTTATTAAGGTTAAAGGTTACATCTAATGTATGCATGCACAAGCGCTTCTATTTATATACACAAAGTATACACATATATTAGTACAGCAAGGTAGTCAAACACATGCACAACTAGCAATGAAGTATGAGTTAAAGGCATAGACTGACCTGAACACAGGCATAAATATATAAATAGTGCAGGATAGCACAAGCAGACATTACAGGGAAGCACAAGCAACAAAGGGTAAAGGTCACAGGGTCAGATAATGCAGGTCAGAGCTGATTAATCCTGGCTAAAATGAGCGTTGCTGATTGGGGATACAGAAGGAAATTTAAATCACGGTCACTGTGTCATGTGACTAATCCTTAAAGTCAAACAGGTGATCTCTCCATTAAAGAAAAAAAAATCTATTGTGGGTAAGGAAGAGCACTTGTAGGCGCTGTTAAACTAACACTGCAGTACTTTTGTATCTTGTGCCGATGAGAGGGACGAGCCTCTGTTAGTGACAAGAAAGCAGCTCTTGTGCATCTAACACACAAACAGGAGTTAAAAAAAAAAACACACCTTGAAACACATTTAGAGATGCCCTCGAACGACCCTTTAATTAAATAAAACAAGATGGCGGTGCACATTCATTAGCTGTTTTGCTGTAAACTACCATTGAATGTGAAACTCCTGTCCCTACAGAGAGGCAGATCAGTCTTAAAGGGACACTAAACCCCCTGAGAATATTTTAGTTGATTTATTAACAGTCCATGATCGGCCACAGTAGGAGAAAAGAAAATTTATGCTTAAATTTAATTCTTTTTTGACACGATGAGTCCACGGATCATCTTAATTACTAATGGGATATCGCCTCCTGGTCAGCAGGAGGAGGCAAAGAGCACCACAGCAGAGCTGTTAAATAGCTCCTCCCTTCCCTCCCACTCCAGTCATTCGACCAAAGTTAGGAAGAGAAAGGAAAAGCCAAGGTGCAGGTGTCTGAAGTTTACAATAACCTACAACCTGTCTAAAAGAACAGGGCTGGTGGTGGACTCATTGTGTCAAAAAAGAAACACATTTATCAGGTAAGCATACATTTTCTTTTCTTTTTTAAGACACGATGAGTCCACGGATCATCTTAATTACTAATGGGATTCAATACCCAAGCTAGAGTACACAGATGATACGGGAGGGACAAGACAGGGAACCTAAACGGAAGGCACCACTGTTTGAAGAACCTAACTCCCAAAAGCAGCCTCAGTCGAGGCAAAAGTGACAAATTTGTAGAACTTTGAAAAAGTGTAAGGAGAGGACCAAGTTGCAGCCTTGCAAATCTGATCCACAGAAGCTTAATTTTTGAACGCCCAAGAGGAAGCAACAGCCCTAGTGGATTGAGCCGTAACTCTCTCAGGAGGCTGCTGTCCAGCAGTCTCATATGCAAAACGTATGATGCTCTTCAGCCAAAAAGAAAGAGAAGTAGCCGTAGCTTTCTGTCCCTTACATTTTACTGAGAAAAAACACAAAAAAAGAAGAAGACTGACGAAAGTCCTTAGTCGCCTGTAAGAAAAACTTTAAAGCATGGACCATGTCCAAATTGCACAGAAGTCTTTCCTTCTGAGGAGGAGGATTAGGACACAAGGAAGGAACAACAATCTCCTGATTAATGTTCCGATAAGAAACAACCTTAGGAAGGAAACCTAGGTCAGTATGTAAAACTACCTTATCTGAATGGAAAATAAGGTAAGGCGAAGCGTGTTGCAACGCCGAGAGTTCAGACACTCTTCGAGCTGAAGAAATAGCAAAAAGAAATAAAACTTTCCAAGATAACTTAATATCTGAAGGAATGCATAGTCTCAAACGGAAACCCTTTAAGAACTTTGAGAACTAAATATAGACTCCATGTAGGAGTAACTGGTTTAAACACAGGCCTGATCTTGTCCAGGGCCTGACAAAAAGATTGTACATCTGGGACATCCGCCAAACATTTGTGTAACAAAACAGATAAGGCCAAGATTTGACCCTTTAGGGAGCTCGTCGATAAACCCTTCTCCAAACCCTCTTGGAGAAAAAACAAAATTCTAGGAGTCCTAACTCTACTCCATGAGTAGCCCTTGGATCCGTACTAATAGAGATATTTACGCCAAATCTTATGGTAAATCCTTCTAGTTACAGGCTTACGAGCCTGAATCATGGTCTCTATGACCGAATCAGAAAAACCCTGCTTGGATAAAATTAAGCGATCAATCTCCAAGCAGTCATCTTCAGAGAAAATAGATTTGGGTGAAGGAAGGGCCCCTGAATCAGAAGATCCTTCCTCAACTGGAGTCTCCAAGGAGGCAGAGATGCCATCTCCACCAGATCCGCATACCAAATCCTGCAAGGCCAGGCGGTGCTATGAGGATCACTGAAGCCCTCTCCTGTATGATTTGAGCAATTACCCGAGGAAGAGGAGCAAAAAGAGGAAATAGCTATGCTAGACTGAAGGTCCAAGGAAACCGCCAGAACATCTATCAGTTCCGTCTGGGGGTCCCTGGACCTCGACCCGTATCTCGGTAGCTTGGCATTCTCGGGAGTATTGAAGATTGCTCTCAGTTCTAGAATGTTTATAGGAATAACAGACTCTGAGTCCAAACTTCCCAAGCCTTAAGGGAGCCCCATACTGCTCCCCAACACAGAAGGATGGCGTCTGTTGTCACAATCACCCAAGACGGACTGTGAAAGAAGGTTCCCTGGGAGAAATGATCCAGAGACAACCACCATTGAAGAGAGTCCCTTGTCTCCTGCTCCAGAGTTATATGAGAAGACAAGTCTGCATAATCTCCTTTCCATTGTCTGAGCATGCTTAACTGCAGAGGCCTGAGACGGAAATGAGCAAAACGGGATGATGTCCATTGCCGCCACCATTAGCCCGATTACCTTAATGCACTAAGCCACTGACAGCCTAGGAGAGGACAGAAGGGCTAGACAAGTATAGAAAATCTTTGATTTCCTGACTCCTGTCAGAAAAATCATCATTGATAGGAAAGCTATTATGTTTCCTCAGAAAGGTGCCCTTGAATTTGGCACTAAGGAACTCCTTTCCCAAATTTTACCTTCCACTTGTGAATCACAGGAAAAATACCACCATGTCCGTGTGGGATCTATCTTGTTGTAAGGATGGTGCCTGGACTAGGGTGTCGTCCTGATAGAGTGCCACTTCAATGCCCCACAACCAAAGCACCGCCAAAGCGATCCCAGAACCTATTTCCTGACTCTTGTCTTGTGAAATTCTGGGAACTGTTCAAGACCAAAGGAAATAACCACGAACTGAAAGTGTGTTTGTCCAGAAAGGCAAACCTTAGGAACTTGCGATGAACCCTGCAAATAGGAATATGCAGGTATGCGTCCTATAACAGTTGTCATAAATTGACCCTCTTGGATCAAAGGGAGAATGAACGAATAGTTTCCATCATGAAGACGGTACTCTAAAAGTACCCCAATGGCTGTATCAACCCTGCCGGGATTAAATAGCTCCTCCTATCTCAAACAAGCTTTTGTAGACAGGGCGTTAACCAACTGATCTACACCACCAGGCCTCTAAAAGTGGTCTGAAGGTTCCCTTCTTCTAAGAGAACCACGCACAGATAGGAAAGAAATCTCAGACCCTGTTCCTGAATTGGAATAGGAACAAACACTCCCATGTTGAAAAGGTGTCCTACACAGTGTAAGAACGTCTCACATTTGTCTGGTCTGCATATAATCTTGAAAGCAGAACCAGCCTGTAGGAGGAAAACTTTTGACCTCTAGATTGTATCCCTGGAACACTATTTCTATCGCCCAGGAATCCTAAACATCTCGAACACAGGACCAAGCGATAAAGGAAGTCTGCCCCCTCCAAGATCCGATCCCGGACCGGGGTCAGGCCCTTCATGCTGACTGATTCAATAGCAGACTTCTTGGATTATTTTCCCTTATTCCAAGATTGAGTCTCCATCAAAGTTTAGAGCGTTCCTGTTTGAAGGTGGAAGAGAGAAAATTTCCCTCAAAATTACTAAAGGAGCTAAAATCGCTCTGTCGTTCTTCTTGATTGTTCCTCTCCTGGGGAATAAAATGACCCTAACCTCCTGAGACATCAGAGATAATCTCTGAGAAACCAGGACCAAATAAGGTCACTCCCTTGAAAGGATAGCTAGAAGCTAAGACATAGGGGATACATCCGCAGACTAAGGCAATAACCATAAGGTTCTGCAGGGTAGAAGGAAAAAAACCTCTGTACAAAGGGAATTAGCCAATTTAAGAACATTTACCCTATTCTGGATCCCATCCAGAGGAATGTCTGCCCTAATAGTGTCAGACCATGCCTCAAACCAATATGACGCCGCAGATTGTAGCAATGTACCAGCAGGTTGACATTGTAACTTGGTGAAAAGAGATCATTTTGAAAAACCCCTCTAAAAGCTCTATCCTGAGATTGTATAGAAATTGTAGAGACAGAATTGTCCGGGGTAGCCTAAACCTCCTTAATTAACAACATGGAGGATTTCCAGTTAAAAAGTGAAAGCGAACAACCCCAGGATCAGATAAATATGACAGTCCATCTGATTCTGAGAATTCACCCGTAGATACTATCAAAGTATCTTCCCCTTACAGAATATAAGGAAGATACGTTCAGAATAGCACTACTGAATCAATCATCCTTAATGATTGAAAATATGTCCTCTAGTACAGTTTTGCAGGAAAAACATATCATGCATGTTTTGCAGGAGAAACATATCAGGCATGAAATGCAGAGTAACTCCGGGTTGAGTAAACAAGGAGGCGCAGAGCACTGCATGTGGGCTATATTCGATGCAATAGGAGAAATTGAATCATAGTTTAACATTTGTCAAACTTCTGAACAGCAAGAGTCTTAGAAGGAAGTAGGCTCAGCAAAAAGTGGCAATTTTTTAATACAAACTATTACATGAAAAATGTTACTGTCTCTTTAAAATTTTATTTTTCGTACATAATCACTGTAGAACCTAGTTACCCTTCAGGTAAACCCTGTTGAAGTGCCCATCTGCCTTTCTAATACCCAAAAATATATTCTATTTGGGTGCATAACGACAGATAGCAAAAAAAGCCTAAATGCTTTAAAGAAAAAAGACAGGAACATATGTTCTAGAATAAAATCCGGACAGTGTTTAACAGTAACTCTTGTTGTAACAGTTGATTGTGAATAACTCCTGCACAATATAAAGCTAGAGAGCAACCCTCTTTAGTTGGATTATTTTCTTCTATTGCCCCCTTTGCAGGACCGCAACGCATGTAACGCTGCGTGGTTCCATTTAACAAAAAAAACACAACCTCTGTGTTAAACAGGCTCTGATGCCGGAGCAGCAATAGAGAAGAGCGTGCAGTCCAAAAGAACTGGCGTCACACGAAGCTCCGCCCATCGTGAGCGTAACCAACATGTAGCTCCCGGTCGCCATTAAGTTATAACAACTGTCATGTTCTGTCTCAGGATGTTTTGTGAGAGCCTCATTGTCTGGAACAGTTGCTTTAAATGAAGATTAGTAGAAGCCATATAGATTGAAATAATAACATTTATTTAAACAACAAAATACTTTGAACAAATACCTGCAGGGTATTTTAAATGTGCTATTCAGGTATGTTAAGCCCACATACGGCAGGTGTGGAAATAAGTAAGCAGAGATGCAGATTCAAAAGGAAAGTCTTTGTCCTGGTAATAACTGATGTGCAGGATTTGCACAAAGCAGGGAACAAACTTGTAAACAGGTAGCAGGTAAAGTCTTTGTCCTGGTAATAACTGAATTACAGGATTTGCACAAAGCAGGGAACAAACTTGTAAATAGGTAGCAGGTAAAGTCTTTGTCCTGGTAATAACTGAAGTGCAGGAATTGTACAGAGCAGGGAACAAACTTGTAAATGGGTAGCAGGTAAAGTCTTTGTCCTGGTAATAACTGAATTACAGGATTTGCACAGAGCAGGGAACAAACTTGTAAACAGGTAGCAGGTAAAGTCTTTGTCCTGGTAATAACTGAAGTGCAGGATTTGCACAAAGCAGGGAACAAACTTGTAAACAGGTAAAGTCTTTGTCCTGGTAATAACTGAAGTGCAGGAATTGCACAAAGCAGGGAACAAACTTGTAAACAGGTAGCAGGTAAAGTCTTTGTCCTGGTAATAGCTGAATTACAGGAATTGCACAGAGCGGGGAACAAACTTGTAAACAGGTAGCAGGTAAAGTCTTTGTCCTGGTAATAACTGAATTACAGGATTTGCACAGAGCAGGGAACAAACTTGTAAACAGGTAGCAGGTAAAGTCTTTGTCCTGGTAATAACTGAAGTGCAGGAATTGCACAGAGCAGGGAACAAACTTGTAAACAGGTAGCAGGTAAAGTCTTTGTCCAGGTAATAACTGAAGTGCAGGAATTGTACAGAGCAGGGAACAAACTTGTAAACAGGTAGCAGGTAAAGTCTTTGTCCTGGTAATAACTGATGTGCAGGAATTGTACAGAGCAGGGAACAAACTTGTAAATAGGTAGCAGGTAAAGTCTTTGTCCTGGTAATAACTGAAGTGCAGGATTTGCACAAAGCAGGGAACAAACTTGTAAACAGGTAAAGTCTTTGTCCTGGTAATAACTGAAGTGCAGGAATTGCACAAAGCAGGGAACAAACTTGTAAACAGGTAGCAGGTAAAGTCTTTGTCCTGGTAATAGCTGAATTACAGGAATTGCACAGAGCGGGGAACAAACTTGTAAACAGGTAGCAGGTAAAGTCTTTGTCCTGGTAATAACTGAATTACAGGATTTGCACAGAGCAGGGAACAAACTTGTAAACAGGTAGCAGGTAAAGTCTTTGTCCTGGTAATAACTGAAGTGCAGGAATTGCACAGAGCAGGGAACAAACTTGTAAACAGGTAGCAGGTAAAGTCTTTGTCCAGGTAATAACTGAAGTGCAGGAATTGTACAGAGCAGGGAACAAACTTGTAAACAGGTAGCAGGTAAAGTCTTTGTCCTGGTAATAACTGATGTGCAGGAATTGTACAGAGCAGGGAACAAACTTGTAAATAGGTAGCAGGTAAAGTCTTTGTCCTGGTAATAACTGAAGTGCAGGAATTGTACAGAGCAGGGAACAAACTTGTAAATAGGTAGCAGGTAAAGTCTTTGTCCTGCTAATAACTGAAGTGCAGGATTTGCACAGAGCAGGGAACAAACTTGTAAACAGGTAGCAGGTAAAGTCTTTGTCCTGGTAATAACTGAAGTGCAGGAATTGCACAGAGCAGGGAACAAACTTGTAAACAGGTAGCAGGTAAAGTCTTTGTCCTGGTAATAACTGAAGTGCAGGAATTGCACAAAGCAGGGAACAAACTTGTAAACAGGTAGCAGGTAAAGTCTTTGTCCTGGTAATAACTGAATTACAGGATTTGCACAAAGCAGGGAACAAACTTGTAAATAGGTATCAGGTAAAGTCTTTGTCCTGGTAATAACTGAATTACAGAAATTGCACAGAGCGGGGAACAAACTTGTAAACAGGTAGCAGGTAAAGTCTTTGTCCTGGTAATAACTGAATTACAGGATTTGCACAGAGCGGGGAACAAACTTGTAAACAGGTAGCAGGTAAAGTCTTTGTCCTGGTAATAACTGATATGCAGGAATTGCACAGAGCAGGGAACAAACTTGTAAACAGGTAGCAGGTAAAGTCTTTGTCCTGGTAATAACGGAATTACAGGATTTGCACAAAGCAGGGAACAAACTTGTAAACAGGTAGCAGGTAAAGTCTTTGTCCTGGTAATAACGGAATTACAGGATTTGCACAAAGCAGGGAACAAACTTGTAAATAGGTAGCAGGTAAAGACTTTGTCCTGGTAATAACTGAATTACAGGATTTGCACAAAGCAGGGAACAAACTTGTAAACAGGTAGCAGGTAAAGTCTTTGTCCTGGTAATAACTGAATTACAGGATTTGCACAAAGCAGGGAACAAACTTGTAAACAGGTGCAAAAGGAAGTATTCCTCCAAAAAAGTACTGTACAGAAATACAGGAAACAGGTTCTGACTTGTGACAAAACATAACCAATGTGAAGACAAAATGCAGTCTAAGAGCCATCCTTAAATAGTGAGGTTTTGCACAGGATTGGTTCTGAGCACCTGTGTTTTGCACATGTATAATTACAAGTAAGACAAATAGTAATTTATCGGATCTTTTAAGTCCCATGCTATTGCTAGAACAGGCTGTGGCTCAACACGCAAGCAAACCGACTGGCAAGCACAGAGCCTAGGTTCAAATACCAACACAGCCCTTCCTAGCAGAATGCCTCCCAGACCTTTTCTTTTTAGTCTGGAGGCTTGGTTCATGACACTAACTGAGCCTTCCTAACCTGGGGGCAAATGTGGCTACTGCCTCCCTGTAGGAGGAAAAACTGTTCCCCAGTGTTAAACAGACTCTGATACCGGAGCAACGTTATAGAAAGAGCCGAAGCTCCGCCCATCGTGGGCGTAACCAACATGAAGCTCCTGGTCGCCATTAAGTTATAACAACTGTGCCACCTGGAGCCAAACTAACTGAGCCTTCATAACCTGGGGACAAATGTGGCTACTGCCTCCCTGAAGGAGGAAAACTATTCGCCTGAAGTTTAGCCCAAATACTGTGCAAATACAATATCACCTTCCCACTGAGTCTTTTACCTCAGCCCAAGGAAAAGTCCCCCAAGTTAAAAGCAATCTCCTTAGCCCCAGTGCCTGCAAATAAGTTGCTGTCACAGAATTTCCCTTCTTTTAAATGTAGAAGTTCGTTCTCATAACAATTAAAGTGTCCCACTTCTCTGTGATCTATATTATGGACCCAGATAAAAAAGTCTGCACTTACCTTGAACTCTGCCCGACAGTAGGGCAGTCCAGCAGGTTTAAGAGGTCCTCTTCCTCCCATAGCCCTGTGGAGAAAGATAAAGCCTGAGTAATCTTGCTTAGGCTATCAGGGCTAGGGCAGCATAAATATATGGGAGGCGCAGTGAGAATTATGTCCCACAAGTTCCCATTGCTCTAAAGCCACCAAAAGCTCTACTGAAGAGACTGATATGGACTACGGCTACACCCTAGAACAAAGCAGCACACTCTGGCACTACTTTAAAAACAACAAACTCTTGATTGAAGAATCTAATCTAACACCTCACTTTACCTCTTCCTATCACTAACGTAGGCAAAGAGAATGACTGGAGTGGGAGGGAGGGGAGGAGCTATTTAACAGCTCTGCTGTGGTGCTCTTTGCCTCCTCCTGCTGACCAGGAGGTGAATATCCCATTAGTAATTAAGATGATCCGTGGACTCATCGTGTCTTAAAAAAGAAATATAGTTTTAAGCAACTTTACAATTTATTTATATTAGCAAATTTGCTTTGAACTCTTGGTATACTTTGTTGAAGAGTAAACCTAGGTAGGCACAGGAGAGTGCATGTGTGTAGCATTTTATGGAAGCGACCTTTTGCAACAAAATTGCTACAAATATTGATGTAAAGTGTTTAAAGGGACAGTCTACACCTTAGTCATATTAAAGTCTTACCTTAGATCAAAGGACATAAAACAAGTTGGGATAGAGACAAAGTATAATATGTACTTTATTACTTTACCTCCAAATGTATACTGCACTGCCTCGCCATTAATCCTTTCTTTTAAAAAATTTTACGAATTGTACAGCTCTGACTCCCCCCACATAATTCCTTTTATGGCTGTATTTATATCTGTATCTATATATGCAGACGTGCACACTCATCTGCTGGAGCATGCCTTGAAGCAAATAAGCTGCTGTAAAACTCAGTTGAAATACAATGCCTGTGTTTCTGATGCTAAACACTCATAAGGGGGTGGATCAGACTACACCAGACAGCATAGCTATAACTAATTTTGCTTATTTTTTTAAAATTTTAAAATACTGGCCAGCAATTTAAAAAAAATAAAAAAATTATGCTAACTATTCTTACTTAAATAGTCCTTTTAGGATATGCACAGATCTCAACATGTTTTATGGCACTTGAAAGTAAAGGTCAATTTTGATGAATTAGTGCCCGGTTTTTAAATAATCCTATTAAACAAGGGCACTTTAATTCATCAAAAACAGAATTTATGTTTACCTGATAAATTACTTTCTCCAACGGTGTGTCCGGTCCACGGCGTCATCCTTACTTGTGGGATATTCTCTTCCCCAACAGGAAATGGCAAAGAGCCCAGCAAAGCTGGTCACATGATCCCTCCTAGGCTCCGCCTACCCCAGTCATTCGACCGACGTTAAGGAGGAATATTTGCATAGGAGAAACCATATGTTACCGTGGTGACTGTAGTTAAAGAAAATAAATTATCAGACCTGATTAAAAAAACCAGGGCGGGCCGTGGACCGGACACACCGTTGGAGAAAGTAATTTATCAGGTAAACATAAATTCTGTTTTCTCCAACATAGGTGTGTCCGGTCCACGGCGTCATCCTTACTTGTGGGAACCAATACCAAAGCTTTAGGACACGGATGAAGGGAGGGAGCAAATCAGGTCACCTAAATGGAAGGCACCACGGCTTGCAAAACCTTTCTCCCAAAAATAGCCTCAGAAGAAGCAAAAGTATCAAATTTGTAAAATTTAGAAAAAGTGTGCAGTGAAGACCAAGTCGCTGCCTTACATATCTGATCAACAGAAGCCTCGTTCTTGAAGGCCCATGTGGAAGCCACAGCCCTAGTGGAGTGAGCTGTGATTCTTTCAGGCGGCTGCCGTCCGGCAGTCTCATAAGCCAATCGGATAATGCTTTTAATCCAGAAGGAGAGAGAGGTAGAAGTTGCTTTTTGACCTCTCCGTTTACCAGAATAAACAACAAACAAAGACAAAGTTTGTCTGAAATCCTTAGTAGCTGCTAAGTAAAATTTGAGAGCACGAACTACATCCAAGTTGTGCAACAAACGTTCCTTCTTTGAAACTGGATTAGGACACAAAGAAGGCACAACTATCTCCTGGTTAATGTTTTTGTTAGAAACAACTTTTGGAAGAAAACCAGGTTTAGTACGCAAAACCACCTTATCTGCATGGAACTCCAGATAAGGAGAAGAACACTGCAGAGCAGATAATTCTGAAACTCTTCTAGCAGAAGAAATTGCAACCAAAAACAAAACTTTCCAAGATAATAACTTAATATCAACGGAATGTAAGGGTTCAAACGGAACCCCCTGAAGAACTGAAAGAACTAGGTTGAGACTCCGAGGAGGAGTCAAAATTTTGTAAACAGGCTTGATTCTAACCAGAGCCTGAACAAAGGCTAGAACATCTGGCACAGCTGCCAGCTTTTTGTGAAGTAACACAGACAAGGCAGAAATCTGTCCCATCAAGGAACTTGCAGATAATCCTTTTTCCAATCCTTCTCGAAGGAAGGATAGACTCTTAGGAATCTTAACCTTGTCCCAAGGGAATCCTGCAGATTTACACCAACAGATATACCAAATTATGTGGTAATTTTTCTGGTTACAGGCTTTCAGGCCTGAACAAGAGTATTAATAACAGAATCTGAGAACCCTCGCTTTGATAAGATCAAGCGTTCAATCTCCAAGCAGTCAGCTGGAGTGGGTCGAACGGACCTAGAACAAGAAGGTCTCGTCTCAAAGGTAGCTTCCATGGTGGAGCCGATGACATATTCACCAGATCTGCATACCAAGTCCTGCGTGGCCACGCAGGAGCTATCAAAATCACCGACGCCCTCTCCTGATTGATCCTGGCTACCAGCCTGGGGATGAGAGGAAACGGCGGGAACACATAAGCTAGTTTGAAGGTCCAAGGTGCTACTAGTGCATCCACTAGAGCCGCCTTGGGATCCCTGGATCTGTACCCGTAGTAAGGAACTCTGAAGTTCTGACGAGAGGCCATCAGATCCATGTCTGGAATGCCCCACGGTTGAGTGACTTGGGCAAAGATTTCCGGATGGAGTTCCCACTCCCCCGGATGCAATGTCTGACGACTCAGAAAATCCGCTTCCCAATTTTCCACTCCTGGGATGTGGATAGCAGACAGGTGGCAGGAGTGAGACTCCGCCCATAGAATGATTTTGGTCACTTCTTCCATCGCTAGGGAACTCCTTGTTCCCCCCTGATGGTTGATGTATGAACTTGGCCCTCGCTAGCTGAGGCCAAGCTTTGAGAGCATTGAATATCGCTCTCAGTTCCAGAATATTTATCGGTAGAAGAGATTCTACCCGAGACCAAAGACCCTGAGCTTTCAGGGATCCCCAGACCGCGCCCCAGCCCATCAGACTGGCGTCGGTCGTGACAATGACCCACTCTGGTCTGCGGAAGGTCATCCCTTGTGACAGGTTGTCCAGGGACAGCCACCAACGGAATGAGTCTCTGGTCCTCTGATTTACTTGTATCTTCGGAGACAAGTCTGAATAGTCCCCCATTCCACTGACTGAGCATGAACAGTTGTAATGGTCTTAGATGAATGCGCACAAAAGGAACTATGTCCATTGCCGCTACCATCAAACCTATCACTTCCATGCACTGCGCTATGGAAGGAAGAGGAACGGAATGAAGTATCCGACAAGAGTCTAGAAGTTTTGTTTTTCTGGCTTCTGTCAGAAAAATCCTCATTTCTAAGGAGTCTATTATAGTTCCCAAGAAGGGAACCCTCGTTGACGGAGATAGAGAACTCTTTTCCACGTTCACTTTCCATCCGTGAGATCTGAGAAAAGCCAGGACAATGTCCGTGTGAGCCTTTACTTGAGGAAGGGACGACGCTCGAATCAGAATGTCGTCCAAGTAAGGTACTACAGCAATGCCCCTTGGTCTTAGCACCGCCAGAAGGGACCCTAGTACCTATGAGAAAATCCTAGGAGCAGTGGCTAATCCGAAAGAAAACGCCACGAACTGGAAATGCTTGTCCAGGAATGCAAACCTTAGGAACCGATGATGTTCCTTGTGGATAGGAATATGTAGATACGCATCCTTGAAATCCACCTTGGTCATGAATTGACCTTCCTGGATGGAAGGAAGAAGTGTTCGAATGGTTTCCATCTTGAACGATGGAACCTTGAGAAACTTGTTCAAGATCTTGAGATCTAAGATTGGTCTGAACGTTCCCTCTTTTTTGGGAACTATGAACAGATTGGAGTAGAACCCCATCCCTTGTTCTCCTAATGGAACAGGATGAATCACTCCCATTTTTAGCAGGTCTTCTACCCAATGTAAGAATGCCTGTCTTCTTATGTGGTCTGAAGACAACTGAGACCTGTGGAACCTCCCCCTTGGAGGAAGCCCCTTGAACTCCAGAGAATAACCTTGGGAGACTATTTCTAGCGCCCAAGGATCCAGAACATCTCTTGCCCCAGCCTGAGCGAAGAGAGAGAGTCTGCCCCCCACCAGATCCGGTCCCGGATCGGGGGCCCGCATTTCATGCTGTCTTGGTAGCAGTGGCAGGTTTCCTGGCCTGCTTTCCTTTGTTCCAGCCTTGCATAGGTCTCCAGGCTGGATTGGCTTGAGAAGTATTACCTTCCTGCTTAGAGGACGTAGCCCTTGGGGCTGATCCGTTTCTGCGAAAGGGACGAAACTTAGGTTTATTTTTGGTCTTGAAAAGACCTATCCTGAGGAAGGGCGTGGCCCTTGCCCCCAGTGATATCAGAGATAATCTCTTTCAATTCAGGGCCAAAGAGTGTTTTCCCCTTGAAAGGAATGTCAAGCAATTTGTTCTTGGAAGACGCATCCGCTGCCCAAGATTTTAACCAAAGCGCTCTGCGCCACAATAGCAAACCCAGAATTTTTTCGCCGCTAACCTAGCCAATTGCAAGGTGGCGTCTAGGGTGAAAGAATTAGCCAATTTAAGAGCACGAATTCTGTCCATAATCTCCTCATAAGAAGAAGAATTACTAATAATCGCCTTTCCTAGCTCATCAAACCAGAAACACGCGGCTGCAGTGACAGGGACAATGCATGCAATTGGTTGTAGAAGGGAACCTTGCTGAACAAACATCTTTAGCAGACCTTCTAATTTTTTATCCATAGGATCTTGGAAAGCACAACTATCTTCTATGGGTATAGTGGCGCGCTTGTGTAGAGTAGAAACCGCCCCCTCGACCTTGGGGACTGTCTGCCATCAGTCCTTTCTGGGGTCGACTATAGGAAAACAATTTTATAAATATGGGGGGAGGTACTAAAGGTATACCGGGCCTGTCCCATTCTTTACTAACAATGTACGCCACCCGCTTGGATATAGGAAAAGCTTCGGGGGGCCCCGGGGCCTCTAAGAACTTTTCCATTTTACATAGTGGTTCTGGAATGACCAGATAATCACAATCATCCAAATTGGATAACACCTCCTTAAGCAGAGCGCGGAGATGTTCCAACTTAAATTTAAAATTAATCACATCAGGTTCAGCTTGTTGAGAAATGTTTCCTGAATCTGAAATTTCTCCCTCAGACAAAACCTCCCTGGCCCCCTCAGACTGGTGTAGGGGCCCTTCAGAAACCATATCATCAGCGTTCTCATGCTCTACAGAATTTTCTAAAACAGAGCAGTCGCGCTTTCGCTGATAAGTGGGCATATTGGCTAAAATGTTTTTGATAGAATTATCCATTACAGCCGTTAAATGTTGCATAGTAAGGAGTATTGGCGCACTAGATGTACTAGGGGCCTCCTGTATGGGCAAGACTGGTGTAGACGAAGTAGGGGATGATGCAGTACCATGCTTACTCCCCTCACTTGAGGAATCATCTTGGGCATCATTTTTACTAAATTTTTTTTATGACATAAAATACATATAGTTAAATGAGAAGGAACCTTGGTTTCCCCACAGTCAGAACACAATCTATCTGGTAGTTCAGACATGTTAAACAGGCATAAACTTGATAACAAAGCACAAAAAACGTTTTAAAATAAAACCGTTACTGTCACTTTAAATTTTAAACTAAACACACTTTATTACTGCAATTGCGAAAAAGTATGAAGGAATTGTTCAAAATTCACCAAAATTTCACCACAGTGTCTTAAAGCCTTAAAAGTATTGCACACCAAATTTGGAAGCTTTAAACCCTTAAAATAACGGAACCGGAGCCGTTTTTATATTTAACCCCTTTACAGTCCCTGGAATCTGCTTTGCTGAGACCCAACCAAGCCCAAAGGGGAATACGATACCAAATGATGCCTTCAGAAAGACTTTTCTATGTATCAGAGCTCCACACACATGCAGCTGCATGCCATGCTGTCCTCAAAAACAAGTGCGCCATACCGGCGCGAAAATGAGGCTCTGACTATGATTAGGGAAAGCCCCTAAAGAATAAGGTGTCAAAAACAGTGCCTGCCGATATAATCATATCAAAATACCCAGAATAAATGATTCCTCAAGGCTAAATATGTGTTAATAATGAATCGATTTAGCCCAGAAAAAGTCTACAGTCTTAATAAGCCCTTGTGAAGCCCTTATTTACTATCTTAATAAAAATGGCTTACCGGATCCCATAGGGAAAATGACAGCTTCCAGCATTACATCGTCTTGTTAGAATGTGTCATACCTCAAGCAGTAAGAGACTGCACACTGTTCCCCCAACTGAAGTTAATTGCTCTCAACAGTCCTGTGTGGAACAGCCATGGATTTTAGTTACGGTGCTAAAAATCATTTTCCTCATACAAACAGAAATCTTCATCTCTTTTCTGTTTCTGAGTAAATAGTACATACCAGCACTATTTTAAAATAACAAACTCTTGATTGAATAATAAAAACTACAGTTAAACACTAAAAAACTCTAAGCCATCTCCGTGGAGATGTTGCCTGTACAACGGCAAAGAGAATGACTGGGGTAGGCGGAGCCTAGGAGGGATCATGTGACCAGCTTTGCTGGGCTCTTTGCCATTTCCTGTTGGGGAAGAGAATATCCCACAAGTAAGGATGACGCCGTGGACCGGACACACCTATGTTGGAGAAATTGACCTTTCACTCTTTTTCTTCAAAAACCTTTTCATTCTGGCAGCTGCTCCAGCGATTCCCATGGCCGTCGGAAGCCTCTGCAGACGTCAGAAATGACGAATCCGGCTTCCTCCAATGACAGCTTCCCCCCGGGGGAATCTTGGCCTAATGCAATGCCGTGATTGGAGGAAGCCGGATTCGTCATTTTGGACCCGCGAAGACAGCTTGCGACGGGCGGAGGAAGTGCTGGAGCAGCTGTCAGGATTAAAAGGTAAGTCTTTTTTTATTGAGGTTTAATGTAAGGCATACAAGTGTAAAATCGCAATAAATTAGCATATAATAAATAAATGAAAACCTCCTTACGTACACAGGAGGCCACTCTTGGACATCATACGGAAATAATGAAGATTATCATAAAATAAAGGAGACCTCTCTTGGGTCTCATAACAAACCTCTTGTTGGAACATCATAAGTCAACTAGTGAGACTGTTCTCAAACCTCATTAAGTAGGAATATTACTGTATATATGAAGAGAACAAAGTTGTTGATAATACTGGACATATAGGGCCCTGTATGACCCCTTATATCTATGATTACGCAAAAATGTCTTCTCATAACTATCTTATACGGCCGCTGACTGTACATATGAAAATATAATACATAAACTATAATGCACACACTAATATAAACACTGAAACCGACAATTATATCTTAATTAGGTAATCATTTGAAGAACAATATAAATGCCTACACTGTGTGAAACAAGTAATATCAGTACCAACAATATATGAGGGGCAATCAGACGGGGGGGGGGGAGAATTTTAAAATTAGCATCCTAGTGCAAATACCAGGAAGAATTATACTGTATTGCCAATTGATCATTTGCCCTAGGTTACTAGAGAGGGATCGCGCACAATATATAAACTCTACATAAATCTTAGGGAACATATAGAGTCCTAATAATTCATCTGGGAATTTAAACACGGTATTCATTTATAATAACTAGCTGGAGGTAGATTGTACTATCAGTAGGGCACAAGCAAAACTAATAAAATAAAATCTCATTAAGTAGGATATCTGAAACATAATTAGTGCATTCTCATATCACCAACATATGAATTCTGGGTTGAAATGTCAATTTTGATGAATTAAAGTGCCCTTGTTTTTAATGGGATTATTTAAAAACCGGGCACTAATTCATCAAAATGGACCTTCACTTTAAGCTGCAAACAGCCTCCTTCACTCTTTCTATATCGTGCAGCAGGAACAGTAAAAAAGCTGTTTTAAAATAAATTTTTGTTTCTGTCCAGTGTGAAATAGCTCAGCCCACTGATGACATCAGGATCTGGGCTGCATATGACATCCAATCAGAAAAGGCTCACTAGTTGGATTCAACAGACGGTCAATGCTATTCAGCAGAGTGCCTAGATGCAGCTCAGATTGTGATGTCATCAGTGGGGGGAGCTTGGCAGACATTTCAAACTGGCCAGAAACAATATTCATTTTAAAATAACTTTTTTACTGTTCCTGCAGCATAATATAGAAAGGGCACAGGAGACTATTTTCAGCTTAATCTAAGGTAAGACTTTGAAATGACCAAGGTGTAGACTGTCCCTTTAAGACACATGCACGCTCCTGGTCCTACCTGGGAATGCCTTTCAACAAACAATACATCTACAAGAAATGTAATCATAAAAGTAAATTGCACTCTATTTAAAGCACTGTTCCTTCTGCAGCTTTATTGCCGATATATACTGTAAGTCTGACGTCTCATCAATAACCTTTGGTCACACTGCTCCGAAGGATTTAACACCCAGAGTAGTCACATTGGGATTAAGGCTCATTAAGTGCCAGACACTTATTAATACTCACAATGTCTTGCTTTGTTTTCTACAGACACACGGGGGGGGGGGGGGGGGGGGCTGCAATGTGATTCTAGCTCTCTCGTTCCAGGGTTCTAAAACTATAGAACATCACTCAGAACTGAAAGGCACATTTACTATTTTTTAACTGAAGTTATATCCGTTTCAAGCCACTGCCAACTCTACGCATGCGCGAAACGCGTCAGGCGTTCTCCACTGTGACTCTGTTTGTACCCTAACATTGGACTGTACAATAAACATTTTTTACCATAACAGATGCTACGACTCATTGGTGCTATTTTCCTTTTTTGACCTGATGTTTCTAAGCAGTTGGGTTTACCGCTTCAAGCACCACATACCAGCATAAGCCACCTCCGGGTTACAGAGCCGTTATTATTTTGCCTTTACGGATCACTTCCCCCCCCCCCCAGGAAACACCACTTGGTTCAGCCTTGCAACGTCACGGGTGAGGTACTGAGGAAACGTCCATACGTCTGATCAGCTGATACGCCGAGAAGGGAAACACAGACTGCACCCCCCCGAAGGGGTTTACCGCCCATTCGAGGAGAAGTACAGGAGTGTTCCCAGGCACCCCACCATCGGATTGGAGGGTAAGAATTGATCGGAGACGCTATACTGTGATTTAACACTGCCACCCGTGACTACTAGGCTTTTGAGACACCTGGAAACTGTGGAACTTTACTTTCATTCTATGTTATACTTTGTCCATAAGGCACAACGGACTCTGTTTCTACCCCAGTGACTTTACATACTGACTTTTTTTGGTTCCTCACTAATACATAATTTATTTGGACCGAGAATTTCCCCACGACTGGGTGCTTTGTTATACGGTTTTTAGCACCAGGGGATTATTTGATTCTGAACACAGTCTTCTTCTTTTGATGATTTATTAATATAGAAAGGGCACAGGAGACTATTTTCAGCTTAATCTAAGGTAAGACTTTGAAATGACCAAGGTGTAGACTGTCCCTTTAAGACACATGCACGCTCCTGGTCCTACCTGGGAATGCCTTTCAACAAACAATACATCTACAAGAAATGTAATCATAAAAGTAAATTGCACTCTATTTAAAGCACTGTTCCTTCTGCAGCTTTATTGCCGATATATACTGTAAGTCTGACGTCTCATCAATAACCTTTGGTCACACTGCTCCGAAGGATTTAACACCCAGAGTAGTCACATTGGGATTAAGGCTCATTAAGTGCCAGACACTTATTAATACTCACAATGTCTTGCTTTGTTTTCTACAGACACACGGGGGGGGGGGGGGCTGCAATGTGATTCTAGCTCTCTCGTTCCAGGGTTCTAAAACTATAGAACATCACTCAGAACTGAAAGGCACATTTACTATTTTTTAACTGAAGTTATTTCCGTTTCAAGCCACTGCCAACTCTAAGCACATGCGGTGTGTAATGGTGAGTGCTCAGGTAATATCTACATATGCTCTGTGAATATGCACAGCTCAAATCTGTAATGCAATGAAGTGGAATTCACCATTGACCTCAATGCCCTTTTAATATGGATAATTTGCCATACATTTAATACTCTGCAGTAGGTGCAACTCATTTGGAAAACATTAAAAATGGAACATTTTATAGTAAAGTGTCCCTTTAAGAGACGTAACAAGAAGCAGGGTGGAACACACTAAAGGGATTCACTGAGGGGCAGCGCCAAACAAGAGGCCTGTCAAGGACCTACGGACAACAAAACAATGAAAATACTGCCAACGACGACGTGTGTAATGGCACATTATGCGCACTATATGGCAGCAGCACCTGCAGTGACGTAACAATGTTATACGTATAGTGCTCGCTCCCCAGCCTATCTCAGTATACTCCCATACAAAGGAAACCAAATCATTTGATAACTGATGCAACTGAGAAGCTGCTCTGCCTGAATCACGCACGTATAAGTTTAAACTTCCCTGTCCCTTTAAGCAGCACACTGATTGTCTCTGACGCTAGGAGCCTGCTGTGTACTCTTGTTCTAGGAAGGGCTGTGTGTGATGGGAAAACACTTGCACTCTGGCACATATTGCTTCACGGTCTGTGGTTAACTTACATCATCTCCCCTTTCTGGTCTCTAAACAAAGGAAACACTATGTGGTTACGTTGTATTTCTAGATCTGTTTTGTAGAAAATAAAACTGTCCTTGAACCTCTATATTTGCTACTAGAGGACCCTTAAGTTGATGCTGTGTATAAGCTGATGATCTAAGGTCTCTGGGCTGGCGAGATTATTAAAGGGTACTGCCAGCCCTTCTATTTCACTGGTGGGATTATCTAAAGCCACGTTTTACCCTGAGAACAGGGTGTCTTGCTAAGGGGGTGTAAGCTGCATTTTTGTTCAGGATGGAGATGTAGACATTACAAAACTGCACAATAAAACACACAAAAATATGAGCATAAAAATTGTATTTTATCAAAAACATAAAATATGTACATAAATCACACAGAAATAAATCATATTAAATATGAACAGCGTAAACCGTAATTTAAGTACACTGGGTGTGCAAAAAGCCCAGAGAAATCCGAACGTATAAGTACAAAATACAAAGCGTAATAGTTTTTCGTAAAATGGGCTGAACATGGGAGTGTATGAAATCGTCTCTCAAATCCCAGCATAATTATTTAAACTTTTCCTTTTTGCCCTACAGGTCTCACTGGTTTTTAACTGCTAAGCTTTTATCAAAATGCTCAAAACACTATTTGCTGTAAAAGAAAAACCTATGTATATGAAAATAAAAGTGAATTTAAGGTATGGTGCAGCATATTTCTATTTGTATTAGGCGTAAAATTCAAGTTTAAACAAACGCCGGGTCCTCCATTACGAACGCTCTCATAGCAGAGAGCTCTCATTATTTGTATGGGAGATATCTCGCCACTCGCAGGGATAGGCCCTTTCTTTGATAATTGCACCAAGATGGTCCCTGCTAAACTACGGATTTTCACGTTTTTGGTGGTGAACAATTGATTGGGCCTTTTGTGTCTAATACAATCTACAGACCTGTAGAAGCTTCTTGGCATCTGGGAAGGCGTTTAATCAGGAGGTGACTGAGTACAGCCAGGGACGTAACTAGACCTCATAGGGGCAAACTCTGTAGCCCAGCCCCCTCCCCATGTCAACAGCACCCCTTCCTAAGCCACGCAAGCTCCTAATATTCCACACCGCATATTTGAACAACATATAACACAGCCCTCAAAATCTTTGGAATAGATGGGTCGGCCCAATGGAAGGCTGAGACCCCACATCAGGTGAGACCCCTGTTTTTACATCCGTCTACAGCAACGGAAGAATTAAAGGGACAAAGTCAAAATGAAACTTTTATGATGAGAAAGAGTAGGAATTTTAAGAGACTATAAGTTTGGTATCCTTTAATTACAAGCACACCTAGGTATACAGCGATGCACTAAAGGGAGCAGGGTACACATAAGCCTAATGTCATTGGCTCGCTAGATCAGCTAGCTCTCAGTAGTGCATTGCTGGGGTTATGAAAGCAACATTTTTTTAAACCTCTATGTCCCTTTAAAGAATAAAACTTCCCTTGCTGTAAGCTTTGCTTTACTTGACTGTATGAGGATGCTCCGTCTTGTAAGGTTGGCGGGAGCCATTGTAGATGTGAAGGAGTTAATTCAACAAGCTGCAGAGTGGCGCACAATATGGAGGAGGGGGAGGCACTGTTACCCCCCTACTATCCCCCACACTGCACAGTACTACGTGTTTTGGAACCCAAAGCAACACCACCACGAGGGAGTCTTAGGCAAATTAAAGGGGCACAAAAACCAAAATATTCCTTTCATGCGTCAGATAGAACAAACCATTTTAAACCACTTTCCTATTTACTCCAATTGTCTAATTTACTTCATTCTCTTGGTATCCTTTGTTAAAGGAGCGGCTATGCAACACTGGGAGCTAGGTGAGCCTATCACAAAAGGCATACATTTGCATTGCTGCTCCTGAGACTACCCAGGTGTGCTTTTCAACAGAGGATATCAAAAGAACAAAGCAAATTGGATAATAAGTAAATTGGATAGTTGTTTAAAATTGAATGTTCTGACTTACAAAAAAAAAAAAAAAATATTTGTGTTTTAGATCTTGTTAGACTAAAAACTGCTAATATTTGTGTTCACTGTTTGCTGCAGAAATGATCCTTATATCAATTTATCTTAAAGGGACTGTTTACCCATAAACTTTTTCTCCTTTAATTTGTTCCTAATAAGTTTTACCTGCTGGAGTATATTAAATAGTTTACAAATAGCTCCTTAACCTTTATATTGGCATTTGAAATAGCTGATTTAGCCTGTAGTATCCCCACCTATACTGAAAGTTTCTATACCTAGGTATAGGCTATTTGAGTAACTATGTAAACAGCCAGCAGAAGGAATTACACTCACAGTGGGAGGTAGGGGTGCTGAAAATAATTGATTCTGTGATGCATCGGGATGCAGCAGTTAACAATACTGCATCGATGCAGTGAAGATCCGAATTGCCTCTCTCACAAAGCAGACGAGCCAACAGCATTTGTGTCAGGAGCAATCGGTCCTCATGCTTTGCAGTAGGGTGTCGTTTTCATGGTTATAGCCCCCAGCTGCACCACATCAGGACTTGCTGTGCACACTGTGCGGACATCTGACACGGAGTGCGCTCCAACAGACCCCCCTCACACACAAATGTTCCCTATATCCTAAAGAGCCGACAGCAGCCTCATGTAGTGAATCTTTTCTTGTATTATCGCTCGTTTCCTGTTGCGGTCTCTGCTGCACGTGTGCTCTGTCAGACCCTCGCTCACACACAATGTTCCCTATATCCTAAAGAGCCGACAGCAGCCTCATGTAGTGAATCTTTTCTTGTATTATCGCTCGTTTCCTGTTGCGGTCTCTGCTGCACGTTTGCTCTGTCAGACCCTCGCTCACACACAATGTTCCCTATATCCTAAAGAGCCGACAGCAGCCTCATGTAGTGAATCTTTTCTTGCATTATCGCACATTTCCTGTTGCGGTCTCTGCTGCACGTTTGTTCTGTCAGACCCCCTCACACACAAATGTTCCCTATATCCTAAAGAGCCGACAGCAGCCTCATGCAGTGAATCTTTTCTTGCATTATCGCACGTTTCCTGTTGCGGTCTCTGCTGCACGTTTGTTCTGTCAGACCCCCTCACACACAAATGTTCCCTATATCCTAAAGAGCCGACAGCAGCCTCATGTAGTGAATCTTTTCTTGCATTATCGCACGTTTCCTGTTGCGGTCTCTGCTGCACGTTTGTTCTGTCAGACCCCCTCACACACAAATGTTCCCTATATCCTAAAGAGCCGACAGCAGCCTCATGTAGTGAATCTTTTCTTGCATTATCGCACGTTTCCTGTTGCGGTCTCTGCTGCACGTTTGTTCTGTCAGACCCCCTCACACACAAATGTTCCCTATATCCTAAAGAGCCGACAGCAGCCTCATGTAGTGAATCTTTTCTTGCATTATCGCACGTTTCCTGTTGCGGTCTCTGCTGCACGTTTGCTCTGTCAGACCCCCTCACACACAAATGTTCCCTATATCCTAAAGAGCCGACAGCAGCCTCATGTAGTGAATCTTTTCTTGTATTATCGCTCGTTTCCTGTTGCGGTCTCTGCTGCACGTTTGCTCTGTCAGACCCCCCTCACACACAAATGTTCCCTATATCCTAAAGAGCCGACAGCAGCCTCATGTAGTGAATCTTTTCTTGCATTATCGCACGTTTCCTGTTGCGGTCTCTGCTGCACGTTTGCTCTCTGTCAGACCCCCTCACACACACAAATGTTCCCTATATCCTAAAGAGCCGACAGCAGCCTCATGCAGTGAATCTTTTCTTGCATTATCGCACGTTTCCTGTTGCGGTCTCTGCTGCACGTTTGCTCTGTCAGACCCCCTCACACACAAATGTTCCCTATATCCTAAAGAGCCGACAGCAGCCTCATGTAGTGAATCTTTTCTTGTATTATCGCACGTTTCCTGTTGCGGTCTCTGCTGCACGTTTGCTCTCTGTCAGACCCCCCCCTCACACACAAATGTTCCCTATATCCTAAAGAGCCGACAGCAGCCTCATGTAGTGAATCTTTTCTTGTATTATCGCTCGTTTCCTGTTGCGGTCTCTGCTGCACGTTTGCTCTGTCAGACCCCCTCACACACAAATGTTCCCTATATCCTAAAGAGCCGACAGCAGCCTCATGTAGTGAATCTTTTCTTGCATTATCGCACGTTTCCTGTTGCGGTCTCTGCTGCACGTTTGCTCTCTGTCAGACCCCCCCTCTCACACAAATGTTCCCTATATCCTAAAGAGCCGACAGCAGCCTCATGTAGTGAATCTTTTCTTGCATTATCGCACGTTTCCTGTTGCGGTCTCTGCTGCACGTTTGCTCTGTCAGACCCCCCCTCACACACAAATGTTCCCTATATCCTAAAGAGCCGACAGCAGCCTCATGTAGTGAATCTTTTCTTGCATTATCGCACGTTTCCTGTTGCGGTCTCTGCTGCACGTTTGCTCTCTGTCAGACCCCCCCTCTCACACAAATGTTCCCTATATCCTAAAGAGCCGACAGCAGCCTCATGTAGTGAATCTTTTCTTGTATTATCGCACGTTTCCTGTTGCGGTCTCTGCTGCACGTTTGTTCTGTCAGACCCCCTCACACACACAAATGTTCCCTATATCCTAAAGAGCCGACAGCAGCCTCATGTAGTGAATCTTTTCTTGTATTATCGCACGTTTCCTGTTGCGGTCTCTGCTGCACGTTTGCTCTGTCAGACCCCCCCTCACACACACAAATGTTCCCTATATCCTAAAGAGCCGACAGCAGCCTCATGTAGTGAATCTTTTCTTGCATTATCGCACGTTTCCTGTTGCGGTCTCTGCTGCACGTTTGCTCTCTGTCAGACCCCCTCACACACACACAAATGTTCCCTATATCCTAAAGAGCCGACAGCAGCCTCATGCAGTGAATCTTTTCTTGTATTATCGCACGTTTCCTGTTGCGGTCTCTGCTGCACGTTTGCTCTCTGTCAGACCCCCCCTCACACACAAATGTTCCCTATATCCTAAAGAGCCGACAGCAGCCTCATGTAGTGAATCTTTTCTTGTATTATCGCTCGTTTCCTGTTGCGGTCTCTGCTGCACGTTTGCTCTGTCAGACCCCCTCACACACAAATGTTCCCTATATCCTAAAGAGCCGACAGCAGCCTCATGTAGTGAATCTTTTCTTGCATTATCGCACGTTTCCTGTTGCGGTCTCTGCTGCACGTTTGCTCTCTGTCAGACCCCCCCTCTCACACAAATGTTCCCTATATCCTAAAGAGCCGACAGCAGCCTCATGTAGTGAATCTTTTCTTGCATTATCGCACGTTTCCTGTTGCGGTCTCTGCTGCACGTTTGCTCTGTCAGACCCCCCCTCACACACAAATGTTCCCTATATCCTAAAGAGCCGACAGCAGCCTCATGTAGTGAATCTTTTCTTGCATTATCGCACGTTTCCTGTTGCGGTCTCTGCTGCACGTTTGCTCTCTGTCAGACCCCCCCTCTCACACAAATGTTCCCTATATCCTAAAGAGCCGACAGCAGCCTCATGTAGTGAATCTTTTCTTGTATTATCGCACGTTTCCTGTTGCGGTCTCTGCTGCACGTTTGTTCTGTCAGACCCCCTCACACACACAAATGTTCCCTATATCCTAAAGAGCCGACAGCAGCCTCATGTAGTGAATCTTTTCTTGTATTATCGCACGTTTCCTGTTGCGGTCTCTGCTGCACGTTTGCTCTGTCAGACCCCCTCACACACACAAATGTTCCCTATATCCTAAAGAGCCGACAGCAGCCTCATGTAGTGAATCTTTTCTTGCATTATCGCTAGTTTCCTGTTGCGGTCTCTGCTGCACGTTTGCTCTGTCAGACCCCCCTCACACACAAATGTTCCCTATATCCTAAAGAGCCGACAGCAGCCTCATGTAGTGAATCTTTTCTTGCATTATCGCACGTTTCCTGTTGCGGTCTCTGCTGCACGTGTGCTCTGTCAGACCCCCCCTCTCACACACAAATGTTCCCTATATCCTAAAGAGCCGACAGCAGCCTCATGTAGTGAATCTTTTCTTGCATTATCGCACGTTTCCTGTTGCGGTCTCTGCTGCACGTTTGCTCTGTCAGACCCCCCCTCACACAATGTTCCCTATATCCTAAAGAGCCGACAGCAGCCTCATGTAGTGAATCTTTTCTTGCATTATCGCACGTTTCCTGTTGCGGTCTCTGCTGCACGTTTGCTCTGTCAGACCCCCTCACACACACAAATGTTCCCTATATCCTAAAGAGCCGACAGCAGCCTCATGTAGTGAATCTTTTCTTGCATTATCGCACGTTTCCTGTTGCGGTCTCTGCTGCACGTTTGCTCTGTCAGACCCCCTCACACACACAAATGTTCCCTATATCCTAAAGAGCCGACAGCAGCCTCATGTAGTGAATCTTTTCTTGCATTATCGCACGTTTCCTGTTGCGGTCTCTGCTGCACGTTTGCTCTGTCAGACCCCCTCACACACACAAATGTTCCCTATATCCTAAAGAGCCGACAGCAGCCTCATGTAGTGAATCTTTTCTTGTATTATCGCACGTTTCCTGTTGCGGTCTCTGCTGCACGTTTGCTCTGTCAGACCCCCTCACACACACAAATGTTCCCTATATCCTAAAGAGCCGACAGCAGCCTCATGTAGTGAATCTTTTCTTGCATTATCGCACGTTTCCTGTTGCGGTCTCTGCTGCACGTTTGCTCTGTCAGACCCCCTCACACACACAAATGTTCCCTATATCCTAAAGAGCCGACAGCAGCCTCATGTAGTGAATCTTTTCTTGCATTATCGCACGTTTCCTGTTGCGGTCTCTGCTGCACGTTTGCTCTGTCAGACCCCCTCACACACACAAATGTTCCCTATATCCTAAAGAGCCGACAGCAGCCTCATGTAGTGAATCTTTTCTTGTATTATCGCACGTTTCCTGTTGCGGTCTCTGCTGCACGTGTGCTGTCTGTCAGACCCCCTCTCACACAAATGTTCCCTATATCCTAAAGAGCCGACAGCAGCCTCATGTAGTGAATCTTTTCTTGCATTATCGCACGTTTCCTGTTGCGGTCTCTGCTGCACGTTTGCTCTCTGTCAGACCCCCCTCACACACACAAATGTTCCCTATATCCTAAAGAGCCGACAGCAGCCTCATGTAGTGAATCTTTTCTTGCATTATCGCACGTTTCCTGTTGCGGTCTCTGCTGCACGTTTGCTCTCTGTCAGACCCCCCCTCACACACACAAATGTTCCCTATATCCTAAAGAGCCGACAGCAGCCTCATGTAGTGAATCTTTTCTTGCATTATCGCACATTTCCTGTTGCGGTCTCTGCTGCACGTGTGCTCTCTGTCAGACCTCTAGCCCAAACCAGCATTTTAGGGTTGCTATTAGATACTTTTGTAAAATTTGACTTACTTTATCTAATAGCCACCCTCAAATGCTAGATAGGAAACTTGAATCTTAACTAAGGAAGGCTTATTTATGTTCAGGTCATCTTCTTAGGCCTGCTATTTCTTTAGCCGATGTTCCAGCTGCTTCAACTTTTTGGAAACCTTAGCGCAACAAGTACCAGATCATAATGCGTATAGCATTGTTAAGTTAATTCAACATGCTAATAATTTCATTTGTGATGCCATTTTTGATATCATTAGAATTGATGTTAGATATATGTCTTTAGCTATTTTAGCTAGAAGAGCTTTATGGCTTAAAACTTGGAATGCGGATATGACTTCTAAATCAACGTTGCTATCTCTCTCTTTCCAAGGTAATAAATTATTTGGTTCTCAGTTGGATTCGATTATTTCAACTGTCACTGGGGGGAAGGGAGCTTTTTTTCCTCAGGATAAAAAAATCTAAGGGTAAATTTAAGGCTCCTAACCATTTTCGTTCCTTTCGACAAAATAAGGAACAGAAACCTGATCCTTCCCCTAAGGGAAACGGTTTCCAATTGGAAGCCTTCTTCAGTCTGGAATAAATCCAAGCCATTTAAAAGATCAAAATCAGCCCCCAAGTCCGCATGAAGGTGCGGCCCTCATTCCAGCCCAGCTGGTAGGGGGCAGACTAAGATTTTTCAAGGATGTTTGGATCAATTCAGTCCAAAATCATTGGATTCAGAACATTGTCTCTCAGGGGTACAGAATAGGTTTCAAAGTAAGGCCGCCTTTGAGAAGTTTCCTTTCTCTCACGCATTCCAGTGAACCCAGAAAAAGCTCAGGCTTTCCTGAAGTGTGTTTCAGACCTGGAGTTGTCTGGGGTAATTGTGCCAGTTCCTTTTCAGGAACGGGGTCTGGGGTTTTATTCAAATCTGTTCATTGTCCCAAAGAAGGAGAATTCTTTCAAACCAGTTCTGGATCTAAAGATTTTGAATCGTTATGTAAGAATACTAACATTCAAGATGGTGACTATAAGGACTATTCTGCCTTTTGTTCAGCAAGGGCATTATATGTCCACAATAGACTTACAGGATGCATATCTTCATATTCCGATTCATCCAGATCACTATCAGTTTCTGAGATTCTCTTTTCTAGACAAGCATTACCAGTTTGTTGCTCTTCCTTTTGGCCTAGCAACAGCTCCAAGGATCTTTTCAAAGGTTCTCGGTGCCCTACTCTCTGTAATCAGAGAACAGGGTATTGCGGCGTTTCCTTATTTGGACGATATCTTGGTACTAGCTCAGTCTTTACATTCTGCAGAATCTCACAAGAATCAACTAGTGTTGTTTTTTCAAGAACATGGTTGGAGGATCAATTTACCAAAAAGTTCTTCGATTCCTCAGACAAGGGTAACCTTTTTAGGATTCCAAATAGATTCAGTATCCATGACTTTGTCTCTAACAGACAAAAGACGTCTGAAATTGGTTTCAGCTTGTCGGAACCTTCAATTTCAATCATTCCCTTCAGTAGCTATGTGCATGGAGATTTTAGGTCTCATGACTGCAGCATCGGACGCTATCCCCTTTGCTCGTTTTCACAAGACCTCTTCAGCTTTGTATGCTGAACCAATGGTGCAGGGATTATACAAAGATATCAGAATTAATATCCTTAAATCCCAATGTTCGACTATCTCTGATTTGGTGGTTAGATCACCATCGTATAGTTCAAGGGGCCTCTTTTGTTCGTCCAACCTGGACTGTGATCACAACAGATGTGAGTCTTTCAGGTTGGGGAGCTGTCTGGGGATCTCTGACAGCGCAGGGGGTTTGGAAATCTCAAGAGGCGAGATTACCAATCAATATTTTGGAACTCCGTGCGATTCTCAGAGCTCTTCAGTTTTGGCCTCTACTGAAGAGAGAACAGTTTATTTGTTTTCAGACAGACAATGTCACAACCGTGGCGTATGTCAATCATCAGGGTGGGACTCACAGTCCCCAAGCTATGAAATAAGTATCTCGGATACTTGCTTGGGCGGAATCCAGCTCCTGTCTAATCTCTGCGGTTCATATCCCAGGTATAGACAATTGGGAAGCGGATTATCTCAGTCAGACTTTACATCCGGGAGAGTGGTCTCTTCACCCAGATGTGTTTTTTCAGATTGTTCAGATGTGGGGGTTTCCAGAAATAGATCTGATGGCTTCTCATCTAAAAGGGAAACTTCCCAGGTATCTGTCCAGGCATCCTCAGGCGGAAGCAGTGGATGCGTTGACACTTCCTTGGAATTATCAACCTGCTTATATTTTTCCGCCTCTAGTTCTTCTTCCAAGAGTGATTTCCAAAATCATAATGGTACGTTCGTTTGTACTGCTAAATTTGAAGGTATGGAGATTGAATGCTTAGTGCTTAGTCATAGAGGTTTCTCTGACTCAGTGATTAATAATATGTTGCAGGCTCGTAAATCTGTGTCTAGAAAGATTTATTATCGAGTTTGGAAGACTTACATTTCATGGTGCTCTTCTCATAAATTCTCTTGGCATTCTTTTAGAATTCCTAGAATTTTACAGTTTCTTCAGGATGGTTTAGATAAGGGTTTGTCTGCAAGTTCCTTGAAAGGACAAATCTCTGCTCTTTCCGTTCTGTTCCACAGAAAAATTGCTAATCTTCCTGATATTCATTGTTTTGTTCAGGCTTTGGTTCGTATCAGGCCTGTCATTAAATCAATCTCTCCTCCTTGGAGTCTTAATTTGGTTTTGAAGGCGTTACAGGCTCCTCCGTTTGAGCCTATGCATTCTCTGGACATTAAATGTATTTCTTGTAAAGTATTGTTCCTTTTGGCCATCTCTTCTGCTAGAAGAGTTTCTGAATTATCTGCTCTTTCATGCGAGTCTCCTTTTCTGATTTTTCATCAGGATAAGGCGGTTTTGCGGACTTCGTTTAAATTTTTACCTAAAGTTGTGAACTCCAACAACATTAGTAGAGAAATTGTTGTCCCTTCATTGTGTCCTAATCCTAAGAATTCTCTGGAGAATTCTCTGGAGAATGGATGTGGTAAGAGCTTTGAAATATTATATTGAAGCTACTAAAGATTTCAGGAAGACTTCTAGTCTATTTGTTATCTTCTCTGGTTCTAGGAAAGGTCAGAAGGCTTCTGCTATTTCCTTGGCTTCTTGGTTAAAACTTTTGATTCATCATGCTTATTTGGAGTCGGGTAAATCCCCGCCTCAGAGAATTACAGCTCATTCTACTAGGTCAGTTTCTACTTCCTGGGCTTTTAAGAATGAGGCTTTTGTTGATCAAATTTGCAAAGCAGCAACTTGGTCTTCTTTGCATACTTTTACTATGTTCTACCATTTTGATGCTTTTTCTTCTTCAGAAGCAGTTTTTGGTAGAAAAGTACTTCAGGCAGCTGTTTCAGTTTGATTCTTCTGCTTATAATTTCAGTTTATTAAGATTAAAACTTTTGATTTGGGTTGTGGATTAATTTTTCAGCGGAATTGGCTGTCTTTATTTTTATCCCTCCCTCTCTAGTGACTCTTGCGTGGAGTTCCACATCTTGGGTATTTGCTATCCCATACGTCACTAGCTCATTGAGTCTTGCCAATTACGTGAAAGAAACATAATTTATGCAAGAATTTACCTGATAAATTAATTTCTTTCATATTCGCAAGAGTCCATGAGACCCATCCTCTTTATGGTGGTTATGATTTTTTTGTATAAAGCACAATTATTCCAATTCGTTGTTGATGCTTTCGCTCCTTTCTTATCACCCCACTTCTTGGCTATTCATTAAACTGAATTGTCTGTGTGGTGGGGGGTGCATTTATAGGCATTTTGAGGTTTGGGAGACTTTGCCCCTCCTGGTAGGATTGTATATCCCATACGTCACTAGCTCATGGACTCTTGCCAATATGAAATAAATTAATTTATCAGGTAAATTCTTACATAAATTATGTTTATTTATATAAAATCATGGGCAGTAATCGTGATGCATCACGGAATCGGATCGTGAGACCAGTGAAGATGCACACCCCTAGTGGGAGGTAGAAGAAATAAAGCGCTAACATTTTTATTTTCAGTTATTCTTTCTAAGAACTGTACAGAGACGGCGATAAGGGAAGCATTTGAGTAATAAGATAACGAGATCTGATCTGTCTGCAAGCTTAGCCTATTTTTATGGGCTGTGGTTTCAAAAAGCTAACCCAGCTATTTGTTTTAAAAAAAGAAGCTTAATGAGCAATTTCTCATACATTTTATAGGCTGCATCTGGAACAAGTCATGGGGAACACATTCAGGGAAAAACGATTTTACAGTTAATGGTCAATTTAAATTATGCAATTTATTTGTGCTTTGTATAGATTAAAGTGAATGTCAATTTTGATGCTAAAGTGCCCGTTTTTTAAAAATTTGATTAAAAACAGGTTTCATCAAAATTTACATTTCACTCCTGACGTCAGAAATGATGGATCGGTCATCCTCCAATCACGGCTTCCCCCCCGGAGGGAATCGGTGTCTGATTCAATGCCGTGATTGGAGGAAGCCGGATTCCACATTTTAGACCCAGGAAGAAGCTTTGCGACGGATGGAGGTAGGTGGAGCTGCTGTGAATATTAAAAGGTAAGTTTTATTTTCACAACGACTGAAATGTAAATTTTGATGAATTAAAGTGCCCCTGTTTTTAATCGAATTTTTAAAAACCGGGAACTTTAGCATCAAAATTTACATTCGCTTTAAGTGCCATAAAACATTGAGTTATGCGCATATTATAAGAGTCAACTGAGGTAAAACAGTGGGTGAAGAAAAAAAAGCTTATAAGTATTTTAATAAAATTTCCAAAAATCTGCAAAAATACTTACACAGAGTTGCCAAGTGTAGGGTGCTCCACCCCCCTTATCAGTTCATTCCGTTTTATGTCCCTTTAAAGTGAGTCAATCCTAGTGTTTGTGAAATGCTAGGATTGACCATTTGAACAAATAAAGGGGACTTTCACAGTCATGAAGTATAAAATACTTCATGCTGAAAGCTCCTTTATTTGTTTCAAGCGTTTTGCAGTGGTCTGCCTGAGCGAACGCTGTTTTGCTAAGAGGTGACGTTTCCACCTCTTAGCAAATAGCCGTGCGGAAAATCCGACGCCAAGCCTGGTTTCACACACAGCTATTGGCTAAGAGGTGAAAACGTCAGCTCTCAAGCAAAACAGCGTTCTGCCGTGGGTGCGGCGAACGCTTGAAACAAATAAAAGGAGCTTTCAGCATGAAGTATTTTATACTTCATGACTGTGAAAGTCCCCTTTATTCGTTCCAATGGTCAATCCTAGCATTTCACAAACCTTTTGGGTTTCTCTCAGAAATTATTTACATACCGCTTGTGCAATTATGACACAAATGGTTGTGAAAGCTTCTCTGGGATCCACTTTGTTTAGAAATAGCAGACATATATGGTTTTCCCATTGCTTTTTGGCAATTAGAAGGCCGCTAATTGCAGCTGTGCACCACACTTCTATTATTACCAGCAGTGAAGGGGTTAATAAGGTAGCTTAAAGGGTTAATTTGAGTTTTAGTGTAGAGATTAGTCTCCCACCTGACACTTCCCCCCCCTGAACCCTCCCAAACTGCTCTCTCCCCCCCCCCAATACCGGTAACCCCAGTCTGCCAATATGAAAATATAATGCTATATTATTATATTTTCTGCAGTGTAGGATCCCCTCTTATCCCCCAGATCCCCCCCAACAGCTTTCTAAACCTCCCCCCTCTATTACCCGCTGTCTGCCAGTACCTATAAAGGTTTTTTTTTTCTTACATATTTTCTGTAGCGCAGTGTGTCCCCCACCCACGATCTCTTGTTATGGGGCCCCCACACCCCTTTTTCTGTAGTGTAGCTGCCCCATCCCTCCCTGTCCCTTTGTTTTATTATTTTCCGTAGCGCAGGGCCCTCCCAACTCCCCTGCTGGGCCGCCTATTATTTTTATAATTCTGGGCAAAAAGAAAATTTATGCTTACATGATCAATTTGTTTATTTTTAGACACTATGAGTCCACGGATTTCATCCTTACTTGTGGGATATTCACCTCCTGGTCAGCAGGAGGAGGCAAAGTGCACCACAGCAGAGCTGCTATATATAGCTCCTCCCTTCCCTCCCACTCCAGTCAATCGACCGAAGTTAGGAAGAGAAAGGAAAAGCCAAGGTGCAGAGGTGTCTGAAGTTTATAATAATTAACAACCTGTCTAAAATAACAGGGCGGGCCGTGGACTCATCGTGTCTAAAGAGAAACAAATTTATCAGGTAAGCATACATTTTCTTTTCTTTTTAAAGACACGATGAGTCCACGGATCATCTTCATTACTTGTGTGATATAATACCAAAGAGTACACAGATGATACGGGAGGGACAAGACAGGGAACCTAAACGGAAGGCACCACTGCTTGAAGTACCTTTCTCCCAAAAGCAGCCTCAGTCGAGGCAAAAGTGTCAAATTTATAAAATTTAGAAAAAGTGTGAAGAGAGGACCAAGTTGCAGCCTTGCAAATCTGTTCCACAGAAACTTCATTTTTGAATGCCCATGAGGAAGCAACATCCCTCGTGGAATGAGCCGTAACCCTCTCAGGAGGCTGCTGTCCAGCAGTCTCATATGCAAAACGTATGATGCTCTTCAGCCAAAAAGAAAGAGAGGTAGTCGTAGCTTTCTGACCTCTATGTTTCCCAGAGAAAATTACAAATAAAGAAGAGGACTGACGAAATATCCTTAGTCGATTGTAAGTAAAATTTTAAAAGCACGGACGACGTCCAAATTGTGCAGAAGACGTTCTTTCTGAGGAGGAGGATTAGGACACAGGGAAGGAACAACAATTTCCTGATTAATGTTCCTGTCTGAAACAACCTTAGGAAGGAACCCTAGTTTAGTACGTAAAACTACCTTATCTGAATGGAAAATAAGGTAAGGCGAATTGCATTGCAACGCCGAAAGCTCAGACACTCTACGAGCTGAAGAAATAGCAACAAGAAATAAAACTTTCCAAGATAACAACTTAATATCTAAGGAATGCATAGGCTCAAACGGAGCTCCTTGAAGAACTTTGAGAACTAAATTCAGACTCCATGGAGGAGTAACTGGTTTCAACACAGGCCTGATCCTGACCAAGGCCTGACAAAAAGATTGTACATCTGGGACCTCTGCCAGACGTTTGTGTACCAAATAGATAAGGCAGAGATTTGACCCTTTAGGAAACTTGTCGATAAACCTTTCTCCAAACCGTCTTGAAGAAAGGACAAAATTCTAGGAATCCTAACTCTACTCCAGGAGTAGTCCTTGGATTCACAACAATAGAGATATTTACACCAAATCTTATGGTAAATCTTTCTAGTTACAGGCTTACGCGCCTGAATCATGGTCTCTGTGACTGAATCAGAAAAAGCCCGCTTGGATAAAATTAAGCGTCCAATCTCCAAGCAGTCAGCTTCAGAGAAACTATATTTGGGTGAAGGAAGGGCCCCTGAATTAGAAGATCCTTCCTCAACGGGAGTCTCCAAGGTGGCAGAGATGCCATCTCCACCAGATCCGCATACCAAATCCTGCGAGGCCAGGCCCCAGTGCCTGTACATATGCTGTCATTAGATACAAGGTAATCACAGAGGTAAAACTGAGATAAGGGGCAGTCTGCAGAGGCTTAGATACAAGGTAATCACAGAGGTAAAACTGAGATAAGGGGGCAGTCTGCAGAGGCTTAGATACAAGGTAATCACAGAGATAAAACTGAGATAAGGGGTAGTCTGCAGAGGCTTAGATACAAGGTAATCACAGAGGTAAAACTGAGATAAGGAACAGTCTGCAGAGGCTTAGATACAAGGTAATCACAGAGGTAAAACTGAGATAAGGGGGCAGTCTGCAGAGGCTTAGAGACAGGGTAATCACAGAGGTAAAACTGAGATAAGGGGGCAATCTGCAGAGGCTTAGATACAGGGTAATCACAGAAGTAAAACTGAGATAAGGGGGCAGTCTGCAGAGGCTTAGATACAGGGTAATCACAGAGGTAAAACTGAGATAAGGGGGCAGTCTGCAGAGGCTTATATACAAGGTAATCACAGAGGTAAAACTGAGATAAGGGGGCAGTCTGCAGAGGCTTAGATACAAGGTAATCACAGAAGTAAAACTGAGATAAGGGGGCAGTCTGCAGAGGCTTAGATACAAGGTAACCACAGAGGTAAAACTGAGATAAGGGGCAGTCTGCAGAGGCTTAGATACAAGGTAACCACAGAGGTAAAACTGAGATAAGGGGCAGTCTGCAGAGGCTTAGATACAAGGTAATCACAGAAGTAAAACTGAGATAAGGGGGCAGTCTGCAGAGGCTTAGATACAAGGTAATCACAGAGGTAAAACTGAGATAAGGGGGCTGTCTGCAGAGGCTTAGATACAGGGTAATCACAGAGGTAACAATGAGATAAGGGACAGTCTGCCGAGGCTTAGATACAAGGTAATCACAGAGGTAAAACTGAGATAAGGGGGCAGTCTGCAGAGGCTTAGATACAAGGTTATCACAGAGGTAAAACTGAGATAAGGGGGCAGTCTGCAGAGGCTTAGATGCAAGGTAATCACAGAGGTAAAACTGAGATAAGGAGGCAGTCTGCAGAGGCTTAGATACAAGGTAATCACAGAGGTAAAACTGAGATAAGGAGGCAGTCTGCAGAGGCTTAGATACAAGGTTATCACAGAGGTAAAACTGAGATAAGGGGGCAGTCTGCAGAGGCTTAGATACAAGGTAATCACAGAGGTAAAACTGAGATAAGGGGGCTGTTTGCAGAGGCTTAGATACAGGGTAATCACAGAGGTAAAACTGAGATAAGGGGCAGTCTGCAGAGGCTTAGATACAAGGTAATCACAGAAGTAAAACTGAGATAAGGGGGCAGTCTGCAGAGGCTTAGATACAGGGTAATCACAGAGGTAAATCTGAGATAAGGGGGCAGTCTGCAGAGGCTTAGATACAATGGAATCACAGAGGTAAAACTGAGATAAGGGGCAGTCTGCAGAGGCTTAGATACAAGGTAACCACAGAGGTAAAACTGAGATAAGGGGGCAGTCTGCAGAGGCTTAGATACAGGGTAATAACAGAGGTAAAACTGAGATAAGGGGGCAGTCTGCAGAGGCTTAGATACAGGGTAATCACAGAGGTAAAACTGAGATAAGTGGGCAGTCTGCAGAGGCTTAGATACAGGGTAATCACAGAGGTAAAACGGAGATAAGGGGCAGTCTGCAGAGGCTTAGATACAAGGTAATCACAGAGGTAAAACTGATATAAGGGGGAAGTCTGCAGAGGCTTAGATACAAGGTAATCACAGAGGTAAAACTGAGATAAGGGGGAAGTCTGCAGAGGCTTAGATACAAGGTAATCAAAGAGGTAAAACTGAGATAAGGGGGCAGTCTGCAGAGGCTTAGATACAGAGTAATCACAGAGGTAAAACTGATATAAGGGGGCAGTCTGCAGAGGCTTAGATACAAGGTAATCACAGAGGTAAAACTGAGATAAGGGGACAGTCTGCAGAGGCTTATATACAAGGTAATCACAGAGGTAAAACTGAGATAAGGGGCAGTCTGCAGAGGCGTGTATACAAGGTAATCACAGAGGTAAAACTGAGATAAGGGGACAGTCTGCAGAGGCTTAGATACAAGGTAATCACAGAGGTAAAACTGATATAAGGGGGCAGTCTGCAGAGGGTTAGATACAAGGTAATCACAGAGGTAAAACTGAGATAAGGGGACAGTCTGCAGAGGCTTATATACAAGGTAATCACAGAGGTAAAACTGAGATAAGGGGCAGTCTGCAGAGGCGTGTATACAAGGTAATCACAGAGGTAAAACTGAGATAAGGGGACAGTCTGCAGAGGCTTAGATACAAGGTAATCACAGAGGTAAAACTGAGATAAGGGGCAGTCTGCAGAGGCGTGTATACAAGGTAATCACAGAGGTAAAACTGAGATAAGGGGCAGTCTGCAGAGGCGTGTATACAAGGTAATCACAGAGGTAAAACTGAGATAAGGGAGCAGTCTGCAGAGGCTTAGATACAAGGTAATCACAGAGGTAAAACTGAGATAAGGGGCCGTCTGCAGAGGCTTAGATACAAGGTAATCACAGAGGTAAAACTGAGATAAGGAGCAGTCTGTGATTACCCTGTATTAAAGCCTCTGCAGACTGCTCCTTATCTCAGTTTTACCTCTGTGATTACCCTGTATTAAAGCCTCTGCAGAGGTAAAACTGAGATAAGGGGGCAGTCTGCAGATGCTTAGATACAAGGTAATAACAGAGGTAAAACTGAGATAAGGGGGCAGTCTGCAGATGCTTAGATACAAGGTAATTACAGAGGTAAAACTGAGATAAGGGGCAGTCTGCAGAGGCGTGTATACAAGGTAATCACAGAGGTAAAACTGAGATAAGGGGCAGTCTGCAGAGGCTTAGAGACAAGGTAATCACAGAGGTAAAACTGAGATAAGGGGGAAGTCTGCAGAGGCTTAGATACAAGGTAATCACAGAGGTAAAACTGAGATAAGGGGCAGTCTGCAGAGGCTTAGATACAAGGTAATCACAGAGGTAAAACTGAGATAAGGGGCAGTCTGCAGAGGCTTAGATACATGGTAATCACGGACGTAAAACTGAGATAAGGGGGCAGTCTGCAGAGACTTAGATGCAGGGTAATCACAGAGGTAAAACTGAGATAAGGGGGCTGTTTGCAGAGGCTTAGATATAAGGTAATCCCAGAGGTAAAACTGAGATAAGGGGCAGTCTGCAGAGGCTCAGATACAAGGTAATCACAGAGGTAAAACTGAGATAAGGGGACAGTCTGCAGAGGCTTAGATACAGGGTAATCACAGAGGTAAAACTGAGATAAGGGGGCAGTCTGCAGAGGCTTAGATACAAGGTAATCACAGAGGTAAAACTGAGATAAGGGGCAGTCTGCAGAGGCTTAGATACAAGGTAATCACAAAGGTAAAACTTAGATAAGGGGGCAGTCTGCAGAGGCTTAGATACAGGGTAATCACAGAGGTAAAACTGAGATAAGGGAGCAGTCTGCAGAGGCTTAGATACAAGGTAATCACAGAGGTAAAACTGAGATAAGGGGGCAGTCTGCAGAGGCTTAGATACAGGGTAATCACAGAGGTAAAACTGAGATAAGGGAGCAGTCTGCAGAGGCTTAGATACAGGGTAATCACAGAGGTAAAACTGAGATAAGGGGACAGTCTGCAGAGGCTTAGATACAAGGTAATCACAGAGGTAAAACTGAGATAAGGGGGCAGTCTGCAGAGGCTTAGATACAAGGTAATCACAGAGGTAAAACTGAGATAAGGGGGCAGTCTGCAGAGGCTTAGATATAAGGTAATCACAGAGGTAAAACTGAGATAAGGAGGTAGTCTGCAGAGGCTTAGATACAGGGTAGTCACAGAGGTAAAACTGAGATAAGGGGGCAGTCTGCAGAGGCTTAGATACAGGGTAATCACAGAGGTAAAACTTAGATAAGGGGGCAGTCTGCAGAGGCTTAGATACAAGGTTATCACAGAGGTAAAACTGAGATAAGGGGGCAGCCTGCAGAGGCTTAGATACAAGGTAATCACAGAGGTAAAACTGAGATAAGGGGGCAGTCTGCAGAGGCTTAGATACAAGGTAATCACAGAGGTAAAACTGAGATAAGGGGCAGTCTGCAGAGGCTTAGATACAAGGTAATCACAGAGGTAAACCTGAGATAAGGGGGCAGTCTGCAGAGGCTTAGATACAAGGTAATCACAGAGGTAAAACTGAGATAAGGGGGCAGTCTGCAGAGGCTTAGATACAAGATAATCACAGAGGTAAAACTGAGATAAGGGGCAGTCTGCAGAGGCTTAGATACAGGGTAATCACAGAGGTAAAACTGAGATAAGGGGGCAGTCTGCAGAGGCTTAGATACAAGGTAATCACAGAGGTAAAACTGAGATAAGGGGGCAGTCTGCAGAGGCTTAGATACAAGGTAATCACAGAGGTAAAACTGAGATAAGGGGGCAGTCTGCAGAGGCTTAGATATAAGGTAATCACAGAGGTAAAACTGAGATAAGGAGGTAGTCTGCAGAGGCTTAGATACAGGGTAGTCACAGAGGTAAAACTGAGATAAGGGGGCAGTCTGCAGAGGCTTAGATACAGGGTAATCACAGAGGTAAAACTTAGATAAGGGGGCAGTCTGCAGAGGCTTAGATACAAGGTTATCACAGAGGTAAAACTGAGATAAGGGGGCAGCCTGCAGAGGCTTAGATACAAGGTAATCACAGAGGTAAAACTGAGATAAGGGGGCAGTCTGCAGAGGCTTAGATACAAGGTAATCACAGAGGTAAAACTGAGATAAGGGGCAGTCTGCAGAGGCTTAGATACAAGGTAATCACAGAGGTAAACCTGAGATAAGGGGACAGTCTGCAGAGGCTTAGATACAAGGTAATCACAGAGGTAAAACTGAGATAAGGGGGCAGTCTGCAGAGGCTTAGATACAAGGTAATCACAGAGGTAAAACTGAGATAAGGGGGCAGTCTGCAGAGGCTTAGATATAAGGTAATCACAGAGGTAAAACTGAGATAAGGAGGTAGTCTGCAGAGGCTTAGATACAGGGTAGTCACAGAGGTAAAACTGAGATAAGGGGCAGTCTGCAGAGGCTTAGATACAAGGTAATCACAGAGGTAAAACTGAGATAAGGGACAGTCTGCAGAGGCTTAGATACAGGGTAATCACAGAGGTAAAACTGAGATAAGGGACAGTCTGCAGAGGCTTAGATACAGGGTAGTCACAGAGGTAAAAAGTATATTAATATAACAGTGTTGGTTATGCAGAATAGATAATAAAGGATCTTTCTATCTTTATAAACAAACATGGAGTCACTTAAAAACTTTAGCTGTCAGAATGCTGTAAAATATTACTGTGCAGTCACGGGGTTAACAGATTTTCAGTGTATTTTGTTTACTATAACTCACTAAAACATAATTTATGCTTACCTGATAAATTTATTTCTCTTGTAGTGTATCCAGTCCACGGATCATCCATTACTTGTGGGATATTCTCCTTCCCAACAGGAAGTTGCAAGAGGATCACCCACAGCAGAGCTGCTATATAGCTCCTCCCCTCACTGCCATATCCAGGCATTCGACCGAAACAAGACGAGAAAGGAGAAACCATAGGGTGCAGTGGTGACTGGAGTTTAATTAAAATTTAGACCTGCCTTAAAAGGACAGGGTGGGCCGTGGACTGGATACACTACAAGAGAAATACATTTATCAGGTAAGCATAAATTATGTTTTCTCTTGTTAAGTGTATCCAGTCCACGGATCATCCATTACTTGTGGGATACCAATACCAAAGCTTAAGTACACGGATGATGAGAGGGACAAGGCAGGAACTTAAACGGAAGGAACCACTGCCTGTAGAACCTGTCTCCCAAAAACAGCCTCCGAAGAAGCAAAAGTGTCAAATTTGTAAAATTTTGAAAAGGTGTGAAGCGAAGACCAAGTCGCAGCCTTGCAAATCTGTTCAACAGAGGCCTCATTTTTAAAGGCCCAGGTGGAAGCCACAGCTCTAGTAGAATGAGCTGTAATCCTTTCAGGGGGCTGCTGTCCAGCAGTCTCATAGGCTAAGCGTATTATGCTCCGAAGCCAAAAGGAGAAAGAGGTTGCCGAAGCTTTTTGACCTCTCCTCTGTCCAGAGTAAACGATAAACAGGGAAGATGTTTGACGAAAATCTTTAGTAGCCTGTAAGTAAAACTTCAAGGCACGGACTACGTCCAGATTATGCAAAAGACGTTCCTTCTTTGAAGAAGGATTAGGACACAATGATGGAACAACAATCTCTTGATTGATATTCCTGTTAGAAACCACCTTAGGTAAAAACCCAGGTTTGGTACGCAGAACTACCTTGTCTGAATGAAAAATCAGATAAGGAGAATCACAATGTAAGGCAGATAACTCAGAGACTCTTCGAGCCGAGGAAATAGCCATCAAAAACAGAACTTTCCAAGATAAAAGTTTAATATCAATGGAATGAAGGGGTTCAAACGGAACTCCCTGAAGAACTTTAAGAACCAAGTTTAAGCTCCACGGGGGAGCAACAGTTTTAAACACAGGCTTAATCCTAACCAAAGCCTGACAAAATGCCTGGACGTCTGGAACTTCTGCCAGACGCTTGTGCAAAAGAATAGACAGAGCAGAGATCTGTCCTTTTAAAGAAATACTGATAAGCCTTTGTCCAAACCCTCTTGGAGAAAGGACAATATCCTAGGAATCCTAACCTTACTCCATGAGTAACTCTTGGATTCACACCAATAAAGATATTTACGCCATATCTTATGGTAGATTTTCCTGGTGACAGGCTTCCGAGCCTGTATTAAGGTATCAATGACAGACTCGGAGAAGCCACGCCTTCATAGAATTAAGCGTTCAATCTCCATGCAGTCAGTCTCAGAGAAATTAGATTTGGATGATTGAAAGGACCTTGTATTAGAAGGTCCTGCCTCAGAGGCAGAGTCCATGGTGGAAGAGATGACATGTCCACTAGGTCTGCATACCAGGTCCTGCGTGGCCACGCAGGCGCTATCAGAATCACCAATGCTCTCTCCTGTTTGATTTTGGCAATCAGTCGAGGGAGCAGAGGAAACGGTGGAAACACATAGGCCAGGTTGAAGAACCAAGGAGCTGCTAGAGCATCTATCAGCGTTGCTCCCGGGTCCCTGGATCCGTAACAAGGAAGCTTGGCGTTCTGGCGAGACGCCATGAGATCCAGTTCTGGTTTGCCCCAACGATGGACCAGTTGAGCAAACACCTCCGGATGGAGTTCCCACTCCCCCGGATGAAAAGTCTGACTACTTAGAAAATCCACCTCCCAGTTCTCTACGCCTGGGATGTGGATCGCTGACAGGTGGCAAGAGTGAGACTCTGCCCAGCGAATTATCTTTGAGACTTCTAACATCGCTAGGGAACTCCTGGTTCCCCCTTGATGGTTGATGTAAGCCACAGTCGTGATGTTGTCCGACTGAAATCTGATGAACCTCAGTGTTGCTAACTGAGGCCAAGCTAGAAGAGCATTGAATATTGCTCTTAACTCCAGAATATTTATTGGGAGGAGTTTCTACTCCTGAGTCCACGATCCCTGAGCCTTCAGGGAGTTCCAGACTGCGCCCCAACCTTGAAGGCTGGCATCTGTTGTTACAATCGTCCAATCTGGTCTGCGAAAGGTCATACCCTTGGACAGATGGACCCGGGAAAGCCACCAGAGAAGAGAATCTCTGGTCTCTTGATCCAGATTTAGTAGAGGGGACAAATCTGAGTAATCCCCATTCCACTGACTTATCATGCATAATTGCAGCGGTCTGAGATGCAGGCGCGCAAATGGCACTATGTCCATTGCCGCTACCATTAAGCCGATTACTTCCATGCACTGAGCCACTGACAGGCGTGGAATGGAATGAAGGACACGGCAAGCATTTAGAAGTTTTGATAACCTGGACTCCGTCAGGTAAATTTTCATCTCTACAGAATCTATAAGAGTCCCTAGGAAGGAGACTCATGTAAGTGGTGATAGAGAACTCTTCTACGTTCACTTTCCACCCATGCGACTTCAGAAATGCCAGAACTATCTCTGTATGAGACTTGGCAATTTGAAAGCTTGACGCCTGTATCAGGATGTCGTCTAGATACGGAGCCACCGCTATGCCTCGCGGTCTTAGAACCGCCAGAAGTGAGCCCAGAACCTTTGTAAAAATTCTCGGGGCAGTGGCCAACCCGAAGGGAAGAGTTACAAATTGGTAATGCCTGTCTAGAAAGGCAAACCTTAGGAACCGATGATGATCTTTGTGAATCGGTATGTGAAGGTAGGCATCCTTTAAGTCCACTGTGGTCATGTACTGACCCTCTTGGATCATGGGTAGGATGGTCCGAATAGTTTCCATTTTGAATGATGGAACTCTGAGGAATTTGTTTAAGAACTTTAGATCCAAGATTGGTCTGAAGGTTCCCTCTTTCTTGGGAACCACAAACAGATTTGAATAAAATCCCTGTCCTTGTTCCGTCCGCGGAACTGGATGGATCACTCCCATTACTAGGAGGTCTTGCACACAGCTTAGGAATGCCTCTTTCTTTATCTGGTTTGCTGATAACCTTGAAAGATGAAATCTCCCTTGTGGAGGAGAAGCTTTGAAGTCCAGAAGATATCCCTGAGATATGATCTCCAACGCCCAGGGATCCTGAACATCTCTTGCCCACGCCTGGGCGAAGAGAGAGTCTGCCCCCCACTAGATCCTTTCCGGATAGGGGGCCGTTCCTTCATGCTGTCTTGGGGGCAGCAGCAGGCTTTCTGGCCTGCTTGCCCTTGTTCGAGGACTGGTTAGGTTTCCAGGCCTGTCTGGAATGAGCAACAGTTCCCTCTTGTTTTGAAGCGGAGGAAGTTGATGCTGCTCCTGCCTTGAAATTTCGAAAGGCACGAAAATTAGACTGTTTGGCCTTTGATTTGGCCCTGTCCTGAGGAAGGGTATGACCCTTGTCTCCAGTAACGTCAGCAATAATTTCCTTCAAGCCAGGCCCGAATAAGGTCTGCCCCTTGAAAGGAATGTTGAGTAATTTAGACTTTGAAGTCACGTCAGCTGACTAGGATTTAAGCCATAGCGCCCTACGCGCCTGGATGGCGAATCCGGAATTCTTAGCCGTTAGTTTAGTCAAATGAACAATGGCATCAGAAACAAATGAGTTAGCTAGCTTAAGCTTTGTAAGCTTGTCAATTTCATTCAATGGAGCTGTCTGGATGGCCTCTTCCAGGGCCTCAAACCAGAATGCCGCCGCAGCAGTGACAGGCGCAATGCATGCAAGGGGCTGTAAAATAAAACCTTGTTGAATAAACATTTTCTTAAGGTAACCCTCCAATTTTTTATCCATTGGATCTGAAAAAGCACAACTGTCCTCAACCGGGATAGTGGTACGCTTTGCTAAAGTAGAAACTGCTCCCTCCACCTTAGGGACCGTCTGCCATAAGTCCCGTGTAGTGGCGTCTATTGGAAACATTTTTCTAAATATAGGAGGTGGGGAAAAGGGCACACCGGGTCTATCCCACTCCTTGCTAATAATTTCTGTAAGCCTTTTAGGTACAGGAAAAACGTCAGTACACACCGGCACCGCATAGTATCTATCCAGCCTACACAATTTCTCTGGAATTGCAACTGTGTTACAGTCATTTAGAGCAGCTAATACCTCCCCAAGCAATACACGGAGGTTCTCAAGTTTAAATTTAAAATGAGAAATCTCTGAATCAGGTTTCCCCGAGTCAGAGATGTCACCCACAGACTGAAGCTCTCCGTCCTCATGTTCTGCATACTGTGACGCAGTATCAGATATGGCTCGAACAGCATTTGCGCGCTCTGTATCTCTCCTAACCCCAGAGCTATAGCGCTTGCCTCTTAATTCAGGCAATCTAGATAATACCTCTGACAGGGTATTATTCATGATTGCAGCCATGTCCTGCAAGGTAATCGCTATGGGCGTCCCTGATGTAATTGGCGACATATTAGCGTGCGTCCCCTGAGCGGGAGGCGAAGCGTCTGACACGTGGGGAGAGTTAGTCGGCATAACTTCCCCCTCGACAGAACCCTCTGGTGATAATTCTTTTATAGATAAAGACTGATCTTTACTGTTTAAGGTGAAATCAATACATTTAGTACACATTCTCCTATGGGGCTCCACCATGGCTTTCAAACATAATGAACAAGTAGGTTAATCTGTGTCAGACATGTTTAAACAGACTAGCAATGAGACTAGCAAGCTTGGAAAACACTTTAAAACAAGTTTACAAGCAATATAAAAAACGTTACTGCGCCTTTAAGAGAAACACAAATTTTCCCAAATTTTGAAATAACAGTGAAAAAATGCAGTTACACTAACGAAATTTTTACAGTGTATGTAATAAGTTAGCAGAACATTGCACCCACTTGCAAATGGATGATTAACCCCTTAATACCAAAAACGGAATAATAAATGACAAAAACGTTTTTTAAACAGTCACAACAACTGCCACAGCTCTACTGTGGCTTTTTACCTCCCTCAATACGACTTTTGAAGCCTTTTGAGCCCTTCAGAAGAGTCCTGGATCATGCAGGAAGAAGCTGGATGTCTGTGTCTGTAATTTTTGCTGTGCAAAAAAAAACGCCAAAATAGGCCCCTCCCACTCATATTACAACAGTGGGAAGCCTCAGGGAACTGTTTCTAGGCAAAATTCAAGCCAGCCATGTGGAAAAAACTAGGCCCCAATAAGTTTTATCACCAAACATATATAAAAAACGATTAAACATGCCAGCAAACGTTTTAAAATACACTTTTATAAGAGTATGTATCTCTATTAATAAGCCTGATACCAGTCGCTATCACTGCATTTAAGGCTTTACTTACATTACTTCGGTATCAGCAGCATTTTCTAGCAAATTCCATCCCTAGAAAAATATTTTAACTGCACATACCTTATTACAGGAAAACCTGCACGCCATTCCCCCTCTGAAGTACCTCACTCCTCAGAATATGTGAGAACAGCAACTGGATCTTAGTTACGTCTGCTAAGATCATAGAAAACTCAGGCAGATTCTTCTTCTAAATACTGCCTGAGATAAACAGTACACTCCGGTACCATTTAAAAATAACAAACTTTTGATTGAAGAAATAAACTAAGTATAAAACACCACAGTCCTCTTACGACCTCCATCTTAGTTGAGAGTTGCAAGAGAATGACTGGATATGGCAGTTAGGGGAGGAGCTATATAGACAGCTCTGCTGTGGGTGATCCTCTTGCAACTTCCTGTTGGGAAGGAGAATATCCCACAAGTAATGGATGATCCGTGGACTGGATACACTTAACAAGAGAAAGTATCATTTTCTATTTAAATAAAAAACAAATGGATTGGAGAGCATAAAACTGTAAACAATGTAATGAATCAGTTTGTGCTTACTTCTCTGTAATGCAAGGTGTGCTCAGGAGCGTGCACATGTGGTATTTATAGTAACAAACACTGCTGCTGTAGACACGTGCACGTCAGTCTACCTACGTTTAGTCTTCAATAAAGAATACCAAAAGAACAAAGCAAATATGAAAATAGAAGTAAAATGGAAAGCTGTTTAAAATTGCTGCTATATCTGAATCTGACTTAAAGGGACAGTCTAGTGAAAATTGGAACCCACATGGATGCATTGCAGTTTTGTAATATACATGCACTGGCAAAACTGCTTCTAATAAAAGCTATTGCTGCATCAAAAGTGTATTTAAGTATGCACCATGCACCAGCATTTTATACACAGCTCTTGCTTAGAGAGTCTAAGGTGCTTGTATAATCTGGCGCAGTGAGCAGCTGCAGTATATAAAATGCTGGTGCACTGAGAATACCTAGATATGCCTCACATGCACGTGCAGGACAAATGCTAACACTAAAGCAGTGATAAGGTTTACTAGAAGCATTTTTGCTAATACATTTATATTGTCATTATGTTTCTATACAATTCATCTGTGTGCATTTAATGTTTGACCAGAATGTCCCTCATTTATAGGCTGAGCCTGTAGGAAATGATATCAAGTTTATTCAAATAGAGATTGTGCACGTTAGCAATATATTGTAACTAAGGTACATACCCGCACAGCAGCCGCCCTTCTCTCCGACTGATGAAGAAATGTGAGTAGATTGCTGCCCGCTGGTCTCCGCCATACTGCTGGTAATCACTGCCTGCGCACAATACAGCGTATTAATATTTATGCACACGGACAAGGCTACAAGTAAAGATACACTGCACTATACATAAAATACAGCTGATATTACTCAGGGTGTATTTACCTTTACAGAGGATGAGACAGTGGTTGGGGAAGAAATTAAATTGTTATAAGCTGTATTTTTTTATCTACTCGCGATATAAATCATTTAATAACTAAAATCAATTGGCGTCAGTTGTGTAGGCGTCACTACATTTGTCCATCCACTTAACATGTATACAATGTTCA
>NC_069505.1:8958127-8968127 GCF_027579735.1 Bombina bombina
CACTATGAGCTATCTGTATAACAGATGTATATATACACACACACTATGAGCTATCTGTATAACAGATGTATATATACACACACACTATGAGCTATATGTATAACAGATGTATATATACACACACACACACTATGAGCTATCTGTATAACAGATGTATATATACACACACACACACTATGAGCTATCTGTATAACAGATGTATATATACACACACACACACTATGAGCTATATGTATAACAGATGTATATATACACACACACACTATGAGCTATATGTATAACAGATGTATATACACACACTATGAGCTATATGTATAACAGATGTATATATATATACACACACACTATGAGCTATATGTATAACAGATGTATATACACACACACACTATGAGCTATATGTATAACAGATGTATATATACACACACACTATGAGCTATATGTATAACAGATGTATATATACATACACACACTATGAGCTATCTGTATAACAGATGTATATATACACACACACACTATGAGCTATCTGTATAACAGATGTATATATACACACACACACTATGAGCTATCTGTATAACAGATGTATATATACACACACACACTATGAGCTATCTGTATAACAGATGTATATATACACACACACACTATGAGCTATCTGTATAACAGATGTATATATACACACACACTATGAGCTATCTGTATAACAGATGTATATATACACACACACTATGAGCTATATGTATAACAGATGTATATATACACACACACTATGAGCTATATGTATAACAGATGTATATATACACACACACTATGAGCTATATGTATAACAGATGTATATATACACACACACTATGAGCTATATGTATAACAGATGTATATATACACACACACTATGAGCTATATGTATAACAGATGTATATATACACACACACTATGAGCTATATGTATAACAGATGTATATATACACACACACTATGAGCTATATGTATAACAGATGTATATATACACACACACTATGAGCTATATGTATAACAGATGTATATATACACACACACTATGAGCTATATGTATAACAGATGTATATATATACACACACACTATGAGCTATATGTATAACAGATGTATATATACACACACACACTATGAGCTATATGTATAACAGATGTATATATACACACACACACTATGAGCTATATGTATAACAGATGTATATATACACACACACTATGAGCTATATGTATAACAGATGTATATACACACACTATGAGCTATCTGTATAACAGATATATACACACACTATGAGCTATATGTATAACAGATGTATATATACACACACACTATGAACTCTGTATAACAGATGTATATATACACACACACTATGAGCTATCTGTATAACAGATGTATATACACACACTATGAGCTATCTGTATAACAGATGTATATACACACACACTATGAGCTATCTGTATAACAGATGTATATACACACACTATGAGCTATATGTATAACAGATGTATATATACACACACACTATGAGCTATCTGTATAACAGATGTATATATACACACACACTATGAGCTATATGTATAACAGATGTATATATACACACACACACTATGAGCTATCTGTATAACAGATGTATATATACACACACACACTATGAGCTATCTGTATAACAGATGTATATATACACACACACACTATGAGCTATATGTATAACAGATGTATATATACACACACACACTATGAGCTATATGTATAACAGATGTATATACACACACTATGAGCTATATGTATAACAGATGTATATATATATACACACACACTATGAGCTATATGTATAACAGATGTATATACACACACACACTATGAGCTATATGTATAACAGATGTATATATACACACACACTATGAGCTATATGTATAACAGATGTATATATACATACACACACTATGAGCTATCTGTATAACAGATGTATATATACACACACACACTATGAGCTATCTGTATAACAGATGTATATATACACACACACACTATGAGCTATCTGTATAACAGATGTATATATACACACACACTATGAGCTATCTGTATAACAGATGTATATATACACACACACACTATGAGCTATCTGTATAACAGATGTATATATACACACACACTATGAGCTATCTGTATAACAGATGTATATATACACACACACTATGAGCTATATGTATAACAGATGTATATATACACACACACTATGAGCTATATGTATAACAGATGTATATATACACACACACTATGAGCTATATGTATAACAGATGTATATATACACACACACTATGAGCTATATGTATAACAGATGTATATATACACACACACTATGAGCTATATGTATAACAGATGTATATATACACACACACTATGAGCTATATGTATAACAGATGTATATATACACACACACTATGAGCTATATGTATAACAGATATATATATACACACACACTATGAGCTATATGTATAACAGATGTATATATACACACACACTATGAGCTATATGTATAACAGATGTATATATACACACACACTATGAGCTATATGTATAACAGATGTATATATATACACACACACTATGAGCTATATGTATAACAGATGTATATATACACACACACACTATGAGCTATATGTATAACAGATGTATATATACACACACACACTATGAGCTATATGTATAACAGATGTATATATACACACACACTATGAGCTATATGTATAACAGATGTATATACACACACTATGAGCTATCTGTATAACAGATATATACACACACTATGAGCTATATGTATAACAGATGTATATATACACACACACTATGAACTCTGTATAACAGATGTATATATACACACACACTATGAGCTATCTGTATAACAGATGTATATACACACACTATGAGCTATCTGTATAACAGATGTATATACACACACTATGAGCTATCTGTATAACAGATGTATATACACACACTATGAGCTATATGTATAACAGATGTATATATACACACACACTATGAGCTATCTGTATAACAGATGTATATATACACACACACTATGAGCTATATGTATAACAGATGTATATATACACACACACTATGAGCTATCTGTATAACAGATGTATATATACACACACACTATGAGCTATATGTATAACAGATGTATATATATACACACACACTATGAGCTATCTGTATAACAGATGTATATATACACACACACTATGAGCTATATGTATAACAGATGTATATATACACACACACTATGAGCTATATGTATAACAGATGTATATATACACACACACTATGAGCTATATGTATAACAGATGTATATACACACACACTATGAGCTATCTGTATAACAGATGTATATATACACACACACTATGAGCTATCTGTATAACAGATGTATATATACACACACACTATGAGCTATCTGTATAACAGATGTATATATACACACACACTATGAGCTATATGTATAACAGATGTATACACACACACTATGAGCTATATGTATAACAGATGTATATATACACACACACTATGAGCTATATGTATAACAGATGTATATACACACACACTATGAGCTATATATATAACAGATATATACACACACTATGAGCTATATGTATAACAGATGTATATACACACACACTATGAGCTATCTGTATAACAGATGTATATATACACACACACTATGAGCTATATGTATAACAGATGTATATATACACACACACACTATGAGCTATATGTATAACAGATGTATATATACACACACACTATGAGCTATCTGTATAACAGATGTATATATACACACACACACTATGAGCTATATGTATAACAGATGTATATATATACACACACACTATGAGCTATATGTATAACAGATGTATATATACACACACACTATGAGCTATATGTATAACAGATGTATATATACACACACACTATGAGCTATATGTATAACAGATGTATATATACACACACACTATGAGCTATATGTATAACAGATGTATATATACACACACACTATGAGCTATATGTATAACAGATGTATATATACACACACACTATGAGCTATATGTATAACAGATGTATATATACACACACACTATGAGCTATATGTATAACAGATGTATATATACACACACACTATGAGCTATATGTATAACAGATGTATATATATACACACACACTATGAGCTATATGTATAACAGATGTATATATACACACACACTATGAGCTATATGTATAACAGATGTATATATACACACACACTATGAGCTATATGTATAACAGATGTATATATATACACACACACTATGAGCTATATGTATAACAGATGTATATATACACACACACTATGAGCTATATGTATAACAGATGTATATATACACACACACTATGAGCTATATGTATAACAGATGTATATATACACACACACTATGAGCTATATGTATAACAGATGTATATATACACACACACTATGAGCTATATGTATAACAGATGTATATATACACACACACTATGAGCTATATGTATAACAGATGTATATATACACACACACTATGAGCTATATGTATAACAGATGTATATATACACACACACTATGAGCTATATGTATAACAGATGTATATATACACACACACTATGAGCTATATGTATAACAGATGTATATATACACACACACTATGAGCTATATGTATAACAGATGTATATATACACACACACTATGAGCTATATGTATAACAGATGTATATATACACACACACTATGAGCTATCTGTATAACAGATGTATATATACACACACACTATGAGCTATATGTATAACAGATGTATATATACACACACACTATGAGCTATATGTATAACAGATGTATATATACACACACACTATGAGCTATATGTATAACAGATGTATATATACACACACACTATGAGCTATATGTATAACAGATGTATATATACACACACACTATGAGCTATATGTATAACAGATGTATATATACACACACACTATGAGCTATATGTATAACAGATGTATATATACACACACACTATGAGCTATATGTATAACAGATGTATATATACACACACACTATGAGCTATATGTATAACAGATGTATATATACACACACACTATGAGCTATATGTATAACAGATGTATATATACACACACACTATGAGCTATATGTATAACAGATGTATATATACACACACACACTATGAGCTATATGTATAACAGATGTATATATACACACACACTATGAGCTATATGTATAACAGATGTATATATACACACACACTATGAGCTATATGTATAACAGATGTATATATACACACACACACTATGAGCTATATGTATAACAGATGTATATATACACACACACACTATGAGCTATATGTATAACAGATGTATATATACACACACACTATGAGCTATATGTATAACAGATGTATATATACACACACACTATGAGCTATATGTATAACAGATGTATATATACACACACACTATGAGCTATATGTATAACAGATGTATATATACACACACACTATGAGCTATATGTATAACAGATGTATATATACACACACACTATGAGCTATATGTATAACAGATGTATATATACACACACACTATGAGCTATCTGTATAACAGATGTATATACACACACACACTATGAGCTATATGTATAACAGATGTATATATACATACACACTATGAGCTATATGTATAACAGATGTATATATATACATACACACTATGAGCTATATGTATAACAGATGTATATATACATACACACCATGAGCTATATGTATAACAGATGTATATATACACACACTATGAGCTATATGTATAACAGATGTATATATACACACACACTATGAGCTATATGTATAACAGATATATACACACACTATGAGCTATCTGTATAACAGATGTATATATACACACACACTATGAGCTACATGTATAACAGATGTATATATACACACACACTATGAGCTATATGTATAACAGATGTATATATACACACACACTATGAGCTATATGTATAACAGATGTATATATATACACACACACACACACTATGAGCTATATGTATAACAGATGTATATATACACACACACACACTATGAGCTATATGTATAACAGATGTATATATACACACACACACACTATGAGCTATATGTATAACAGATGTATATATATACACACACACACACTATGAGCTATATGTATAACAGATGTATATATATACACACACACACACACTATGAGCTATCTGTATAACAGATGTATATATACACACACACTATGAGCTATCTGTATAACAGATGTATATATACACACACACACTATGAGCTATCTGTATAACAGATGTATATATACACACACACTATGAGCTATCTGTATAACAGATGTATATATACACACACACTATGAGCTATATGTATAACAGCTGTATATATACACACACACTATGAGCTATATGTATAACAGATGTATATATACATACACACTATGAGCTATCTGTATAACAGATGTATATATACACACACACTATGAGCTATCTGTATAACAGATGTATATATACACACACACTATGAGCTATATGTATAACAGATGTATATATACACACACACTATGAGCTATATGTATAACAGATGTATATATACACACACACTATGAGCTATATGTATAACAGATGTATATATACACACACACTATGAGCTATATGTATAACAGATGTATATATACACACACACTATGAGCTATCTGTATAACAGATGTATATATACACACACACTATGAGCTATCTGTATAACAGATGTATATATACACACACACTATGAGCTATCTGTATAACAGATGTATATATACACACACACTATGAGCTATCTGTATAACAGATGTATATATACACACACACTATGAGCTATCTGTATAACAGATGTATATACACACACTATGAGCTATCTGTATAACAGATGTATATATACACACACTATGAGCTATCTGTATAACAGATGTATACACACACAATATGAGCTATATGTATAACAGATGTATATACACACACACACACACACTATGAGCTATATGTATAACAGATGTATATATACACACACACTATGAGCTATCTGTATAACAGATGTATATATACACACACAATATGAGCTATCTGTATAACAGATGTATATATACACACACACTATGAGCTATATGTATAACAGATGTATATATATATACACACACTATGAGCTATATGTATAACAGATGTATATATATATATATACACACACTATGAGCTATCTGTATAACAGATGTATATATACACACACACACTATGAGCTATCTGTATAACAGATATATACACACACACTATGAGCTATATGTATAACAGATGTATATATACATACACACTATGAGCTATCTGTATAACAGATGTATATATACACACACACTATGAGCTATCTGTATAACAGATGTATATATATACACACACTATGAGCTATATGTATAACAGATGTATATATATACACACACTATGAGCTATCTGTATAACAGATGTATATATACACACACACACTATGAGCTATCTGTATAACAGATGTATATACACACACTATGAGCTATATGTATAACAGATGTATATATATATACACACACTATGAGCTATCTGTATAACAGATGTATATATACACACACACACTATGAGCTATCTGTATAACAGATGTATATATACACACACACTATGAGCTATATGTATAACAGATGTATATATACACACACTATGAGCTATCTGTATAACAGATGTATATATACACACACACTATGAGCTATATGTATAACAGATGTATATATACACACACACTATGAGCTATATGTATAACAGATGTATATATACACACACACTATGAGCTATATGTATAACAGATGTATATATACACACACACTATGAGCTATCTGTATAACAGATGTATATATACACACACACTATGAGCTATATGTATAACAGATGTATATATACACACACACTATGAGCTATATGTATAACAGATGTATATATACACACACACTATGAGCTATATGTATAACAGATGTATATATACACACACACTATGAGCTATATGTATAACAGATGTATATATATATACACACACTATGAGCTATATGTATAACAGATGTATATATATACACACACTATGAGCTATATGTATAACAGATGTATATATACACACACACTATGAGCTATCTGTATAACAGATGTATATACACACACTATGAGCTATCTGTATAACAGATGTATATATATACACACACTATGAGCTATCTGTATAACAGATGTATATATACACACACACACTATGAGCTATATGTATAACAGATGTATACACACACAATATGAGCTATCTGTATAACAGATGTATATATACACACACACTATGAGCTATATGTATAACAGATGTATATATATATATATATATATATACACACACACTATGAGCTATATGTATAACAGATGTATATATACACACACACACTATGAGCTATATGTATAACAGATGTATATATACACACACACACTATGAGCTATATGTATAACAGATGTATATATACACACACACTATGAGCTATATGTATAACAGATGTATATATACACACACACTATGAGCTATATGTATAACAGATGTATATATACACACACACTATGAGCTATATGTATAACAGATGTATATATATACACACACACACACACTATGAGCTATCTGTATAACAGATGTATATATACACACACACTATGAGCTATATGTATAACAGATGTATATATACACACACTATGAGCTATATGTATAACAGATGTATATATACACACACACTATGAGCTATATATATAACAGATGTATATATACACACACACTATGAGCTATATGTATAACAGATGTATATACACACACACTATGAGCTATATGTATAACAGATGTATATATACACACACACTATGAGCTATATGTATAACAGATGTATATATACACACACACTATGAGCTATATGTATAACAGATGTATATATACACACACACTATGAGCTATCTGTATAACAGATGTATATACACACACTATGAGCTATATGTATAACAGATGTATACACACAAACTATGAGCTATCTGTATAACAGATGTATATATACACACACACACACACACTATGAGCTATATGTATAACAGATGTATATATACACACACACACACTATGAGCTATATGTATAACAGATGTATATATACACACACACACTATGAGCTATATGTATAACAGATGTATATATATATACACACACACTATGAGCTATATGTATAACAGATGTATATATACACACACACTATGAGCTATATGTATAACAGATGTATATACACACACACACTATGAGCTATATGTATAACAGATGTATATATACACACACACACACTATGAGCTATATGTATAACAGATGTATATATACACACACACACACTATGAGCTATATGTATAACAGATGTATATATACACACACACACTATGAGCTATATGTATAACAGATGTATATATACACACACAATATAAGCTATATGTATAACAGATGTATATACACACACACACTATGAGCTATATGTATAACAGATGTATATATACACACACTATAAGCTATATGTATAACAGATGTATATATACACACACACTATGAGCTATATGTATAACAGATGTATATACACACACACACTATGAGCTATATGTATAACAGATGTATATATACACACACACACTATGAGCTATCTGTATAACAGATGTATATATACACACACACTATGAGCTATATGTATAACAGATGTATATATACACACACACACACTATGAGCTATATGTATAACAGATGTATATATACACACACACTATGAGCTATATATATATATAACAGATGTATGGGTG